>NW_026652276.1:35332303-35721479 GCF_009828535.3 Hylobates moloch | reverse complement strand
TTAAGTCCCTTTGTAGGTCACTGAGGACTTGCTTTATGAATCTGGGTGCTCCTGTGTTGGGTGCATATATATTTAGGATAGTTAGCTCTTCTTGTTGAATTGATCCCTTTACCATTATGTAATGGCCTTCTTTATCTCTTATGATCTTTGTTGGTTTAAAGTCTATTTTATCAGAGACTAGGATTGCAACCCCTGCCTTTTTTTGTTTTCCATTTGCTTGATAGATCTTCCTCCATCCCTTTATTTTGAGTCTATGTGTGTCTCTGCACGTGAGATGGGTTTCCTGAATACAGCACACTGATGGGTCCTGACTCCTTATCCAGTTTGCCAGTCTGTGTCTTTTGATTGGAGCATTTAGCCCATTTACATTTAACGTTAATATTGTTATGTGTGGATCTGATCCTGTCATTATGATGTTAGTTGGTTATTTTGCTCGTTAGTTGCTATAGTTTCTTCCTAGCCTCGATGGTCTTTACAATTTGGCATGTTTTTGCAGTGGCTGGTACCGGTTGTTCCTTTCCATGTTTAGTGCTTCCTTCAGGAGCTCTTTTAGGGCAGGCCTGGTGGTGACAAAATCACTCAGCGTTTGCTTGTCTGTAAAGTATTTTATTTCTCCTTCACTTATGAAGCTTAGTTTGGCGGGATAGGAAATTCTGGGTTGAAAATTCTTTTCTTTAAGAATGTTGAATATCGGCCCCCACTCTCTTCTGGCTTGTAGAGTTTCTGCTGAGAGGTCAGCTGTTAGTCTGATGGGCTTCCCTTTGTGGGTAACCCGGCCTTTCTCTCTGGCTGCCCTTAACATTTTTTCCTTCATTTCAACTTTGGTGAATCTGACAATTATGTGTCTTGGAGTTGCCCTTCTCGAGGAGTATCTTTGTGGCGTTCTCTGTATTTCCTGAATCTGAATGCTGGCCTGCCTTGCTAGATTGGGGAAGTTCTCCTGGGTAATATCTTGCAGAGTGTTTTCCAACTTGGTTCCATTCTCCCCATCATTTTCAGGTACACCAATCAGACGTAGGTTTGGTCTTTTAACATAGTCCCAAATTTCTCGGAGGCTTTGTTCATTTCTTTTTATTCTTTTTTCTCTAAACTTCCCTTCTCTCTTCATTTCATTCATTTCATCTTCCATCAGCGATACCCTTTCTTCCAGTTGATCGCATCTGCTACTGAGGCTTCTGCAGTCTTCGCGTAGTTCTCGAAACTTGGCTTTCAGCTCCATCAGCTCCTTTAAGCCCTTCTCTCCATTGGTTATTCTAGTTATCCATTCTTCTTATATTTTTTCAAAGTTTTTAACTTCTTTGCTATTGTTTTGAATTTCCTCTCGTAGCTCAGAGTAGTTTGATCGTCTGAAGCCTTCTTCTCTCAACTCATCAAAGTCATCCTCCATCCAGCTTTGTTCCGTTGCTGGTGAGGAACTGCGTTCCTTTGGAGGAGGAGAGGTGCTCTGTTTTTTAGAGTTTCCAGTTTTTCTGCTCTGTTTTTTCCCCATCTTTGTGGTTTTATCTACTTTTTGTCTTTGATGATGGTGATGTACAGATGGGTTTTTGGTGTGGATGTCCTTTCTGTTTGTTAGTTTTCCTTCTACCAGACAGGACCCTCAGCTGCAGGTCTGTTGGAGTTTACTAGAGGTCCACTCCAGACCCTGTTTGGCTGGGTGTCAGCAGCGGTGGCTGCAGAACAGCGGATTTTCGTGAGACCACAAATTCAGCTGTCTGATAGTTCCTCTGAAAGTTTTGTCTCAGAGGAGTACCCGGTTGAATGAGGTGTCAGTCTGTCCCTACTGGGGGGGTGCCTCCCAGTTAGGCTGCTCAGGGGTGAGGGACCCACTTTAGGAGGCAGTCTGTCCGTTCTCAGATCTCCAGCTGCGTGCTGGGAGAACCACTACTCTCTTCAAAGCTGTCAGTCAGACAGGGACATTTAAGTCTGTGGAGGTTCTTGCTGAGTTTTTGTTTGTCTGTGCCCTGCCCCCAGAGGTGGAGCCTACAGAGGCAGGCAGGCCTCCTTGAGCTGTGGTGGGCTCCACCCAGTTCGAGCTTCCTGTCTGCTTTGTTTACCTAAGCAAGCCTGGGCAATGGCGGGCGCCCCTCCCCCAGCCTCGCTGCCGCCTTGCAGCTTGATCTCAGACTGCTGTGCTAGCAATCAGCGAGACTCCGTGGGCATAGGACCCTCCGAGCCAGGTGCGGGACACAATCTCCTAGTGTGCCGTTTTCCAGGCCCGTTGGAGAAGCGCAGTATTAGGGTGGGACTGACCCGATATTCCAGGTGCCGTCTGTTTCCCCTTTCTTTGACTAGGAAAGGGAACTCCCTGACCCCTTGCCCTTCCCGAGTGAGGCAATGCCTCACCCTGCTTCGGCTCGCGCACAGTGCGCTTCACCGTCTGTCCTGCACCCACTGTTAGGCACTCCCTAGTGAGATGAAACCGGTACCTCAAGCAGAAATGCAGAAATCACTCGTCTTCTGTGTCGCTGGGGCTGGGAGCTGGAGACGGGAGCTGTTCCTATTCGGCTATCTTGGCTCCACCCCCCTCCATTTTTAATTTTTAAAGAAATTACCACAGCGTTTCTCACAGCCGCTCCACCATTTTATCCACCAACAATGCACAGGGTTCCCACTTCTCCATGTCCTCACCAATGATAATTATTTTGTTTTTTAAAAAAATAATAGCCATCCTAAACAGTATGAGGTATCTCATTGTGGTTTTGATTTACATTTCCCTAGTGATCAGTGACATTGAACATCCTTTTTGTGCTTGTTGGCCATTTGTATATCTTCTTTGGAGAAATATCTATTCAAACCCTTTGCTCATTTTAAAAAGCATAGTTTTTTGTTCTTGTTGAGTTGCAGGGGTTCTTCATTTATTATGGATATCAACTCCTTATCAGATATGTCAGTTGCAGATATTTTCTCTTATTCTGTGGTTTGCCTTTTAACTCTGTTAATCATGTCCTTTGATGCACAAAAGTTTTATATGTACAGTCCAACTTAATCTGGTTTTGTTGTTGTTGTTGCCTGCATTTTTGTTATCATGTCCAAGAAATCATTTCCAAAATCAATGACACAAAGTTTTCTTCTACGAGTTTTATAACTTTAGCTCTTACATTTAAGTCTTTGATCTAATTTGAGATAATTTTTATATATGGTCTAAAGTAAGAGTCCAACTTCATTTTTTTAAAATTTTTGCATGTGAATATCTGGTTTTCCCAGCAGCATTTAGTTGAAAATACTGATTTTTCATTGAATGATCTCCATTGAATGATCTTGGCACCCTTGTTGAAAATCATTTGACTATATATGCAAAGGTTTATTTCTGGGATCTCTTTTCTATTCCATTGATCTATATGTCTGTCTTTATGCTAGTACCACACTGCTTTGCTTACTGTAGTTCTGTAGTAAGTTCTGAAATCAGAAAGTGTGATATCTCAAACTTTGTTTTTCTTTTTAAAGATTTGTTTTGGTTATTTGTGACCTCTTGAGATTCCATGTATGTAATTGACTAAACAATTGCTTCTTTTAAAAATGATTTTAGATGAAGTATATTACATATAAAGAAAAGTACAGGCCAGGCTCACACCTGTAGTCCCAGCACTTTGGGAGGCCAAGGCGGGCAGATTGCTTGAGCTCAGGAGTTTGAGACCAGCCTGGGCAACATGGTGAAACCCCATCTCTACAAAAAAATACAAAAATTAGCCAAGCATCGTGGTGCATGCCTGTAGTCCCAGCTACTCAGGAGGCTGAGATGGGAGAATCACTTTTAGCTCAAGAAGTTGAGGCTACAGTGAACCATGATTGTGCCACTGCACTCCAGCCAAGGTGACAGAGCAAGACCATATCTCAAAAAAAGGGGGAGAGGGAGACAGAGAGAGAGAAAGTACATGAAGCGAAAATGAATTATCAATCAATTGTAACAAAGTAAATACCTAGATAACTATGACTTGGTTCAATAAATAGAACATTGCCAGGACACCAGAAGCCCCTTTTGTCTCATCCCAATTTCCATTTCTTTACCTGCCCCACCCCCCGCCCAAATTTGACCTTCCAATGCTATAGTTTAGTTTTGCCTGTTTTTGAACTTTATATTAATGGAATTGTACAGTTGTACTCTTTTTATTTCTGGCTTCTTTTGTACATTTGTTTGTGGGAGTCATCTATGTTTTTACATATAGTTGTAGTTTCTTCATTTTCATTCCTGCAAGATTTGATTATTCATGAACAGTCTTACCTTTAATTTTTAAAAGAGCTAGGAGGACTGGGAACCTGTTTTACTTATGTCTCTCAGGAGTCACATATTTAACAATATGCATACTATTTTGTCTTAGTCATTTGCAGACCAGCCAGAATCTGTAGGCTTTACAAATGCATAAAGTTATCTTGGACAACTGGGAAAGACTCAGTAGTGCTCTGTGGAAGGATATCTAAGCAGTAGGCAACAAGGTGGTCTGGTAGTAGGTGCTAGGCAGAAGTACTAATATTTACATTTTTCCAGAGACTTTCTGGAGGATGATATAATTTAATGGAAGGGTTATTACAGTGAGAATGTCAGACCCTATGTCAAGGTGGAAATGCAAACATTTAGGGGCAAATGGACCTTCCAGTATCTTTAAAATCACAGCATATAGATAGATGACTGGTAATTTTGCATTTATGAACAATTGGTTACAAATCTGAACAAGCAACAACTTGCTGGGAGTTAGAGGTACTTCTTACTTTATGAGGCACGTTGAATTGAGGCTATGTCGAAGAGTCCATGGTGCTGAAGTAATGCCAGTGAAATGACATGTGAATAGAATTCTACTTCCCATCCACGGCCCTGGCCTTTCTCTCAACTAATCTCTCCTCCCTTCCTCCTTTACTCCCATCCCTAATTGCTTTCACATCTGTTGGAACTATTTTCAGAATTCATTATTCAGGCCAATTCATTTTGACATAACTGGCAGGTTAATCATGTGACTGGTTAAATTAATCATGGGTTAGAAATCTGTCATTATGGTACTATATTGAAGCTATCATAACTCAAGTGTCTTTTGAACTAATTTTCCTCCCCCTTTTCTCAGCTTAACATCTAATTTCCTTTTTAAATTAGAGCTCCTTGAAACTGTCTTGTTCACTATTCTGATTTAATTCAATATCTTCATTGCTGACCTAATGAGAGTTGGAATGTTATTTCTTCTATTTTGGAAGGGACACAAAAAATGGCTGGAATATGATTCGGAATTAAATAAGTTTCGACAGGGTGCACCTGTTTTACAGTAAATGCGTTTATTGTAATCATCCTTGTGCATATAAACTGTTCAGAGCATGATTGGGTCACACGTATTCAGAGCTCAAAGGAAAGAGTCAGTTATAATTTAGCTAAGGGACTAGCCTGCTATAGAGTATAGTAATTTGGTCACATTGGAGAGCATTTAAGTAGCTATTTATCAGCTACACTCTTTTTGTTGTTGTTGTTGTTGTTGTTGTTGTTGTTGTTGTTGTTGTTGTTGAGACAGGGTCTCACTCTGTTGCCCAGAGTGGAGTACAGTGGCGTGATCTCGGCTCACTGCAACCTCTGCCTCCTGGGTTCAAATGATTCTCCTACCTCAGTCTCCCCAGTAGTTGGGACTACAGGTGCACGCCACTACCGCCCAGCTAATTCTTGTATTTTTAGTAGAGACGGGATTTCACCATGTTGGTCAGGCTGGTCTCAAACTCCTGACTTCAAATGATCCACCTGCCTCGGCTTCCCAAAGTGCCGGGATTACAGGCATGAGCCACAGCGCCCAGCTGCAGCTACACTCTAAATGAGAATAAAACAAAATGAAAAGGGATGGATATGCAATACATGGTTCTTGAAACTGGGATCTAGGTTTGTTCATCTTTGAATTCCTCGTAAGTGCTTACCATATAGATGGCTAAAGGCATTTCCCTTATTAACCTCCCTTTATTTATCTGTCATCTATGTATGTGGTATAATTTAAGAGATACTGAAAGATCCATTTGCCCTCCAATTTTTGCCATTCCAGTTTGATATGAGACTTGAAATCCTCACCATGATAGCCGTTCCTCACCATGATAGCCATCCCATTCAATTAAGTCATCCTATTGAAGGTCCCCAGGACTAGGCAAATATTAATACTTCTGCCAGGTACCTACTGTCATTCATCTCCATAGTAAAACTGCTCACTTTATTTTTAAAAGACAGTGTCTCACTCTGTCATCCAGGTTGCAACCTCAAATTCCTGGGCTCAAGAAATCCTCCTGCCTCAGCCTCCCAAGTAACTGGAATTAAATGTGAGCCACCACACTTAGCTAATTAAAAACTTTTTTTTTTTTTTAGAGATAGGACCTTGCTCTGTTGCTCAGGCTGGTCTTGAACTCCCAACCTCAAACAATCCTTCTGCCTCAGCCTCCTGAATAGCTGAAATTATGGGCATGACCCACACTCACTATTTTTGATGCTATTCTCACTTTACCTATTCCAACCTTCCTTACCTCCTTCCTGAGAATTTCCGTAACTCTTTATATATTTAACCAATTAGTGACTGTAAGAAAACAGCCTGTTGTATGGCAAGAGTGATGCCATCTTGAAGTGAAACCGCCATGATGATTGATGTTTGACACCCACATACAAAAGTGTTCTTTAAACAATGCCTGTAGCATAGATAACCCCTCATAAAGATGTTTGCCTAACCTCCCCAGTGGTCACGAATTTCACAAGGACGTCTGAGGCATAACTAGCTGCACATGTTTTACCCTAACAGCTTGCTATATAAAGAATACTTTCTGCAGGATGGGTGTGGGGATCTACCATCTTGTGGCCACCAGAGAAATGGCTTCCACTGGTAAGTCCCTATTAAATATTTCTTTCTGAGAAACTAGATTTGTCTGCTTCTTTCTTTGGCCTCTCAGCACCCTTGGCCTTTGGAGGTAGGTTTGCATAGACCTGCCTACCACAGAACAGTGGTTGTCTCTGCCTCTGTCATGGTCCCCACCAATCTTGAAGTAGGATTTAGTGAGTCTTTGCATTTCCGCAAATATAATACATAACTGTTATAATGCAGGTATGTACAACCCCTTATGTGTGCAGATAAGGGGTTCTCTGTCTTTCTCCCATCAGCTGGCTGAATCCTATACTGTTACCGGACTTTCTGTCAGCCCTTATGGGCACTGCTCTTCTCTCATGGATCTGTGAGTAATAAAATGCTTTGGTTATTTCATGTGTTTTGGTGTGCCCACTTCCTCTGTGTCTCACCTGACCAACACACCTCAATCTAATTCTCCTTATAGTCAGGGCTCTCCTAGAGAGTGGCTCTCTTGGTAAAAATAAACTGGACACAGGTCAGACACAAGCCACAAGGGCATCTGCCAGCGTAAACAAGCTTCCTGTGAGAGGTACACCTGGTCACAGGTTGGAAATGTTGGCATTAGGCCAGGATAAAGAAGTATTCTGTGAAGTATACTGTAAACATCCACAGCCACCTCCCTGGAGCCGTCAAGGCAGGGCTAGACTTTATAGCTACTCTCCTGGGAAAGATCTTTTTCGGGACCAAATCCCACGAAAAGATCAAATGAGAGGAAAGTACTAGTGGTACAGTGAGTAGGGTGTGTGGTCACAACTGTGAGGGACACAGCAACATAGCTTTAGCCTGCTCTTGTCTTACTAACTGGCTCTCCCATGTGGCTGACACCATGTGGGAAGACCCCCTATTGCTGTGTGCTGCTGCCTGCTGTCTCAGTTGAGTGCTGCCAAAACTCCCCTCCCTATGTTGGATGGGTCCTAGAAAGTCCAAGTCCTCCCTGGGAACCATAAATTGCCAAACTTAGTAGGGTAAGAGGGGTGACCATGGTCATTATCACTCCCCAGAATAGGAACTACTGGTCAGACTGAAATGGACTATATTCCCAGGCCTTGGATGGCTCATTATTACTCATTACTGAAAGGCAGGAGCAGGTGACATGGCTTGGATGTTTGTCCCCTCAAATCTCATGTTGAAATGTAATCTCTAATGTTGGAAATGGGGCCTAGTGGGAGGTGTTGAATCATAGGGGCAGATCCCTCATAAATGGCTTAGCGCCATTCTCATGATAATGAGTGAGTTCTTGAGATACCTGGTTGTTTAGAAGAGTGTGACACCTCCCCCATCCCCTTGTTCCCTCTCTTGCCATGTGACATGTCTGCTCCTGCTTAGCCTTCTGCCACAATTATAAGCTCCCTGAGACCTCACCAGAAGCTGAGCAGATGCCAGTATCATTCTTCTTGTACAGCCCACAAAACTGTGAGCCAATTAAACCTCTTTTCTTTATAAATTACCCAGTCTCAGGTACTTCTTTATAGCAACCCCAAATGGACTAAATAGAAAATTGATACTAAGAGGGGGTGTTGCTATAAAGATGCCTGAAGATGTGGAAGTGGCTTTGGAACTGGGTAATGGGCACAGATTGAAGGAGTTTGGAGGGCTCAGAAGAAGACAGGAAGATGACAGAGAGTTTGAAACTTCTTAGAGACTGTGAGATGGTTGTGACCAACATGCTGATAGAAATATCAGCAGTGAAGGCCAGGCTGACAAGGTCTCAGAGGGAAATGTGGAGTTATTGGGAATTGGGTAAAGGTCACCTGTTTAATGACCTAGCAAAGGGCTTGGCTGCATTGTGTCCATGTCCGAGTGTTACTCGAAACGGGTCCTGATCCAGATCCCGAGAGGGTTCTTGGATCTCATGCAAGAAAGAATTCAGGGGGCTGGGTGTGGTGACTCACACCTGTAATCCTAGCACTTTGGGAAGCTGAGGCAGGAGGATCACCTGAGGTCAGGAGTTCGAGACCAGCCTGGCCAACATGGTGAAATCACTGGAACCTGGGAGGCAGAGGCTGCAGTGAGCTGAGATCATGCCACTGCACTCCAGCCTGGGTGACAGAGTAAGACTTCATCTCAAAAAACAAACAAACAAACAAAAAGAAAGAATGTGCAAAGTGAAAACAACTTTATTAAGAAAGTAAAGGAATAAAAGAATGGCTACTCCATAGACAGAGCAGCCCCGAGGGCTGCTGGTTGACCGTTTTTATGATTATTTCTTGATTATATGCTAAACAAGGGAGGGATTATTCACGCCTCCCCTTTTTAGACCGTATAGGGTAACTTCCTGATGTTGCCATGGCATTTGTAAACTGTCATGGTGCTGGTAGGAGTGTAGCAGTGAGGATGACCAGAGGTCACTCTCATTGCCATTCTGGTTTTGCTGGGTTTTGGCCGGCTTCTTTACTGCAAACTGTTTTATCAGCAAGGTCTTTATGACTTGTATTTTGTGCTGACCTCCTATCTCATGCTGTGACTTAGAACGCCTTAACCGTCTGGGAATGCAGCCCAGTAGGTCTCAGCCTCATTTTACCAAGCTCCTATTTAAGATGGAGTTGCTCTGGTTCACATGCCTCTGACACTAAGGCTTTTCAGAAGGTTGAACTTAAGAGTATCAGGTAGAAGAAACTGCTAAGCAGTAAAGCATTCAACATGTGTCCTGGCTGCTATGAATAGCCTACAATCAGATATGAGAGCAAATAAATGACTTAAAGTTGGAACTTATGGTTAAAAGGGAAGCAGAGTGTAAAAATTTGGAAAATTCACAGCCTAGCCATGTGGCAGAGAAGGAAAAAGCATTTTCAGAAAGGAAAACAAGCAGGCTATGGAGCAATTACTTGCTAGAGAGATTGGCATGACTAAAAGAGAACCAGGTGTAATAGCCAAGATAATGGGAAAAAGGCCTCGAAGGCATTTTAGAAATCCCTGACGCAGCCCCTCCCATCCAAGGCCCAGAGGCCTAGGAGGGGAGAATGGTTTTGTGGGCCAGGCCCAGGGCTCCAGTGTCCTGTGTAGCCTCAGGACACTGCTCCCCACATCCCCGCTGCTCCAGCTCCAGCTGTGGCTCAAAGATCCCCAGATACAGCTTGGGCTGTTGCTCTGGAGAGTGCAAGCTATAAGCCTTGGCAGCTTCCACATGGTGTTAAGCCTTCAGGTGCTCAGAATGCAAGAGTGAAGGAGGCTTGGCAGTGTCCACCTAGATTTCAGAGGATGTGTGGGAAAGTCTGTGTGCCCAAGCAGAAGCCTGCCACAGGGGCAGAGCCCCCACAGAGAAACTTTACTAGGGGAGTACCTAGGGGAAATGTGGGGTTGGAGCTCCTAAACAGTCCCCACCAGGGCACCGCTTAGCACAGCGGTGGGAAGGGGGCTGCTGTCCTCCAGACCCTAGAATGGTAGAGCCACCAGCAGCTTGCATTCTTAGTGTGGACAAGCTTCAGGCACTCAACTCCAGCCTATGAGAGCAGCCATGAGGATAGCACCCTACAAAGGCCTTGTAAGTCCACCCCTTGCATCCGCGTGCCCAGGACATGGGACATGGAGTCAAAGGAGATTATTTTGGAGTTTTAAAATGTAATGCCTACCCTCCTGGGTTTCAGAATTGTGTGGGAACTGTAGCCTGTTCTTTTGGTCAATTTCTCCTTTTTGGAATGGTAATGTTTACTCAATGCCTGTACCACCATTGTATCTTGGAAGTAAATAACATGTATTGATTTCACAGGCTCATAGGTGGAAGGAACTTGACTTGCATCTCAGATGAGACTTCAGGCTTTTGATTGAGTTGATGCTGGAATGAGCTAAGACTTTGGGGGACTATTGGGAAGGGACGATTGTATTTTGCAATGTAAGGAGGACATAAAATTTTAGGGGCCAGGGATGAAATGATGTGGTTTGGATGTTTGTCTGCTCCAAATCTCATGTTGAAATGTGATCCCCAGTGTCGGAGGTGGGGCCTAATGTGAGGTGCTAAATCATAGGGGTGGATCCCTCTTTAATGGTTTAGTTTCATTCCTGCGGTAACGAGTGAGTTCTTGCTCTGAGTACACGTGAGATGTGGTTGTTTGAAAGAGGATGGCACCTCCCCCATCTCTCTCTTGTTCTCTCTCTTGCCATGTGATGTGCCCACTCCCTGTTTGCCTTCTGCTGTAATTGTAAGCTCCCTTACCCCTTACCAAAGTGAAGCAGATGCCAGTGCCATGCTTCCTGTCCAGCCTGCAGAACTGTGAGCCAATTAAACCTCCTTTCTTTATAAATTACTCAGCCTGGTATTTCTTTAAAGCAAAGCAAAAACACTGCAACACAGGGAGCAACCTCCACCAAGGGCCTGTCAGATAGATACTGGGCCAGTGCATGGCTTAGCAGAATACAAGAGCAAGACTCATTTTTATTGCATTGTGGAGTAAGGTTTTTGGACCATTCTTTTAAAGTGTCAAACACTAGGGAGGCAATGACCTATGTTGTGTCAAAATTGTAAAATACAAAGATTGCTTTTCTTGGTAAAGTACACTAAGGGTCACACTTTACCAAATAGCAATTGTATCATTGCCCAGGATCCTGAGGGAAAAATTTCACTTTAAAAAGAGAGGTTTTTGTCTAAGACAGGAATAGAAGTAGAACTGCTCAGCTACTATTGAACAACTCTACCTACAGTCTTAGAAGTGCAATTTGCATGCATCCTTTTACAGACCCCATCTAACCCCACTGCCCTCCTGAAATAGCTCCAATCCGTAAAGCACGTGTCCTATCAGCTGTGACTGCCCAGTACCACTCTTTCACCCGACTTGCTTCCCACGGGAACTCACCAGTGCCATTCCCTAATGAAAATTACTTTCTTATTTAGCATAAAGAGGAAAGAAATGAAGACGAATGGTTTTTTAAATCAGTTTCAAAATTTAGCAGAAAGAGTAGATTTGGAGGAAGAAAGATCTAATCTATGGGCTGTCTCTTAATGATAGGTCTGTGCACCCCCCACACTCTCACTGCTCTTCTAGTACAGAGAGGCTGGCAGTGGTTAATAGATGCCTTTGGGGGATCCAGGAGAAAGGGGGCCAGCAGGAAGGATGAGTTAAGAAATGTGTGAAGTGCTTAGAACAGTGCCTGGCACATTGTAAGCACAGTATGTTAGCTACTTTCATCATCAGCGTTATTATTGTTGCTCTTATTCTTACTAGGAAATGGTGGACAAGTCTTATTTCTTCTCAATATGCTGGAATGTTCTGGAAATGCTGGGCCAATGGAGGAGACCCCAGAAAGTCTCATTTCAGGTAGGCTCACAGGGTCCTCAGGTGCCCCTGATGTTCTCCATCAGCAAGGCAGGGCCTCAGGTGGTTTGTGTTTTCTCAAGAGAGGCCGTTACAGCTCTCTTGCAGCATCTGTGGCACTGGCACCACCTGCAATCTGCTCTGTGACAGCGTGGTCCCAGCTAGCAGGTGCAGCGCCCATCACAGGAGCCACTTCCATCCACTACTGCTCATATTGTTTTTGTCATTTCTGTTGAGATGGCAAAGGGTGGGCTCATTGCCAACAGATGGCTTTTCTACGTGGCTCATTAAAGCTCTTTTATAGGTTATATTCTCAGAGAACTAGAGATACATGGCCTTAGGTTTGGAGCAGAAGACTTTTTTGTGACATTTTGGACATTATGTGGTGCCTCTCTCCCCACAGCCCACAAATCTTAACAGTTAAATCCCCAAACCACTAACGAAGCTTCCTGATAAATAGAAGTGCTGGTGGCTTTTTATGGGATAACTTTTCTTCCATTATTGTGCAGATTAGATTTCTCCCCTTCTTCCTTAGGAATGCCTTTACTGCATTCACAGTCTGTTTATAATCTAAGTGGGAAAAATGAGAATGAAACTCAATGGTTCTATGAAAGTATGAGCAGGAATGAAGTGACAGAGTGTGACAAATGAAAGTGTACGTTAGAGATAGGGAGCACAGGCCCATGGTGGCCATTTGTTAGACTTATGGAGATAAGTGTAAAAGAATAAAACAGAAATTCCACATAATTTTCAGGAATTCAGGAAGATTCTGAGATGTCAGTAGCAGATAAAAATCTTTGGGATAGAGCTCTACTCAATAAAAGCTTGTAGTTGTAACCCAGTGTCTTTGATTATCACTTTACTGGGCAACCCCTCATCCTTCAACTCCCCATTGAGACATTTTGAATTCCCTACAAGTGTCCTGCAGTGGGAAAGTGAGACTCTGATTTCTTTCTTTTTTTTTTTTAAACAATGGGACTTCGGGAGCATTCAGAAACCTGGTAGAGGCAACATTGATTTGGATGTAGGAAGGGACCAGCATAATATTTTCATTAAAGATTTGTTAGTTCTGCCGGGTGCGGTGGCTCACGCCTGTAATCCCAGCACTTTGGGAGGCCGAGGCAGGCGGATCACGAGGTCAGGAGATCGAGACCATCCTGACTAACACGGTGAATGCCTGTCTCTACTAAAAATACAAAAAATTAGCCGGGCGTGGTGGTGGGCCCCTGTAGTCCCAGCTACTCGGAGGCTGAGGCAGAAGAATGGCGTGAACCCAGGAGGCAGAGCTTGCAGTGAGCTGAGATCCTGCCACTGCACTCCAGCCTGGGTGACAGAGGGAGACTCCATCTCAAAAAAAAAGAAAAAGTTTCTTAGTTCTAATCTTAAGGCCCATTGAAATTATCTCATAAAAATCATAGTCTGACAGTATTAGATATTTTATGACAAAGTATGCTTCACAGTTTTTATCTCTGATCAGACATTAAAAGCCCGTGGGAGGCTGCTTGTCAAAGCCTGTGAATCTCCCTTTTTATTCCCAAGGAAACGCTTAATTCTGAAAAGCACTGTTGAAAATGAGTCTGGCCATTGAATATAAAGTACTATTGTGAATAAATTATATTCTCTACTTCCTGGAGTCCTGAGTAGAGTTCACTTTAGTCTCAAAATTTCTGCTACTGACAAGTCTGATTCCATATAAACTTTTTTCAGCTGCTATGTCAGCAGCACCATCGTGCATTACAGGAAAAAAAGCTTCTCTGCTCTCTGTACACCTGCTTGAACTGATGTGGGCTTCAGAATTTGCCATGTTTGGTTGAAACAGTAGCTTACTAGAGGATTTGGGCCTCTGGATAAATCAATGAAAGCACCAAAACCAATAGTAATAAGACCACCATTTAGTAGAATGGTGTATACCTGTGCCTGAAAGGAATTTTTGTTTTGGGTGGAAGTTTAAGTTTGAATAGGCCCCATATCTGATAAGCAGCTGCCTGGCCTGCAGGATAATCTATAGTGAATGAGTTCCAGGACAAGAGTGCCCTACTGCTGGCCTCCAGCCCTTAGAGGATGGGGGTGAGATTGAAAATTTGTAAAGATAAGGCCAGGAGCAGTAGCTCACACCTGTGATCCCAGCACTTTGAGAGGCTGAGGCAGGCAGATCACCTGAGGTCAGGAGTTTGAGACCAGCCTGGCCAACATGGCGAAACCCCATCTCTACTAAAAATACAAAAATTAGTTAGACATGGTGACATGTGCCTGTAATCTCAGCTACTTAGGAGGCTGAGGCGGGAGAATCACTTGAACCCAGGAGGTGGAGGCTGCAGTGAGTTGAGAACACACTACTGCACTCCAGCCTGGGTGACAGAGCAAGTCTCCATCTCAACAAAAAAAAAAAAAAAGAAAGAAAATTTATAAAGATAAGCTGAGATCTAGGGCAAATTGGCAATTTATTTGGGGGTTTATTTGTTGAACTGGAATTTGAAAGGAGTTGTTTGAGATCATTATGTCTTTCAGTTAAACTGGTTATCAGACACCTATCAGGGACATGAAAGTTCTAGTGAATTTCTTTTTCAAGAGCCCAGCAGTGTGTATTTTAAAGAGTGAAGTGTGTGTCTTGGTATTATCAGTAATGTCTGTAACTCGAAGGGGAATAAGGAGTATCCTGGCCTGTGCTTGTAGTGTGGCCTTAGTGTATGTGGAGACCTATATGATTTTGATTTATATTTTGGGTGTGTGCGAGGCAAGAAATTCTGAGAGGTTTGTTTTTTTTTTTAACCTTATAGGGGACAATTTTTAGGTTATGGCCCAATAATTTATAATAAGTGTGAAGATAGGGCCATTTGTTGACCAGGGTGTCCAGTGCTAAGAGGCCTGCCAGAAGTTTGGCCAAGTGTGTTGTTTCTGGGTCCTGTCCTTTATTAGGGACATCTTGGCTAAAGGATGAAGGCAGCAACATCCCACCAAGCTCCATCACATATGAAGGTTGGCAGCGCCATCTGCATAGCCTACAAACTCCCATTACTTGTCACCCAGTTAATCCCAAAGGGCTTTCTATGTAGTCAAGGAGTCTGAGGATGGGGTGACCTCCTCTAGCAACCTGGCATCTTTCAAGAGACTGAGAACAGGGGAAGCCACTCCCTCCTGCAAGTGGAATATGCCAGAGCCTCCAGGTTTGGATCTATCTGGTCTTACAGAGGCCTTGGTAGCCATGCTGTGTTTGTGGGTGCTGTTTTCATGACCCAAAGCAAAACAGGCAGCTGAATATGGAGGGTCACAGGCTCAGGTTCTGTGAGAGCCTCTATTTCTAGGACATCCCAGTAGGTACTTAGGCATTTATTATTCTCATGGTGTATAGAATGAGGCTGAAAAGGGCAGTCTTTTTGCATCAGAAACTCTGAGGCAGCTAATGGCCATCATAACTGGTCGAGAGATTCTAGGAGGCCTGAGAAGAGATTGCCTAAGCCTATACAGTGAAGGAGTTATTTGAAGGCACTAACAGGAGTGCCTGTTGATTATAATTTGTAAGTATAATTTGCAAATGCAGTGTCTGTTGCCCCTAGGACCTACAAAGGGATAAAAGACTTATATGTCCTTACTGAGTGTGGCAAATTAATCTCCTTGAAAGAGGACGTTATCAATGTAACGTTTTACTTGTGCTCCTGGAGAAAGGTGGATGTCATCAAGATCTTATCTGAAATGATTGCATGTGACAAAAAAGCTGCTAGGGTACCCCATGGATAGCCTGAAAAGGCATATTGTGTCCCTTTGGAGGTAGAGGAAAACTGTAGCTGAGAGATTGTTTAAATAAGCACTGAACAGAACATCTTAGCCAATCTATAATAGCAAACTATTTACCAGTTGTTGATTGGATAGAATCAATAATCTTAATAATATTGGATATTGGGTCTAGGGCCTTGATGGATGAGAGCACAGCATTAAGGTTACAGCAATCCATCATGAACTCTCCTACCACCTTTTTAAAGGTTTAAGAACAAAGTAAAATTGAGCTGTTGTATTAGTCCGTTTTCACACTGCTATAAAGAACTCCCTAAGATGGGTAATTTATAAAGGAAAGAGTTTTAATTGACTCACAGTTCTGCATGGCTGAGGAGGCCTCAGGAAACTTAGAATGATGGTGGAAGGCAAAAGAGAAGAAAGTGCCCTTTTCACAAGGCAGCAGGAGAGAGAAAGAGCACAGGGGAAACTGCCACTTTTAAACCATCAGATATGATAAGAACTCCCTCGCTGTCACTAGAACAGCATGGGAGAAACTGTCCCCATGATCCAATCACTCATCAGGTCCCTCCCTTGACATGTGGGGATTACAATTTGAGATAAGATTTGGGTGGGGACACAGAGCCAAATCATATTATTCTGTCCCTGGCCCCTCCCAAATCTCATGTCCTCTTCACATTTCAAAAATCATACCTTCCCAACAGTCCCCCAAAGTCTTAACTCATTCCACCATTAACCCAAAATTCTAAATCCAGCATCTGAGACAAGGCAAGCCCCTTCCACCAATGAGCCTATAAAACAAAAAACAAGTTAGGTACTTCCAAGATACAGTGGGGATACAGGCATTGGGTAATTGTTCCCATTCCAAATTGGAGAAATTGGCCAAAACAAAGGGGCCCACAGCTTTATGCAAGTCCAAAAGCCAGTGGGGCAGTCATGAAATCTTAAGCTGTGAAATGATCTCCTTTGACAACATGTCTCACATCCAGGACATGCTGATGCAAGAGGTGGGCTTCCACAGCTCTGCCCCTGTGGCTCTGCAGGGTACAGCCCCTGTGGCTGTTTTCGTGGGCTCATGTTTAATGCCTGTGGCTTTTTAGGTGCATGGTGCAAGCTGTCAATGGATCTACCATTCTGGGGTCTGGAGGACAGTGGCCCTCTTCTCACAGTTCCACTAAGCAGTGCCCAGTGGGGACTCTGTGTGGGGGCTTCAACCCCACATTTTCCTCTGCGTTGCCCTAGTAGGCATTCTCCATGAGGGTTCTGCCCCTGCAGCAGACTTCTGCATGGACATCCAGGCATTTCCATACATCCTCTGAAATCTAGGTGGAGGCTCCCAAAGCTCAACTTTTGTCTTCTGTGCACCCACATGCCCAGTGCCAAATGGAAGTTGCCAAGGCTTGGAGCTTGCACCCTCTGAAGCAATGGCTCAATCAATGGCAAATGGCTTGGCCCTTTTTAGCCACGGTTGAAGCTGGAGTGGCTGTGATATAGGGCACCAACTCTTGGGGCTGCACAGAGCAGTGGTGCCCTGGGCCTGGCGCACAAAACCATTTTTCCCTCCTACACCTCTGGGCCTGTAACTGGGGAGGCTGCCACAAAGATCTCTGACATGCCCTGCAGACATTTTCCCCATTATCTTGGCTATTAACATTTGGCTCCTTGTTACTTATGCAAATTTCTGCAGCCAGCTTAAATTTCTCCCCAGAAAATGGGTTTTTCTTTTCTACCTCATCATCAGGCTGCAAATTTTCCTAAGTTTTATACTCTGCTTTCCTTTTAAATAAAAGCTCCAGTTTTAGATAATCTCTTTGTGAATGCATATGACTGAATGCTTTCAGAAACAGCCAGGACACTTCTTGAACACTTTGCTGCTTAGAAATTTCTTCCACCAGATACCCTAAATCATCTCTCTCAAGTTCAAAATCCCACAGATCTCTAGGGCAGGGGTAAAATGCTGCCAGTCTCTTTGCTAAAGGATAGCATGAGTGACCTTTACTCCAGTTCCCATTAAGTTCCTCATTTCCATCTGAGAACACCTCAGCCTGGACTTCATTGTCCATATCACTATCAGCAGTTTGGTCAAAATCATTCAACAAGTCTCTAGGAAGTTCCAAACTTTCCCATATCTTCCTGCCTTCTTTCTGTTCTTTTTTTAATACATAAAGGATTTTTTTTTCTTCAACTTTTATTTTAAGTTCCAGGATACATGTGCAGGATGTGCAGAATTGTTACATAGGTAGATGTGTGCCATGGTGGTTTGCTGCACACATCATCCCATCACCCAGGTATTAAGCCCAGTGTCCATGAGCTATTCTTCTTGATGCCCTCCCTCACACTACCCCTCCATTTTCTTCTGAGACTTCCAAACTGTCTCAACCTCTGCCTGTTACTCAGTTCCAAAGGCATTTCCACATTTTCAGGTTATCTTTATAGCAGTGCCCCTCTCCTGGTACCAATTCTCTGTATTAGTCTGTTTTCAAACTGCTATAAAGAACTGCCTGAGACTGGGTAATTTATAAAGGAAGGAGGTTTAATCTACTCACAGTTATGCATGGCTGGGAGGCCTCAGGAAACTTAAAATCATGGTGGAAGGTGAAGGAGAAGGAAGTACCCTCTTCACAAGATGGCAAGAGAGAGAGCGTACAGGAGAAACTGCCACTTTTAAACCATCAGATCTCGTGATAACTCCCTCATTATCAAAGAACAGCGTGGGGGCAACCTCCCCCCGATTCAATCACTTCTCACCAGGCCCCTCCCTCGACACATGGGGGTTACAATTTGAGAGGAGATTTGGGTAGGGACACAGAGCCAAACCATATCAGTTCTCAAATGTAGAAGTAATGGGGACCCTTTATTAACTGGGTTTTCTATATATATACATAATACATTTTAATCCTTGAAGGCCCAGTTTTAACTTATGTTGGGCCATATTAACTATTTTAACTGGGGGTTCACAGTGTCACATTTTATCAAGGCAGTTTGTAACCACTATAAACTTATTTTAATTTTAATTTATTTTATCAGAGTATATATGCCCAATATAAACAGCAATGGATACTCTGACTATGGGAAATTTAGGCAAGGCTATAGTTAAAGTGAGACATACCCATTTTTTTCTTTGTATTATATTTAGTTACCTTCTCAAGATCATAGGGAAGCACAGTGTTTAAATTTCATGTGATTCCCATGTATGACTATAATTTGAGCCCAGTGTTGATTAAATCCATGAAGTTTTGTCAACTGGTATATTTTAACAAATGCTAAAGTTAAGTTAAAACCTGTGTTGTAGAGGCACAAAAGCCAAACAGACCTTTTAAAATCTTTTTGTTATATACATTCTTTAGTATATAAGTTTTGGATTTCTAATTGGGTCAAATTATAGAACTTTGTTTATAATTAGTTATATATTATGATAGATAGATGATAGATATGAGGTATCTATTTATTATATTCCCTCCCTCCCTTCCTCCCTTCTTCCTTTCCTCTTTTCCTCTCTCCCTTCCTCCCTTCCTTCTTCCCTTCCTTGTAGTGCCTGAGCCTCCAATTGTTTTCCCTCATTGCCAGTGAAGTGCCTTCCTGATACTTGACACTTTAAAAGTTTGGTTAAAAACCTTACTCCTTAATGTAATAAAAACTAGAGCTGGGCTGGGCGACTCGTGCTTGTAATCCCAGGGAATCAGAAGGCTGATATGGGAGGCTTGCTTGAGCCTAGGAATTGGAAGCTGCAGCAAGCTATGATCATGCCACTGCACTTCAGCCTGGGTGATAGAATGAGAATGAGAATGAGACCTCATCTCTTAAAATACACACACACACACACACACACACACACACACACACGCTGTAACTATTTCTTCTAGTACGTGATCACTTTGGTAGTATAAATGCAATACTATAGATATATTATGGGGGTAAATAGATTTATGCAGGCTTGCTGGGGCTAACCACTATTTTTGAACAAAAGTGTGATTTTATCAGTTAAAAAAACTGGAGTTGGTAGTAGAGGAAAGCCAGTTATAATCTTTGGAAAATCAGCTGATGAAATTGATTCTGTTCTTGAAGGTGCTGGACACTCTGTAGCTTTTGGTTTATCCTTAAATGAGACTTACTATATGAAGCATGTGGAGCAGATTCTGCAGTAGCAGGGACAAGGCAAGAATAAGGAAGCTGGTTGTAAAAATAATAATTTCCAATTTTTGTGGAAGTATCACATATGAAGAAAACAACTTAGACAGATACATAGAGATGAAGAAGAAGTGCATTAAAATTTATTGTGATGAAGTATTATTCCATGTTTCCCTTATTATAGACAGATTTAATTTTTTAGTCTCTAAGCAAATTTCCATGGAAGTGAAGGATAAACCAAATTAGGTAAAACTACATGAAATAAGCATTTTTATTCCTCTTCATCTTTCTTTTTCTTCCTTTCCCCTTCCTCCTCCTCTCACTGTCCTCCTCTTCTTTTTCTTCTTGGATGATTTTATCCCATTTAGTTGAGTAAATTGCTGCTGCAGTTGATAATTAGAGTGAATATAGCCAAGAGTCAGGGTTTAGGTCAATACTCTTTGTGTATTTAGGTTTATAAGGCAAGCTTAAGAACTTTAAAATAGAGATTTAAGTTCTGGTTAGTTGTAAATGGACAATTTAAAGTGATTTATAAAGATTACCTTTCTTACTCAAGGAAAAGGTGACTCTAACACTACAGCTATTTTTAGGTTCTAAAATGGTCTTGAGGGAAATTTATTCTGTGGCTGTAGGACTATCAAAAAGACATTAAAGCTCTCTAGGATGTGAGAGAAGCAGCATGACAATTCCAAGTAGGAAAGTGAGCATGGCTTATTTTTGCAATAAGAAATGAAGGAAAGCATTTTGTTTTTTAAAAATGAAAGCTTGAATGTAAAAAATATCTGAACCTTTCTGTGCTTCTTCCTACTTTAATATGACATGACATATTTATGCCCTTTCTGCATCATGTATCTTTATGTGAACAGAAAATATCCTCAAGGATCCTCAGATGCTGCAGTAACTTTCAAGCAAATACAGCAGACAGTATGTGATGTCTTAACTGTGGAATAGATATGTGGCAATTTAAAGGCCTTGCTTCTTCGCTGGTTGTCTGGTGATTAAGCCTACTTAAAGAAGCCTTACCTCCAGTTTTTTTTTTTTTTTTTTTTTTTTGAGATGGAGTCCTGCTTTGTTGCCCAGGCTAGAGTGCTGTGGTGCGATCTCTGCTCACTGCAACCTCTGCCTCCTGGGTTCAAGTGATTCTCCTGCCTCAGCCTCTCAAGTAGCTGGGATTACAGGTGCCCACCACCACACCCAGCTAATTTTTGTATTTTTAGTAGTGATGGGGTTTCACCATGTTGGCCAGGCTGGTCTCGAACTTCTGACCTCAAGTGATCTGCCCGCCTCAGCCTCCCAATGTGCTGAGATTACAGGCGTGAGCCACTGTGCCCAGCACTTTCCCCCTAGTTCTTACCAGGCCCTCACCATCTGTACCTGGACTACCATAACCCCCCCCCCATCTAATTAGGCCCAGACATGAAGGCAGACATAACCTTTTAAAAATCTGATCATGTCATTTTTTTGGTTTTAAAATCACCCACATCCAGTCTCATATGTTTCTGGTAAAGGTCTAAATGTACACATGTCTTTCAGAGAAAGGTGTTTGCCAATATTTATCAAGAATTTAGAAAACAAAGCCAGGCCCAGTGACACGTGACTATAGTCCCAGGTACTTGGGAGGCTGGGGCCGGAGGATCACTTGTGGCCAGGAATTGGAGCCCAGCCTGAGCAACATGATGAGATCCCATCTCAAAAACAAAACAAAACAAAACCAACCCCTACTGGTAAAAAAGTATATATATTTGTGAGACAGAATCTTGCTATGTTGCTCAAGCTGGTCTCAAGCTGCTGGGCACAAGGGATCCTCTTGACTTTAGCCTCCCAAATAGCTGGGATTACGGGCACATGCTACAGCACCAGTTAGTTGTTCTACTCTTATTTATTTATTTATTTTTATTTAAACTGATTTTATTTATTTACTTATTTGTTTTTTGAGACAGGATCTTGCTCTATTGCTCAGGCTGGAGTGCAGTAACACGATCGTGGCTCACTTTCACCTCCATCTCCAGGGTTCAAGGGATTCTCATGCCTCAGCCACCTGAGTAGCTGGGAATACAGGAGCATGCCATCACACCTGGCTAATTTTTTTAAAAAATTATTTTTAGTAGAGATGGGGTTTCATCATATTGCCCAGGCTGGTTTTGATTTCCTGGCCTCATGTGATCTGCCTTTGTCTGCCTCCCAAAGTACTGAGATTGCAGGCGTGAGCCACTGCACCTGGCCCAGCAGTTCTACTTTTAAGCATCCATCCTCAGCAAGTAGTTGTGAGGAAAGTGCTGTATATGAGAGATGTTTATTGCAGCCTTATTTAGGATAATGAAAAATTGGAGGGAAACCTAATGTACACATAGAGAAATAGTTGAGTAGTCGTTGTATATCTATTCAATGAAATATTTTGTAGCTACTAAAAATACTATTTTATAGCATGGGAAAGTGTTTACACTATAATGCTAAATAAATATATTAAAATATAAAACTGTGTTAAAATCCAAAATCACAACATACAGAAGAAGAGTTGAAGCCTTAATTTTTCTCCTCTCATCTCCATCACTTCACCCTCAGGTGAGGTAGAGAAGTAGTCTAGATGGGAAGATAATACATCCTCATATTGCCTTCTACTACTGACAAAAGCTAGTCTTTGAAATGCCCTAAGAAAATGATTTACTGTAACAGGAAAGAAAGAAGTGCTTTCAATGCTTTGGTATTTCTTTAATTTTTTTTTTTTTTTTTTTGACAGTCTTGCTCTGTCTCGCAGGCTGGAGTGCAGTGGAGCAATCTCAGCTCCCTGCAACCTCTGCCTCTCAGGTTCAAGTGATTCTTCTGCCTCAGCCTCCCGAGTAGCTGGTATTACAGGCGCCTGCCACAACACCGGCTAGTTTTTGTATTTTTAGTAGAGACAGGGTTTCACTATGTTGGCTAGGCTGGTCTTGAACTCCTGACCTCAAGTGATCCGCCTGCCTTGGCCTCCCAAAGTGCTGGGATTACAGGCGTGAGCCACCGTGTCTGGCCTAAAAATTATTATTTTTTAATCAACATGTAATAATTATACATATTTATGGGGACAGTGTAATATTTTGATACCCATTGTGTATCATATTGATATATACAATATGTTATGATCAATTCAGGGTAATTAACATATCCATCACCTCAAACAGTTATCATTTATTTGTATTGGAAACCATTAAAAATCCTCTTCTAGCTGTTTAAAAATATACAATAAATTGTTGTTAACTATATTTACCCTACAGTGTTATAGACTACTAGAACTTATTCCTCCTATCTAGCTGTAATATGGTATCCATTAACCAACCTCTTTTATCCTCCCTCCCTCTCTTCTTCCTAGCCTCTAGTAACCACTATTCTACTCTATACTTATACGAGCACAACTTTTTAAGGTCCTACATATGGGTGAGAACAACTTTTTTAGCTCTTGTATATGAGTGAAAACATGTGGTATTTGTCTGTCTGTGCCTGATTTATTTCCCTTAACAGAATGTCCTCCCAGCTCATTCGTGTTGCTACAAATGATAGGCTTTTATTCTCTTTTTATAGCTGAATAGTATTCCATTGCGTATATATACCATTTTTTTATCCATTTATCTGTTGATGGACACAGGTTGATTCCACATCTTGTCTATTGTAAATGTGGTTGCAGTAAACATGGGGATGCATATATCCCTTCAATATACTGATTTCCTTTTCTTTTGATAAATACCCAATAGTGGGATTGCTGGATCCTATGGTAGTTCTATTTTTAGTTTTTTAAGGAATCTCCATACTGTTTTCTGTAATGACTCTCGTAATTTAGGTTCCCACTAGTAGTGTAAAAACTCTCCCAATCAAGAAAAGCCTAGGACCAGGTGACTTCACACTGACTTCTACCAAATCTTTAAAGAAGAAGTAACACCAATTTTTCTCAAAGTATTCCAAAAAATTGAAGAGGAGGGAATTATTCTAAACCCCCTGATCTATGAGACCAGCATTACCCTGATACCAAAACCAGACATGGACACGACAAAAAAAGAAAACAACTGGCCAATATCCCTGATGAACATAGATGTAAAAATCCTCAACAAAATGCCAGCGAATGCAATCCAACAGCACATCAGTAAGATAATACTTGAGGATAAGTGGGATTTATCCCAAGGATGCAAGGATGGTTCAATATATGCAAATCAATAAACATGATACCTCACATAAACAGAATTAAGGACAAAATCCACAGGAGCATCTCAATAGACACAGCAAAAGCATTAGATAAAATTCAGCATCCCTTCATGATAAAAGTCCTCAACAAACTGGGCATAGAAGGAACATACCTAAACATAATAAAGTCCATATATGACAAACCTATAGCTAACATCATAGGGAATGGGGAAAAACTGAAGTCTTTTTCTTTAGGAAATGGAACAAGACAAGAATACCCAATTTCACCACTCTCATTCAACACACAACTGGAAATCCTAGCCGGAGCAAGAGAAAGAAACAAAGGACATCCAAACGGGAAAAGAGAAAGTCAAATTGTTCCCACTACAAAAATTTTACCTAGGAATAAGTTTAAACAAGGAGGCAAAAGATCTCTACAATGAAAACTACAAAACACTGATGAAAGATATTGAAAAAGCCACACAAAAAATGGAAGTACATCCTATGTTCCTGGACTAGAAGTATTAATATTTTTAAAATGACCATACTACCAAAAGCAATCTACAGATTCAACGCAGTCCCTATCAAAATACTGATGACATTTTTCACAGAAATAGAAAAAACAATTATCAAATTTGTATGGAACCACAAAAGACCCCAAGTAGCCAAAGAAATCCTGAGTAAAAAGAACAAAGGTGGAGGCATCACACTATCTAACATCAAAATCTATAATACTACAAAGCTATAGTAACCATAACAGCATGGTATTGGTAGAAAAACATAGACATAGACCAGTGGAACAGAATAAAGAACTCTGAAATAAATCCACATATTTACAGCCAACCAGTTTTTGACAAAGGTGCTAATAATATACACTGGGGAAAGGATAGCCTCTTCAATAAATGGAGTTGGGAAAATTGGATATCCATATGCAGAAGAATAAAACTAGACCCCTATCTCTTATCATACAGAAAAATTAACTCAAAATTGATGAAAGATTTAAAGGTAGGACCTCAAACTATAAAACTACTAGAGGAAAACAAAAGGGAAATCCTTCAGGACATTGGACTGGGCAGACTTTATGAAAGCTTTGCTATTTCTTTGTGGCACCCAAAGCATGGCTATTGAGGCATGTGGCTGTGATGCTTAAAAAAGATGCATAAATGGGACAATTAAATACCAACAGGCCTCTAGGAAGGATTTCTAAGCAGGAGTTTAAGTAATAGTTGTGGGGTGGCCAGGCTGAAGTTACTGGAATAATAAAGTAAAAGATCATCTTCAATATATATGGGAGCTATGTTAATGCACACTGAGGAAAATGTTTCTCTACATCCATGATATGTGCTTTATCTGTGAATTTCTCTTTCTTTCTCTATCTCTTTCTCTCCCTCTCTCTCTTTGTGCATGCGTGTGTGTGTGTGTGTGTGTGTGTGTGTGCGCATTTGATTCAGTGGTTACCTGCTGAACTGTTAGGAAGAAAAAAAGAAGTATATCTTTATCTCACAATGGTAGAGAGATCCCTTTCCATTGTTTATGGAATGTTATTCTAGACTCAGAAACTCATATTTTGGGAAATATCCTACTAAGGGTGTGTCCTATGGATTGATAAGGACTGAAGAGGGCAGGAGGCAGGGGTCTGGGTGAACATTTTTTGGGTGGTGTTGGTGATTTTTCCTTAGACTATTGAAGCCATCACTTTTGGTGCCTGATCGGCAGTTTTTATTTTGCTCTGCAGTCTCCTTTCATTGCCTCCAATCTCCCAGTAAAGCCTGCTATTCTCTTCCAGCCTTGTGGGACACTGTTGTGAGGAGACTAAGAGGTGAGTTAGTAAAGGCACTGTAGGGCAGTGAGAAAGAGCTATGAAAAGAGCAGGAGAAAGAGCTATGGCAAGAACAGAGCAGGGAGTGCGGGAGCAGGACACCATAGGGAGACGGGGAGCAGGACACCATAGGGAGAGGGGGCTGCCAAATGGATGACTCCAAAGTGCACTGAGACCAGGGGCTTCCTTTCCAAATAGATTAAACGGAGGTTTGACCTCAGGTTGTTCATTAGAACAATCTGGAGCTCTTAAATGCAGCTAATGCCTGGGACCAGCCTTGTAACAATTGAATCTGAATGTCTGTGGATGGGGTCTGGGCATCAATGTTTTCTATTTATTTATTTATTTATTTATTTATTTATTTATTTATTTATTTATTTATTTATTTTTGAGATGGAGTCTTGCTCTGTTGCCCAGGCTGGAGTGCAATGGCGCGATCTCGGCTCACTGCAACCTCTGTCTCCCAGATTCAAGCGATTCTCCTGCCTCAGCTTACTGAGTAGCTGGGATTACAGGTGCCTGTCATCATCCCTGGCTAATTTTTGTACTTTTAGTAGAGACAGGGTTTCACCATGCTGGCCAGGCTGGTCTTGAACTCCCAACCTCAGGTGATCCACCCACCTTGGCCTCCCAAAGTGCTGGGATTACAGGCGTGAGCCACCATGCCTGGCTGGCATCAATGTTTTCTAAAGCTTCCCAGGTGACTCTAATGTGCAGCCAGGTTGAAACCATCACATTAGAGGAAGAGGATCATGAATGGGAGAAGCTAACCTTATAAATGTATCATATAAATCTCAACAGCAACATTGCAAAAAATTTACACATATTAAAAAGTCTAGAAGGAAATATGGTTAATTCTCATGATGATAGTTATGTTCCATAAAGTCTGTGAACACTGAATTAGTGAATACTGTGTCATTGTTTCTATATGAGTCATGTGTGTTTCTATTTATCTCCAATAGATATACACACACACATATATCACATATCTCACATAGATTATAATCTTAAATCCTAAAAACAAGTAATCTTGGTAGATTTTATTTTCTTTATTTTACAAAGAAAAAAAATGAGGTTCAAAAGTGTTAAGAGACTTGCCTAAGGCTGTTGCAATAAATGTCAGCATGGGCTGCCCCTGTCCTACTGGCCCCAGAGCTAGAGCTTCTTGAACTACTCTGCCCTGCCCCACTACCTTCTGCATCTTCTGATCACATCTATATGGGAGCTGAAACAAGAAGACAGAGCAAGACCTTCTTTGATATCATTTAGGAGCATCAGCAGGTTGGGCAGATGACTCAAACTTTTCATTGCTGTCTGCATGTCCATGAATGACCACAAGTTTTGATTTTTGGGTTACAAATAAATTTTAGGGGTAGGCAGAATTTGCAAATATAGAATCTGCATTTGCAGATCCTCTGCATGGTAAGGATCAATTCTATATCATAATACTGGCAGTAATTGTATTTGGATAGAATTAAGTGACTTTTTCTTCCCTATTTCTCTATTGTCCTAAAAATGTCTTTAATGAGCATGTATTACTTTTATTTAAAAATGTAAAAAACCAAAAAATCTTTTCCATGGCTATCTCTGTCTGTAGCCTAATTTCTTTTCAAAGTGTAGGCTTGACATACTTACATCGGAATTACTTGAAGAGTTAGTAGAAAAGGTAGATTCCTGGCCCCTTCCTTCCGAAACTATTAAAATAGAACTCAAAGGGACCTGAGAAACTGCATTTAACAAACTTCCCCAGATGATTTTTATGGGTACTAAAGTTTTAAAAACGTTTGCTATAATGGTCTCCAAAGAGTGAGGATGAAATAAGGGTGTTTTAGATAAAGTAGCTGAAATAATTTACCACTTACAGGCCATTGCTGAAAGAACTACTAAAGGATATACTTCAATACAAGAAAGGGATTAAACCTAGAAGGAAGGATTGGGATGCATGAAGTAATGATGAGTAAAACATTTGGTAAACATGGGGTGAATCTGAATAATTGTTTTTAGCAAAAACAAAACAAAACAATTTAAAAAATGAATAAAAGGGGAGGGAAATAAAATGAGGTAAAATTAAAATAAAAGACAACAATATATAAACCAAAAAATAAAATTCTAAGCTCCCCATCCAACTAAATGGACCCCTTCTCTCAGCCAAAGAGTTTTTGAAGAAACATAAAGAAACAAAAAATAAAACAAAAAACAAAATTTCAGGTCATAATGGTGAGTGTTCTGGACAGGCCTCATGGTACTCTCCTCCCTCCGGAATTCAGGCACAACTGATCAGCATTAACATTAAAACAGAGATCTTAAGACAAAATAGATTATTGGTAGCCATAAGATACCAAATTCCAACCTGACTCTAGTAAAGCATCACATGACAGGGAGCAGGCCCTGAAAGTATCTAAGTATTTTACATCAAAATATATATATATATTTTTGAGACAGAGTCTTGCTCTGTCACCCAGGCTGGAGTGCAGTGGAATATATTTCTTTGAAGTATTTTGAAATGGCCCTGCAAAGCTGCCTGTCGTGGGGGAAATTTATATTCTGTAAAGAATCCTCTTCCCTTTCCAGGTCTTTTTCTGAGCCAGAAGAGATTTAACCAAGAATCTGGCATCTTTTAAGTTCTGATGAGAGACATTTACTATCTATTCTCTCTGAAGCCTCTACATTACCAAGAACCTTGGTCTCTAGAACCCCTTATCTTAACCAGACACTCCTATCTATCGAATCTGGGTCTTCAGATAATAACTCTTTCCACCAATTGCCAATCAGAAAATCTTTGAATCCACCAATGACCTGTAAGCCCCACTGCTTCTAATTGTCCCACCTTTGCAGACCAAACCTATGTGTACTTTACATTTATTGGTTGATGTCTTAGGTCTCCCTAAAACACGTAAAACCAAGCACTATAACTTAACCACAATGGGGACGTGTTCTTAGGACCTCTTGGGCCATGGTCACTTATATTTTGCTAAGAATAAACTTCTTTAGATATTTTACAGAGTTTGATTCTTTTCATTGGCAATAGATAACATGGAAAAAGTGGACATATGATTTGTGGTAAAGCATTCTGATGTCTTTGTAGTTTGAGAGAAGTAAGGAGATACTGATGAAAATTTTCAGAGGGAAACCTATGCATAACCTATGGGTGATTCATCTGAGAATAAATATATAAAGTATAATTTTGAAGTCAGTAGGAAACAAATGGATTTAAAAACTATATTATCCATAAAAGAAAGTAAAAAAAGAAGTCACAAAGAAGCAAAGACTGGAGAAAAGGTATTTCAAGCTAAAGGAATTGTGGGCAGTGTAATAGAGGTGAGGAAAATGCTCCATTGTTGAGTCTAAGATTTATCTTTAATCTACTTACACACTATTTACCGAGCTTGTTATGGTTTCATGGATGTTGGCAGAAGATATGAGACTCCTGGGTAAGTTACAAAGGGCTATATTATCTATATCATGGCAAGCAACATGCGCATTGTCAGGGAGGGAAAAATTTTCCTCTATCCTCTTAATTTCTTTAAATGGGGGCCCGCAAATTAATCTGACAAAAGACAGATTAACAGGAGGAAAAAAGGTTTTATTTGTATGCATATGGGAATTAACCAAAGAAGTAGCTAGCTTCATTAAATGGTTAAAGTTAGAGGTGCATATACCTAACTTAAAGAAAAGGAGGGAGGAGAAAGGGCTTCCATGGTAAAAACAAATAGGTTTCTGGGGAACAAATTGGGAGATAAGAAAGCTGGTGATAAATCTTGTTTATGTGGGTGCTAGTGGTCTTTTCCATCTTCTCCATGGCCATATAACTCCTGTGGAAAGAGTACTTATGGTAGATTTGCTCTTGGCCTTTTTTTTCTGGCAGTGAAACCCACCCCAAAGAGGGAGTTTATGGTAGCCTCATTTCCCAGAAGTTGCTGCTTTTAGTCAGATAGGGAACATTCCAACAAGGCTTTCTGCATCTATTGAATCTCTAATGTTTTCAACTTAAAATAATCTTCATACCAACTCCAGGGTTCTGAGTGGGGCCCCACATCCTTGCTCTTTGTCCCAGAGGGAGACATTGCCTCATCCCTGAAGGCTGCTTGCTTCAGACACAACCCTGAGAAATGGCCCTGGTAAAGATTAGTCAAGGCCTTGAATTCTTGGTACACCCAGCAAAACATGTAGAAGCACAAGAGACACACATAACTAAGAACCCGTGAGTCAATTGGTTTCCTGGGCCATATGCTGCCTTGGGTTGGGGAAGAGAAAAAGGAGTGGAAAAGGAGGTGAGAGAAGTAGGGTAATTGAAAGCCCTGTTGCTGAAGGCCTTGTATGGGTGACATGCTACGGCATTTGATCTTTACCCTGCATATCAATCTCCAGCACAAATTTGAATTGCTGCATTCCCAACAACAAACATTTTTTGTCATTTAATGCCAACATATGTATGTTTATTTATAAATCATATACCTACACCACTACATTAATCTATCATGTACACTTTAAAATATACATAAAAGTAGATTTAAGAAGGGTAAGTTAAAATACATAAATATATATTAAATATTAGGTATAATATTTTCTTGGTGATTATAACCTAATTTGGGGACCATTGCAGTTTAGCATAGATAATCTTTGGAAATGTATTCATGACATCACAATTTATTTTCTATGATCCACTTACCAGTAATTGGGGTTTCTTACCAAAAATTGCTACAGTGAACATCCTTGAGCAGCTATTCTTGTTTAACTATGTCCATAGAGGACATTTTTTTGTAATAGAAATGTTCAGTCAAATGGTATGTGCTTTTTACATTTTGGCAAATAATCTTAAATTGCCCTACAAAAAAGCTGCACTAATTTACTTTCCAAACTATAGTCTATAAAGACCCCTTTTTCTACTCTCTCCAAGACTAGGTATCAATCTTAGAAATTTTGTCCAAACCAATAGGTAAGAAATAATACCATGTCAGGGCATGTGCTGTGGCTCCTGCCTGTAATCCCAGCACTTTGGAGGGCGAGGCGTGTGGATTATTTGAGGTCAGGAGTTCGAGACCAGCTGGGCCAACATGGTGAAACTCCATCTCTACTAAAAATACAAAAATTAGCCAGCTGTGGTGGTGCGTACCTGTAATCCCAGCTACTCGGGAGGATGAGAAAGGAGAATCGATTAAACCTGGGAGGCGGAGGTTGCAGTCAGTGGAGATCACACCACTGCACTCCAGCCTGGGTGACAGAGTGAGACTCCGTCTCAAAATAAAAAATAAAAAATTTAAACAGCCTTCCCGCCATTTTCTTTCTTTTCTTTCTTTCTCTCTCTCTCTTTCTTTCTTTCTCTTTCTTTCTTTCCTTTCTTTCTCTTTCTTTGTTTCTTTTTCTCTTTTTCTTTCTTTGTTTCTTTCTCTCTTTCTTCTCCTCCCTTCCTTCCTTTTCCTTCCTTCCTCCCTCCCTCCCTTCCTCCCTTTCTCTCTTTTTCTCTCTCTTTCTCTCTTCTCTTTCTTTCCCTCCTTTCCCTCCCTCCCTTCCTTCCTCCCTTCCTTCCTTCCTTCCTTCATCCCTTCCTCCCTTCCTCCCTTTCTCTCTTTTTCTTTCTCTTTCTTTCTTCTCTTTCCTTCTTCTTTCTTTCCCTCCCTTCCCTCTCTCCCTCCCTCCCTCCCCCGCCCCCCTTCCTTCCTTCCATCCTTTTTGAGACAGGGTCTTGCTGTGTTGCCCAGGGTGGCTTACTGCAGCCTCAATGTCCTGAGCCCAAGTGATCCTCCCATCTCAGCCTCCCAAGTAGCTGGGACCACAGGTGCACACTGCTGTGCCAGGCTAATTTTTAAACATTTTGTAGAGATGGAGACTCACTATGTCACCCAGGCTGGTCTCGAACTCCTGGACTCTAGTGATTCTCCTGCCTTGGCCTTCCAAAGTGCTGGAATTGCAGGTATAAGCCATTATGCCCAGCCTGGTATTTCTTCGACTATGATCAAGTTCAAACATTTTTCGTTGGCTTTAAGCCTCTAAATTGCCTGTTTTCCCTCCTATGTCACTTTTTTTTTTTTTTTTGAGATGGAGTCTCACTCTGTCGCCCAGGCTGGAGTGAAATAGGTTCAAGTGATTCTCCCGTGTCAGCCTCCTGAGTAGCTGGGATTACAGGTGTGCATCACCATACCCGGCTAATTTTTATATTTTTAGTAGAGACGGAGGTTTCACCATGTTAGCCAGGCTGGTCTCGAACTCCTGACCTCAGGTGATCCACCTGCCTTGGCCTCCCAAAGTGCTAGGATTACAGGTGTGAGCCACTGTGCCTGGCCAACATTTTTTTGTAATGTAATCAAATGTATCAGTGACTTTTCTGTAGGTACTTATGCCTGGAGTGGCATGAGGTGGATGTCTCAGCATCCATAGCCTTGAATGACAGATTAGGAGTTAGTGTGGACAAAGTAACAAAGTAGACTTTATTGTTTGTGGTGTGGGGATGGGGCAAAGCAAAGACCAGCAAAAGGGAGGCAAGGTAGGAAGCTCTTGGTATAGCCAAGTAGTTAGATCACATGGTAAATATGAGTATGGGCTCTGGAGTCAGACTCTGGGTGCAAATCCCAAGAGTAATATTTATAGAATGACTTTGGGAAGTGGGGCAGGTGACTGACCTTCCTGTGCCTCAGTTTCTTCATGTAGAAATTATTAGTATTTCATTGAAAGCTTAAATGAGATAAGATACCATGGTGCCTGGCATGCAGTCATTGCTTTCTAGAAAAGAAATAAAGGGAACTTGAGCTAGGTTGTAGGAGAAATGGAAAGGAATAGACATACTGAAAGATAGAGTCTTTAGGGCTGGGAGACTACTCAAATGTAGGTAAGGGAGATTGAGATGAGCGAACAGCACCTTTCTGTGATTAAAATCAGGACCATATTAATGAAAGCAACAACCAAACACAGTGACCCTGTGGCACAGAGGTTCAACAAAGAGATCCTGGAACCAGACAGCTTGTCCAAATTCCAGCTGTACACACCCTTACTAGCTTTCTAACATTGGACAAATCAATGTCTTGATTCTTTTTTTTGGGGGTGGCAGGGGGGTGGTGTGGACAGAGTCTCACTGTGTCACCCAGGCTGGAGTGCAGTGGCAGGATCTTGGCTCACTGCAACCTCTGCCTCCAGGGTCCAAGTGATCCTTGTGCCTCAGCCTCCCAAGTAACTGGGATTACAGGTGTGGGCCACCACGTCCAGTTAATTTTTATATTTAGTAGAGATAGGGTTTCACCATGCCAGCCAGGCTTGTTTAGAACTCCTGACCTCAAGCGATCCACCTGCCTCAGCCTCCCAAAGTGCTGGGATTACAGGCATGAGCCGCCGTGCCCGGCCATAATCAATAAATGTCTCTCTACCTTGGCTTCTTCACCTGAAAGTGACGAATAATTATGTCTATCTCATATGAAAAAACGAAAAGTGACGAAATACAGGCAAAGTACCTAGACCACTATCTGGCATAGAGTATCTACTTTAAAATATTAGCTGTTATTTGGGTATGGACCTGTAGTCTCAGCTACTCAGGAGGCTGAGGCAGGAGGAATGCTTGAGCCTAAGAGTTCAAGGTTGTAGTGCGCTATGATTGTGCCTGTGAATAGCTATTGCATTCTAGCCTGGACCACATAGTAAGACCCCATCTCTGAAAAAAAAATTAGCTGTAATTATTAATCTTTTTTTGTGCTATAACAGGTCCTTTTTTACTCTCATCTTATTTTAGTTTTCTGAGATCCTTGTTTCCTTCAGCATGCATCCACCTATTGCCAAAATGCTATTCTTGTTTTCACTGGGTCCTAAATTTGGGGGCTTTCTTAAGCCTACCCTTCTATATTCTAGATCTTTCTTATTCTCTGCTAAGCTAATAATATTCTATGTTATTAATAGGCATTGATAGCTTCAATTTATCCCTCCCAGATGACATTTGCATTTTAACAAGAATTTTCAAGGCCTTGACTCAAAGGAGTGAGTAATGTGGTTATTTTAGGTATCCTGGCAGAGGGAAATAGTCCTTGGGCTGGGAGAGCTTTCCTAAACTCTAAATTTATATCACACCAGCAGCTGCCTACTCTGCTCACTCAGAATATAATGTGAGGGCTGTATGGTGGTCAGGGAATAAATTAAATCAATTAACTAATATTTTTATCACCAGGAACTGTATTACGTAGTGTGGGGAAGAAAATTAAGATTAATAATCTTTGTTTCAAGAAATACATAATCTTAGTTGAAGAAATCAAAATGTATAAACATTTTTAAAAAATCTATTCTTATTGCCAAGGTCAAGACAGACTTGAGAATGTAGCCTACTGGTCAATATACTGGTGTGAGGTCCAGGGGGCCAGATCAAACCAGGGGGAAGATTACCTAGAAAGCTGCTCATAAGATTACATCACCACAGAGCTGAAGCAAGAGCAACTGCTTAGAAATGGAGCAGGCTCTGCTGTCAGAGCACACTGAAGAGGGAGATCCTGCACTGTTACGCATCAGATGCAGACGCTGCATGAAGAATTAACAGAAATTGAGAGCCTGGTGCAGGACAGGTGAAAGGCAGGGGGAATCCATGTAACCTGGAGGAGGATTTCTTTCAAATGAATTCTAATATGTCTTGCTTAGGTGGGGCTGGGCTTCTTAAAGGAATCAAACTGGGATGAACAAATCACAAGATCTGTTTCCTAATTTGTGAAATGAGGAAGGATCAAATACATCAGCACTAAAGTGAAACTAAAGGCTAAGCTGATTAAGCCCACCAACACTAACCTGCTTTGCTTGCTTTTAATCCCTTACTTCTAGTTGATCTTAAAACTCCCACTAGCTTCCTTACAGATAACATCTCTGACTGTGGGTCATTATGGTAACGGGTGTTTAACGTTGTTTTTCAGGAACTATGGGGCAGCTCTTGTTCAGTTGAAGCTGGTTGAGACCACTGACCCTTCAGCTGGGCCTGTGCAGGTGCCTATAGAGTGACATTTTGATGTCAGAGGGCCAAAAATTCCACCTCAGATCATTATAGTGCCACCATTTTCTGCACATGTGTCCTGTGAAAAGCATGTAGCTCAATTATATTTGCACAGAAACCCCAGTTACCTCACCTTTACTACCTGTCAATCACCTTTACCATACTTTGGACCACCCAGATTTCTATCCCGTAAGAACCCTCAAGCCCTATTTTTGTGGAAGTAGATTTGAGACCTGTTTTCCTGCCTCCTTGCTTAGCTGCCTTGTAAATAAACTCTTTCTCTTTTGCAAAACTCTTCATCTCAGTGATTGACTTGCTGTGCATGGGCAGAACAAACCTGGCCGATAACCAAGTTTCTCCCAGCTCTAGGGACCTGTAAGTCAATCATCCTAAAACCAGACAAGAAGGCAGTAATGAACAGCATTTAAATAAGCCATATAGACCCATGGTTTATGATTTGGTTTCCCAAATCATACTCCACCAGGATTCTTTCATTCACCTGCTGTGAAATCTTTTAATGTTCTTACACTGTCACTTGAATCTGTTAAGAAAATGTAGATCTTTTAGTTTTCCAAAACGTAAGTTGTCTATTTTACAATTTCTTGCAAGGCAGGAGGAAGGAAAAAAAACAAATTTAGCCCAATTCAATGATTTAAATCATCTTTTGGATCCTTAGTCTTTCAGTTTTTACCTTTCTTCTCCTCCCATATGATCATCTAATGTATGCAGAAAGAGCATTTGACAAAATATGTCTCTTCATGTATTTGCTTATATAACCTTGTAGCATCGAGAGGAGGGGAGTCCTTGGTTCATACAGTGCCTTCTGGCTCCTTACTGTACCTCGTTCATACCAGGCCTGAAAGCATTCAAAGCTAAAGCTATTGCCTAGTGTGATTTGACATTGTGTAACTCCTTGAGATTTGGTTATGACTTCCATTTACCCCTGTCCCAAGAACCCTCCTCCCCATACAACTTCTTCCCTGACTAGCGTTTTCTCTTGTAACCACCAGCCAAGCTTTCAACTATAACTGACATGTCCCAAACTATGCTCACCACTTGATTTACTTTGAGGAGCTTGTGTCCCTGAAGGATGGTGGGCAATTGACCAGGTGGTGGCATTCCAGATGTTCAGCATGAAGCAGAACAAAAGCTTCCTTCTTGCTCACGAAGGTCCCCAACCTATCTGTGTTTCTATGTTTCCTTAGCTTCTTCATCCATTCAATGAATATACACTGAGAACCTGCCATGTGCTAGGCTCTCTGCTAGGTGATGGTGACATAATGGTGAACAAGACAGATAGTGTCCTTGCCCTCATGGAGTGTAAAGAGTAATGGGGAAAACACGTAATAAAGAGGTCAGCAAACAAATTCATATGTACAAATTTTTAAGTGCTTTGGAATATACGAATAGGATTCTGTGGTTGAAAATAATAAAGGAGACCTATTTTAGAAGAAGTGGTTTGGTGAAGGTTTTTCTGAGAAGACACTTGATTTGAGAAGGAGGAGAGGCAGCCAACTACGTGAAGATGTGAAGAGTAATTCAGACTTAAAGACAAGCAAGTGCAAAGGTCCTGGATGGGAAAAAGTCTTCAGATGGATTGGAAAAGGATCAATAGATGTAAGATTTTCCTTCCATTCTCATAAGCAAATGACATAATCTTCAGGTATGACTAAGACTACTACATAGTCATGCTGAGTATTAAATAAGGCCCAGGCTGGGGTCAAGCAAGTGAGGCACTCATCCTGTATCCAAAATTTAAGGGAGCACCAAAAAACTCATTACTCAAAAGAAATCGTACTTTAATGCAGTATTTTAAAAATAAAAATGAATGCAAACATCCAATGACAAACAAAGCATCAAATTTAAAAATAAAAATAGGATGAGTATCACTGACTTTTCCTTTTGTCACAGGCTCCAGTATGGCTTGGCATAGTACTGATATTAAGGATTACTATCATCTGTGGATGAACATAATTTGACTTCTTGCTTTCCAATTTAGATGCTTTTTATTTCTTTTTCTTGCTTAATTACTATGGCTAGAACTTCCAGTACTAGATGGATTCCTCCTGTCTAACTGAAACATTATATACTTTGACCAACACCTCCCTTTCCTCTGGCACCCCTCCCCTCAGCCTCTGGCAACCACCATTCTACTCTCCACTCCTATGAGTTAAACTCTTTTAGATTCCACATATAAGTGAGATCATGGAGTATTTGTCTTTCTGTGCTTGGCTTATTTCACTTAGCCTAAGCCAGGTTCATCTATATTGTAGCAAATGACAAGATTTCCTTCTCTTTTAAAGTCTGAATAGTATTCTATCGTACATGCACACACATATACATATATACGTATATACGTACATATACATATATATACATATATATGTACCTATACACGTATATATGTATATACGTACATATGTACATGCACATATATATGCATACACACACACAAACACACACATACCCACCATATTTTCATGACCCATTCATCTGTTGACAAACAACAGTTATTTCTATATTTTGGCTATTGTAAAGAATAAATGCTGCAGTGAAGATGGCAGTGCAGATAGCTGTATGAGATGAGGCATTTGTTTGTCTTGGATATATTATATATCCCAAATTGGGATTGATGAACCATATGGTAATTCTATTTTTAAATTCTTTTTTTTTTTTTGAGACAGAGTCTCACTCTGTTGCCCAGGTTGGAGTGCAGTGGTGACATCTCAGCTCACTGCAACTTCTGCCTCCCAGGTTCAAGTGATTCTCTTGGCTCAGCCTCCTGAGTAGCTGGGATTACAGGCACCCACCACCATGCCTGGCTAATATTTGTATTTTTAGTAGAGATGGGGTTTCACCATATTGGCCAGGCTGGCCTCAAACTCCTGACCTCAAGAAACGTGCCCTCCTCATCTTCCCAAATTGCTGGGATTACAAGCCACTGTGCCTGGCTTCTATTTTTTATTTTTTTGAGAAAACTTTATACTGTTTTCCATAATGGCTATACTAATTTACATTCCCACTAACAGTGTACAAGGGTTCCTTTCTCTCCACATCCTCACCAACACTTATTATCTTTTGTCTTTTTGAGCATAGCCATTCTAACAGGTGTGAGACGATATCTCGTTGTGATTTTAATTTGCATTTCCTTCATGACTTATGACGTTAAGCATTTTCTTCAAATACATTTGGCAATTTTTATCTCTTATTTTGAGAAATGTCTATTAAGGTCCTTTGCCCATTTCAAAATTGGGTTTTATTTATTTATTTGCTATTGAGTTGAGTTCCTTATATATTTCAGATATTAGCCCCTTATCAAATGTATGGCTTGCAAATACTTTCTCTCATTCTGCAGGTTGTCTCTTCATCTACTGATTGTATTCCTTGCTGTGTAGAAGACTTTAAGTGAAAATGTAATCCCATTTGTATATTTTTTTCTTTTGTTGCCTGTCATTTTGGGGTCATATCCAAAAAAAATCATTGCTCAGACCAATTTCAAGAAGCTTTCCCCCTATGTTTTCTTTTAGTTTTACAGTTTCAGGTATTAAGTTTAAGTCTTTAATCCATTTTGAGTTGATTCTTGTATAAGGTATGAGATATGGGTCCAGTTTCACTCCTCTGCATGCAGATATACAATTTTCCAACACCATTTATTCAAGAGCCTGTTCTTCCCCCATTGTGTGTTCCTAGCATCCTTGTTGAAAATCCGTTGACCGTAAATATATGGATTTATTTCTGGGCTCTCTCTTCTGTTCTGTTGGTTTTTATGTCTGTTTTTTGCACCAGTACAGTGTTGTTTTGATTACTGTAGCTATGTAGTATATTTCAAAATTACATAGTGTGATGCCTGGAGTTTTGTTCTTGCTCGAGATTGATTTGGCTATTCAGGGTTTTTTTTGTGGTTCCATACAAATTTTTCAATTGTTTTATCTATTTTTGCAAAAAATGTCATTGGAATTTTAATAGGGATTGCATTGAATCTACAGGTTTCTCTGGGTAGCATGGACTTTTTAAGAATATTAATTCTTCCAATGCATGAACATGAGATATCTTTCCATTTATTTTTGTCTTCTATTTATTTCATCAGTGTTCAACTCTGTCAATTTTTACTTCATATGTTTTGGTGGTCTGTTATTAGTTATGTAGCTGTTTATAATTGTTATCTTTCGCTGTATCAAACCTTTTATTATAATATCCTTCTTTGTCTCTTGTAAACTTTTTTTTATTTAAAATCTATTTTGTATGATATTAGTATATCCTCCATTGCTCTCTTCTGGTTACTATTTTCATGGAATATTATTTTCTATCATTCCATTTTCAACCTATTTGTGTCTTTGGATCTAAAATGAGTATCTTGTAGATAGCACATAGTTGGATCTGTTTTTAAGTGCGTTCTTTCAATCTCTGTCTTTGGAGAGTATAATCCATTTACATTTAAAGTAATTACTGACGAGAAGGGTCTGACATCTATCAATTAGCTATTTGTTTTCCATTTGTCTTATACATTTTTGTTCCTCACATCTTCTTTTGTGTTTAGTTGACTTTTTGTAGTGAAATGTTTAAATTTCTTTCTCTTTATTTTGTGTATATTCTATAGCTATTTCCTTTTGGTTATCAAGGGTTACATTTAACATCCTCAAGGCATATCACTCAAATTTGAATATTTCAGTTTAGCCTCAATAACATACAAAATTTTTGCTCCTTTATATCTGTATCCTTATTCTTTTTGTTGTTGATGTCACAAAATTATATCTTTATACATTGTATTATAAAAACAATTATAATACATCAAACAATTATAATACATCGTATCATAAAAACAATTATAATACATCGTATCATAAAAACAATTATAATACATCGTATCATAAAAACAATTATAATACATCGTATCATAAAAACAATTATAATACATCGTATCATAAAAACAATTATGATACAATTATAATGCATTGTATTATAAAAAACACTGTTAAAAATGCATGTCTTAAATTATGTAGAAAACAAAATGTGGAGTTTCAAACCAAAGTTACAATAATTATAGGTTTTAGATTAATAATTGCTTTTAAAATGTATTAGTCTCTTAAGTCATACAGAAAACAAAAAGTGGAATTACAAGCCATTATTACAATAATACTAGCTTCTATAATGCTCATGTACTTACCTCAACTAAGACCTTTATCTCTTCATATGCCGTCAAGTTACCATCTAGTGTCCCTTCATTTCATCCTGCAGGACACCCTGGAACATTTCTTATAGGGCAGGTCTAGTGGTAATAAATTCCTTCTGTTTTTGTTTATCTGAAATGTCTTAATTTCTTCCTCACTTTTGAAGGACAGTTTTGCCAGATACAAGATTCTTGGTTGACAGGTTTTTTTCTTTCAGCACTTAAAATATATCATCCCACTTCTGCTGGCCTCCAGACTTTCTCATGAGAAATCTGCTGAAAATCTTATTGAGGATTCCTTGTCTATAACAAGTTGCTTCTCTCTTGCTGCTTTCTCTTTGTTTTTGGCTTTCAACAGTTTGATTGTATTGTGTCTCAATATGGGTCTCTTTGAGTTAATCCTACCTGGGGTTAGTTTACCTTCTTGAATGTTTATATTTATGTCTTTCATTACTTTTGGGAAGTTTTTGGCCATTATTTTTTCAAATAGTCTCTCTTCTCCTTCTCTCTGTTCTCCTTCTGTGACCCACACAATGTGTATATTGGTTAGCTTGATTGTATCACACAGGTCCCTTAGGCTCTGTTAATTTTTCCTCACTCTTATTTCTTTGTGTTACTCAAGTCAATACTTTCCATTATCCTATCTTCAAGTTTGTTGAGTTTGTTGATCCTTCCTTCTGTCTGCCCAAATACTCAAATCTGCATTTGAATCTTTCTAGTGAATGTTTCATTTCAGTTATTGTACTCTTCAGTTCCAGAATTTCTTTGCAGTTTGTGTTTAGGTTTTCTATCACATTGTTGATATTTCCATTTTGTTTATATACCATTTTCTTGACTTTCTCCATGTCTTCCTTTACTTCTTTGAGCATCTTTAAGACAGTTGTTTTAAAGTCTTTGTCTAGTAGATCTGCCGTCAGGTATTTTCTAAGAACAGTTTCTGTTGGTTTAGTTTTTTCTTTTGAATGAGCCACGCATTCCTGTTTCTTTATATGCCTTGTGATTTTTTGTGGAAAACTGACATTTTAATCTAATGGTATGTTAACTCTAGAAATCAGATTCTCTCGCTTCCTCAAAGTTTGCTGTTTTTTTGTTTTGTTTTTCTTTGTTGTTTGTTGAACACTATCTCTGTGCCAAGGATCAGACTGAAGCATGAACTTAAGGGTATTCTTAGGCCCTTTCTGAGCCTGGGCTTTCCCTGAGCTTGTACAGTGATGTTCTAATTTCCCTTATATATCCAGCTGCTTTTGAATATCCTGGTCTTCAGTGCCTGGCTTCTAAAAAAAGAAAAATAAAGTGGTGGTGGTGTTGTTAAAATGGCAGCCGTTTAAGTGCCCTGTAAGTCACTTCAGTCATGGGAGACAGGATTGCAATAATGGAGGCGAGGAGGTGCAAAAACAATGGCCACTTGCCTCTTTCTCTGCATCTCTGTGATCAGAAGCAGCAATCAGCAATTAGAGCACAGACTCATGATATTTGGAAGACATGATCCTTTTTGCTCATCCTGGCTTCTGCAGTTTACATGTAGGCTCTCCAGGACATGTACACAGCTGTCTGCTGTGGGACTACATGGTGGGGGATGGGTAGCTGTTGCTGTTATAAGAGCTGAAATTGACCAAAATTAACCTCAATTTACCATCCATGCCTTTTCCTAGAAGTTACAAGCCTTTAATAGACGCCAGAGTTAAAAAAATCTTGTATCAGACAGATTCTGCCAGTGCAATTGTTACTAGTTGAGGAGACAGATTCATGGTGCTTCCTACTATGCCATCTTCCCAGAATCTTCTCACCTCTTAAGGATTACTACAAATTTGGCTGGGTGCAGTGGCTCATGCCTGTAATCCCAGCACTTTGGGAGGCTGAGGTGGGTGGATTACGATGTCAGGAGATCGAGACCATCCTGGCTAACACAGTGAAACCCCGTCTCTACTAAAAAATACAACAAAAATTAGCTGGGCGTGCCAGCAGGCACCTGTAGTCCCAGCTACTTGGGAGGGTGAGGCAGAAGAATGGCATGAACCAGGGAGGTGGAGCTTGCAGTGAGCTGAGATCGCGCCATTGCACTCCAGCCTGGGTGACAGAGCGAGACTCCATCTCAAAAAAAAAAAAACTATTCAAATTTATAAAAGCAGAGCAAACATGGTGGCACATGCCTGTAATTCTCATTAGGCTGAGGTGGAAGGATTGCTTGAGCCCAGAAGTTCAAGACTAGCCCAGGCAACATAGTGAAACCGTTTCAAACAAAACAAAAGGAAAAAACCAAATTAATAAAAGCAAGTCGAGCATGGTGGCTCACATCTGTAATCTCAGCATTTTGGGAGACCAAGGTGGGTGGATCATTTGAGGTCAGGAGTTTGAGACCAGCCTGGCCAACATGGTGAAACCCCGTATCTGCTAAAAATAGAAAAATTGGCTGGGCATCATGACGCATGCCTATAATTCCAGCTACTCAGGAGCCTGAGTCAGGAGAATCGCTTGAGCCCAGGAGGCAGAGGTTGCAGTGAGCTGAGATCTCACTATTGCACTCCAGCCTGGGTGACAGAGGGAAACTGTTCCCCCCACCAAAAAACAAAACAAAACAAAAAAAAACTCAAAAAACTAAAAAAACCCCAAAAGTCATAAAAGCAGATTACAGTGTTCTTTTTTAACTTTATTTTTTTATTTTCGGTCTCACTATGTTGCCCAGACTTGTCTTGAACTTCTGGCCTCAAGTGATTCTCCTGCCTTGGCTTCCCAAAGTGTTGGGATTACAGCGTAAGCCATCACTCCCAACTATCAGTGTTCACTTGAATTGGTAATGGCTTTTATTGTTATGCTCATATTCATTCATATAATAATATCTATTAACATGTATGAAAAAATCATCATTAGGTTTCTCATTTGTTCGATTTTTTCCTGTATCATTGTAATCTTGATTATTCTTCTCAAATTCTTTTTTCTGCTGAAAATTAGAAATGAGTGGGATAGATGGATTGCTGTAAAAATGATAAGTGCCAATATAGCCCATAAATCAATGGCTGGATTGATATGGAAGAGCTTTATGGTGATATAGGGTAGAAAAATCATATAGAGGGTTAAGCTGCTATTTGAGTCTCCCACCACTTGGGAGAAGGCTAATCTGGCAAGAATTGTGGTTCCTGGGACTAGAGATGGAATAGGGACTCCCAACCCAATTCAGTGGTAAGTTTGAAATCAGAGAAGTGCGTGAAGCTGAAAACAGTTGTACGGTAGTACTGAGATTGAGGGAGTTATAAGGCAAGCTCTAGGGGCAGCCGAAGGGAGCTGGAGGCAGCAAGGACAGCCAGTTTTGAAACAGGAGTCATAGCTTCTGTGGTCTCACATTCTTTGGGTAGCAGTCAGAAGCTTTGGCTAGGCTGGATGCTGTGAGTATATTAAGAGTAGAACCAGACAGTATCATTCGTTTCTTATTCTCCTTTAAAACCATCTGGGCTATCAGCTTCCCCTGCTCTGTCTCCATGCCTTTGCTTAATTGTGTGCAGAAAGTCAAGTTATTGCAATCAGACTAGCTGACAGAAGGGCAGGTAGACTTCCTTGTGTGTTCTTTGGTAACCTCATCATCTGACAGTCGGCATGCTGTCAGCTCTCCATTATCTGGACTGCTGAACCACTGCCATTGAGCAATCATAAATCTTGAAATATCCCCATAGAGTAAGACTTTGGATATCCTGGTCAACCTCTGGAGAAGCAAGACTCAAGACAGGCTACTCCTTTGATCCTGGGTGTCCATATGCAACTGTATTTAGCATAGAAAGTCTTGGAGTTTGCTAGTTTTCTCCTGGAAACACAGCTGCAGTCTCTCCACTCTTAATTTTGAATGTTGTGCTTAGAGCAGAACCACCTGTCTCTGTATCTGTATTTTCTTTCCAAAGAGCTGAGTGATTGCCTAGAACAGCTGTGGGTATTTGTGTTTTATTTTTATAAGCCCTAAGCAACTGAGTGAAAAGCAAAGCCGATTATGTCATTGAGTCCTTCAATATGTATGAACAGGAAAGCAGAAAACTGAGTTAGCCATAGCAAATACAAGGTTTACATAGAAGAAGAAACACTAAATTTTGCTGGGGAATCAATGAACAAAGAGGCAAAATGTTTGCATTTTGGGGGAAAGACTTATTTTATGTTCATTCAGATAAATGATCTTTACACGACGTCTTTTTAAATCCTGCAAACACTGAATTTATCACCACAAGATGTAAGAGAAGCATAATGGAGAACATGCTACATACAAGTCTGGCAAAGACAGTCAGGTTTTTGTGTGCACCAACCCCTACACATTTGTTTGTTCTTCCTTGCTCTGTTTAAAATAACTTCCTCTTTGTCTTTGAATTGTATAGCGTTTAAATGCCACCGGAAAGTTAAGCCTCCACTCTGAAAACTTATTTGTGCTATCAAAACGTTGTCAAGAATCTAGATAGCTAGAGCCAGATTTCTGGCATTCATGCCAAATGCCAGAGGGTCTTTGGCTACTGACTATCACTGGAGAGTCTTTAGGTCAGTGTAAGTGAGAAGATAATCTTGTTTAGTATTGTGTAGCAACTTATTTGGAATTACAAGTCTCTTGGATCCTTGAGGGCTACATTTTGGTGGTGGTGATGGTGGTAACATTTCAATAAGTCAACCAAGTGGAATTTCTAATCTTCATATGACAACCCATAGAATCCTTCTACCTAAAAAATTGTCACAAAATTTAGGGTATTTTATTCTCTTCTTTTCCTTATTTCCCTTCTTATTTTAAGGTGGATCCAGTTTATCTCAGTTGCATTTTTTCTCCTTCAATATAAAAATGCTATAAAATTATTATTTCTAAAACTTTGGAAAATATAGAAAAACTAAAAATAAGAACAATCCTATTCCCAAGGGCAACTGTTGTTAGTGTCTCTCTCAATCCTGGCCCAGGTTTGTTTTTATTTTTGTTTTGTTTCATAATTGTGACCATATTGTATGTATGATTTTGTTTTTGTAAACATTAGCACTGTCATAAGCTTTCTCCAATGCTAGTAAAATTATGTAAACAATTCTTATTCTTCCTTTTTCATTTTTTCTCTTCCCTTCCATTCTCTTGTTTAAAAGTGTTTATTGTCTTCCCTCTTTCCTTATCAAATACCATTAAGGAGGCTTCTGCTTTTGGACAAGACAGAATAGTAAGAACTGGGTTTTTCCTCTAGCGTATTAGGAGGTGGTAGTGTGAGTTCAAGCACATCATGGCAATTAGAGTTCATGACACATAATACCAAAGAAGAGAGGTCTGCACAGAGAGAAGGCTCTGGAGATCTGAAGAGCATCCCCTTTGAGTTTTCATCTGAGTACTGAATAGCATGTGTGTGTGTGAAGAAACTACTCAAGTTTTCTAGGAGGAAAAATCATTGGGGTTCACATAGGGCTTGGAAGAGTTTGTATTCCCACATGCCAGAGTGGATGGAACTCATAATTTGTGGATGTAAGATAGTGTATTCAGAAGGATAATGTCTCAACAGTGGGATGAAATTAATCCTAGGTTAAAAGCTGCTCTGATCCTGTATAAAACAAGTATAAAAGCAGGTCTCAAAGGATCAAACTGTTTCCAAGTAATTTAATTCCAAGAACAAAGCTCAAGAATATTTACAAAAATATAGAAAAAAATCCAGTACCTAATGAGATAAAATTAATGATGTCTGGAATCCAATAAAAATATTACTAAATATGCTAAGAAGCAGGAAATATGAGCCATAATGAAAAAAGTAATCAATAGAAACAGACTCAGTAGTAATATAGATGAGAGAATTAAAGGACATTAAAACAGATATTGTAATTATATTTCTTATGGTCAAGAAGGTAGATTATAGCCTGAGTATGTTAAAAAGGGACATGAGAGATATTTTTAAACTGTAAGTCAAACTTCTAGAGATAAAAATACAATACCTGAAAGAAAAAATACATTGGATGGAATTAACAGCAGATTAGTCACTTCAGAAGGAAAGATTAATGAATTTAAGGCAGAGCAATATAAACTATTCAAAAGGAAACAAATTAAAAAGACCATAAAAGTGAATACAGCCTCAGGGAGTTTAGGGGCAAGTTTAAGCAGCCTAATACACACATTATGGGAGTTCCCAAAGGAAGTAAGTGGGAACAGAAAAAAAAATCAAAGAAATAACGGCTAAAACTTTTCCAAGTTTAATGAAACCTCTAAACCACACAGATTCAAGAAGCTCAGTAAATGCCAAGTATAAGAGGCATGAAGAAAACTATGCTAAGTCACATCACAATCAAATTGGTTAAAACTAGTAATAAAGAGAAAAATAATAAAGCAACCAGAGAAAAAAGACATACGGAAAAAAGAATGAAGATTAGAATTATCACAGACTACTAACTGGAAACAATGCATGTTAGAAGGCAGTGTAGAAACATCTTTAAAATACTTAGAGAAAAAAACTGTCAACTTGGCATTCTCCAGCCAGCAAAAATATTTGTCATACAGTGGAGGTGTATTGAACATATAGTTATCATGACATGTCAATTTTACTCCTAGGTTTATATTCACACAAAACTTGTATACAAATGTTCATAGCATTCCTAATGATTAAAAAGCGAAAGCAATTCAAATATTCATCATGTGATAAATGAATAAATAAAATATGATATACCCATACAATGGAAAATTACTTGGCAATAAGAAGAAATGAAGTACTGATACAAGCAACAACATGGATGAACCCTGAAAATGTTATGGCAAGTGAAAAAAACAGTAAAAGGTGATTGGATATTTTATGATTCTACTTATGTGAAATATCCAGAATAGGCAAGTCTGTAGTGACAGAAAGTAGACTAACAGTTGTTTACGGCTGGAAGTGGGAGGAGAAAATGGAAAGTGACAGATGATAAAGCAAGTTAAGATTTCTTTAGGGAGAACAGAAATGTGGCAATGGATGCATAATCTTGTGTATATCCTAAAAATATTGAAATACACATTTTAAAAGGGTGAATTGTATGGTATTTGAATTATATCTCAATAAAACCATTAAAATCATGATAAAGGTGAAATATTTTTTTCAGATATAAAAAGCTGAAAGATTAATCAGCAAAAGACCTGAACTAAAATATTAAAGGAAGTTTTCAGGTAGAAGGAATATGATACCACATGGAAATCTGAATCTACACAATGGGATAAAGAACACCAGAAATGATAAATAATGTGGGTAAATATAAATCCTTTTCTTTTTTCTTTTTTGGAAGACAGGGTCTCACTTTGTCACCTAGGCTGGAGTGCAGTGGCGCAATATCAGCTAACTGCAACCTCTGCCTCCTGGGCTCAAGTAATCCTCCCACCTTAGCCTCCCAAGTAGCTGGGACTATAGGCATGCACCATCACATCTAGCTAATTTTTGTAATTTTTTTGTAGAGATAGGGTTTTGCCATGTTGCCCAGGCTGGTCTCAAACTTGTGAGCTCAAGCAATCAGTCTGCCTCGGCCTTCCTAAGTGCTGGGGTTACAGGCATGAGCCACAACACCCAGCCTCCTTTTCTTTTTATTTAAAAATTTCTTTTTCTTTTTGTTTTTTTTTAAATTTTGAGATGGAGTTTCACTCTTGTTGCCCAGGCTGGAATGCAATGGTGCAATCTCAGCTCACTGCAACCTCCGCCTCCTGGGTTCAAGTGATTCTCCTGCCTCAGCCTCCTGAGTAGCTGGGATTACAGGCATGCACTACCACACCCAGCTAATTGGGTATTTTTAGTAGAGCCAGGGTTTCTCTATGTTGGTCAGGCTGGTCTCAAACTCCTGACCTCAGGTGATCTTCCCACCTTGGCCTCACAAAGTGCTGGGATTACAAGCATGAGCCACCATGCCTGGCCTTAAAATATTTCTTTAAAATATTACTGACTAAAGAAAAAAAAGTACGATGGACTTTATAACAATAAAAAAGTAAGACGTGTAAAAACAAGACCAAGACCAGAATGGGAAGAGCTGGAGCTTTACTGTTGTAGCATTTTAATGTTATACATAACATGGTATAATATTAGATGTATAATATAAAATCTAAAGCAACCACTACAAAAACAATACTAGAAGTTACAGCTAGTAAGCCAACAAAGGATATAAAATAGAATCATATTTAATTAATCCAAAAGAAGGAAATAAAAGGGAACAAAGAATAGGTGGAACTACTAGAAAAGAAACAAAGAAGGTAGATTTAAACACAATCATATCAACAATCACATTAAATGTAAATGTTCTAGATTCTCTAATTAAATGCAGATAGTCAGACTGCGTTTTTTTTTTTTTTTTTTTAAAAAGCAAGACCAAACTACAGTCATGCGTTGCTTAACAACAAGGATGCATTCTAAGAAACGCCTAATTAGGTGATTTCCTCATTGTGTGAACATCATAGTGTGTACTTACACAAACCTAGACAGTATAGCCTTCTATATACCTAGGCTATATGATATAGCCTATTGCTCCCAGGCTACAAACCTGTATAACATGTTACTGTACTGAATACTATAGGCAAGTGTAGCACAATGATAATTATTTGTGTATTTAAACATAGAAAAGGTACAGTAAAAATGCAGTTTTGTAATCTTATGGAACCACCATTGGTTCCATATATAGCCCATCATTAACTGAAACATTATTATTTGATACATGACCGTATATGCTGGCTACAAGAAACTCACTTTCAATATAAAGACACAAGTAGGTTTGTGATGGCCTCTTATTGGGTTGACTTGGATTGACTGAACTAAATTTCTTGTAGTTCCCCTTCCTGTATATACCCTATTACAGTAGACCACAGGAGAGATTCTTATGGGCTATTTGAAGGGCAGAAGCAAAACAGCAGCCATTTGGTTGCTCACACACATTGTCTCTTATCTGCTAACTCACCACATTTATCCTGAAGCATGGCTTCACCTGCAATTGCTCTGCATTCTCCTGAGTCATTCAGCTTCTCTGATTTCTTGGCCAGCTCTGTGATGAAGAACCTAGCTTCTGCAGGACATCCATACCATCAAGAAACTTCAGAAACCAGTAAAAGAAGAGCAAACTATACAAAAAGGAAGCAGGAGAAAGGAAATAATAAGAAAATACATGAAATAGAAAATAGGCAAATCATACAGAAAAATCAGTGAAACTAAAAGGTGGTTCTATAAGAATATTAATAAAGTAAATAAATCTCGAACCCAACTGATCAGAAGAAAATAGAGAAGACATAAATTACCATAAGCATGGGTGAGAGAGGTGACATCACTATAGGTCCTACAGATAAAAGAATAATATATAAATATTATGAATAACTTTATGACAATAAATTCCACTTACATGAAATAGACAAATTCCTTGATCAACTCAAACTAGCCAAACTCACTCATGAAGAAATAAATAACCAGAGTAGTCCTCTATCCATTAAAGAAATTGAATTTGTGGTTAAAAGCCTTGCTATAAAGAAAACTGCAGTGTTAGCTGCTTTACTAGTCAAGTCTACTAAGGATTGAAGAAACAAATAATACTAATTCTTCATGAACTCTTCCGGAAAACCGTAGAGGAGGAACTATGTCACAACTTATTCTGAGGCCAACATTACTCTGACACCAAAATTAGACAAAGACCTTGCAAGAAAAGAAAAGTTCAGACAAATATACCTCATGAACATAGATGCAAAAATTCTTAACAAATTTTAGTAAATTGATTCCAACAATATATGAAAGGTCAATATGTCATAATGAAGTGGGGCTTATCCATAGAATGGAAGGTTGGCTGAATGGTTTAAAAAAAATCAAAGTTATTTATCTTATAAACAGACTAAAAAAGAAAAACCATAGATCATCTCAACTGACAATAAAATGTGTTTGGCAAAATCCATCATCCATTCCTGATTTTTTAAAAAACTATCAGCAAACTCAGAACAGAAGGGAATTTACTCAACCTACAGGTTATTTCCAAAAACCTACAGCTAACATCATACTTAATGGTAAAAGACTGGAAACTTTTTCCCTAAGATGAGGATCAAGTAAAAAATATATGTTCTTACCACTTCTATTCAATGTTATAGTAGATATTCTACTTGCCAGTGAAATAAGGCAAGGAAAGGAGCTAAATTTGTCTTTATTCACAGAAGAAATGATCCTTTATGTAGAAAAAAAGTACAGAATATATTTTAAAAGCTATTTAAACTAGTATGTGAGTTTAGTAAGATCAATACATAATATTATGCGGCAAAATCATTTGTTTTTCTGTATACTGATAATGAATAATCAGACATTGAAATTTAAGAATACCACTTATAATAGCAATTAAATATATGAAATGCTTAGTGATAAATTTAACCAAGGATGTGCATCGATTGTACACTGAAAATTATACAGCATTACAGAGAGAAATTCAAGGAGATTTAACTAAATGGAGACCTATGCCATGTTCATGAATTAAAAGACTAAGTACTGTTAAGATGCCAAGTTTCCCTAAGTTGTAATCCCAACCAGAATTCAAAGATTTTTAAAAAAGTAATTGACAATCTAACTTTCAAATTTATATGGAAATACAAAGAACCTGAAATAACCAAAAACTTTGTAAAATAAGAGGAAAGTTTAGGGGCTGATTTCAAGACTTATTATAAAGATACAGTAATCCAGGCAGTGTAGTATCAGCATAAAGTGAAAAAACTAAACCAATGAAACAATATAGACAGTCTAGAAACAGACCTATACATATATATGGTCAATTGATTTTTGACAAAGTTGCCAAGGCGATTCAGTGGGGGAAAGGAGAGTCTTTCAACAAAATGGCACTAGAAAAATTATATAAGGTACAGCACGGTGGCTCATGCCTGTAATCCCAGCACTTTGGGAGGCTGAGGCAGGCAAATTGCTTGGGCTTAAGAGTTCAAGACTAGCCTGAGCAACATGGTGAAAACCCATGTCTACGAAAAAATACAAAAATTAGCTGAGCGTGGTGGCACATGCCTGTAGTCCCAGCCACTTGGAAGGCTGAGGTGGAAGGATCAATTGAGCTCCAGAGGTGGAGGTTGCATGGAGCTGAGATCGTGCCACTGCACTCCAGCCTGGGTGACAGAGCAAGTCCCTGTCTCAAAAAAAAAAAAAAAAAAAATTACATGGATACCAAAATAAACCTTATCCCTTATGTCATATCATACAGGAAAATAAAGTTGAAATTGATCATATCCCTAAATAAAACAATAACACTTTTAGAATAAAACATAAGAGAAAACCTTGGTGATCTGTTTTTGTTGAAGTTTTTAAAACATAGCATACAAAGCAAGGAATAAAAAAGGAAAGTCAATTATTTGGACTTCATCACAAAATTAAAATACTTTGTGCATCACAGATATTGTAAGAATGTGAAAGGGCAAGCCACAGAATGAGAGAATATCCTTTTGAAAGATATTTGACAAAAGATTACAGTATAAAAAGAACCGTTACAACTCCAGGATCCTAAGACCAAAAAAATAAAAATAAAAAAAATCTGTGAAAAATGGGCCAAACTTGCATAAAAGTTGATATAAGAATGGCAGATAGGCCCATGGAAAGATACTTCATAGCCTTACTCATTAGGGAAATGCAAGTGAAAACCACCTCACACCCACTAGAATGGCTAACGTTATAAAACCTGTTAAAATTACAAAGTACTGATAGGGATGTGGATTAACTGGAACTCTCATATATTGCTGATGTAAAATGGCATGATGTACTGGGGAGACATTTTGTTGGTTTCTTAAGAATTTAAGCCTATGCCTACCATACAACCCAGTTGTTGTCCTCTATGCACTGATCCAAGACAAAATAAACTTATGTTCACAAAATAAAGCCTATGTAGTGAATGTTCATAGCAGCTTTATTTACAATAGACAAAAACTACAAACAATGGCCAGGCACAGTGGCTCACGCCTGTAATCCCACCACTTTGGGAGGCCGAGGTGAGCGGATCATCTGAGGTCAGGGGTTCGAGACCAACCTAGCCAACATGGAGAAATCCCGTCTCTACTAAAAATACAAAATTAGCCAGGCGTGGTGGCGCATGCCTGTAATCCCAGCTACTCAGGAGGCCGAGGTGGGAGAATCGCTTGAAACCGGGAGGAGGAGGTTGCAGTGAGCCGAGATCACACCATTGCACTCCAGCCTGGGTGATAAGAGCGAAACTCCGTTTCAAAACAAACAACAACAACAAAAACCTACAAACAACCCAGATGCCCTTCAGTGAGTGAATAGATCAACATGCTGTGATTTATCCATGCAATGGAATACTTTTCAGCAATAAAAAGGGATGGATTATTGATCCATGTAACAGAATGGATGACTCTCAAAATAATTATGCTGCGTGAAAGAAGCCAAAGATGAGTGCATGCTGTGTGATCCCATTATATAAAATGCAAACTAATCTATGGTGACAGATAGCAGATCAGCGGTTGCCTGGGAACACAGAGGATTATTGTGGAGGGGGACAGGAAGGAGAGATTATAAAAGGGCATAGGAAGCTATTTGAGGTGGATGATATATTAATTATCTTGATGGTGGTTATGATTTTATGGGCATATACATATGTCAAAACTCAACATGTTGTGCACTTAAATATGTATAGTTCACTGTATATCCATTATACCTCCATAAAGCTGTAAAACAAAAAGCCATTAGGCAGATCCAAACAAGTTAGGCAGCGTATAGAGGCAGGTTCAAATTAGAGTTTTGGGTGAGAGAAGGAGGGGGATGCAGAAAGATTGGCCATTTACAGGATGATTCATATAAGAGGGGTGAGGCTTTTCGCTGTTGGAGTTGAATACAATTACAGAAAAATAAAAGGAAACCAGAATGAACTTTGTGTTGTTAGACTTTGTGGTATCAGTGTGAACCTTATGGTTTTTATGTGTGCAGATACACAAATACAGAGAGATTTGATGTGTGTATACATTCATACACATCCTACCTCTATTCACAGAAAGGGCCTGGGAATAGTCATGGCCCAGGTATAACAAGCACATCTAGCATCTAGATTTTGACTTGTTAATATCACTTTTCAATGAAAGGAAGCAGGGCTTCTTGGAGAAACATCAGATTCCAGGGCTGAGGCAGGGAATGTACAAGATGAACCTGAATATCCTTCTGTGCTAGGAAGCAAAGAAATTCTCAAACAATAATGAGGAGATAACAAAAGTTCTCAGAAGCCAGTTTAAAGAGGCTTTCATTGACCACATCTGGTGATCTGAGCATCAAGATAAATAATGACAGTTACAGATTCTAATCTACTGAATAAAACACAAATATGTGGCTCCACACTGCTAAAAGAAATAAATGAATAAATGAATAAATAAATGGGAAGGCAAGAGAAGTCTCCCTTACAGTAGAAAGCCAACTAATAAATGTAGAAGGATTGATGATATCAGAAGATCTCCATTTGGCAACTATCACAGTAATAATTAACATTAATGGACACCCAAACTGGTGGGTGAAAGTAGGGTTTAAATGAAATTTTACATAGTCTCAAATTATCTCTCCAGAAAATATTGATTACAAAAGGGGAAAAACATGACTTTCTAGTTTTAGAGGCCTGGCAGACACTGTCTTGACCAGGAAAATTTAACACCACCAGTAATGAGACTTTTATAGGTGCAAGACGGACCACCCCTCACCTCCAAAACTGGTTTAGATTTGAGACTGATGATGACACAAACACAGACACACACACACACACACACACACACACACACACACACCCCAAGAGGATAAAAAGAGATTTATTTATTACTCATATATTGAGGCTTTCTGGGAAGAGTAGGGCAGGCTCCCAAACAGGTCTAGAAATGGCTGAGAAAGCACAGAGGTTGACTGGCTTTGATTTTTTATTGTGATTAATGGGCTCTGGCTGGGGTGAGGGTTACCAGTTATGGGACAGGGCTCATGTGCTTTGAACCTCCCACCAGCATCAAACAAGGAATCACCCAGGCTTTCTTATCAGCTTGCCAAGATGTAGGGCAGAAGAGGAAGAAAGAGGAATGGGGCTTGAAAGCTGTTAGCAGTCACACATAAAAAATAGAATCAGACTAGAAACAAACAGATGCCATGCTCCATCCAATAGTTGCAATGAAAAGAATACAACATCTGTGATATTCCAGCCAAAAATATATTACCTGGGTCTAATTATGAGAAACATCAAACAAATCCACTCTGTAGACAAGAATTAACATAGCAGGCCTGGGGCTGCTATCCTTAGAAAGGCCTGCTTGCAAGGTTGCGCGTGATTGGTATCTGGGAACTTGGATTTAAGGAGTGTTCCCATCATACAGTGAGTGGCTCACTCTGCCTAAACTGCTTGTACAAAGAATGAGGATTGTGTTGAATTCTGCTTTCCTTTGGGGAGTCTGGAATTTTGGTACTTGCTGGACAGAGAGTACCTATGTGACCAGTCACAATAAAAATTTTGAGCACTGAATTTCTAATAAGCTTCATGGTAGGTAACATTTCTTTTTTTTTTTCCTTATTTTTTTATTTTTTTATTGTTATACTTTAGGTTTTAGGGTACATGTGTACAATGTGCAGGTTTGTTACATATGTATCCATGTGCCATGTTGTTTTGCTGCACCCATTAACTCGTCATTTAGCATTAGGTTTATCTTCTAATGCTGTCCCTCCCCCCCCCCCGCACCCTACAACAGTCCCCCGAGTGTGATGTTCCCCTTCCTGTGTCCATGAGTTCTCATTGTTCAGTTCCCACCTATGAGTGAGAACATGCGGTGTTTGGTTTTTTCTCCTTGCGATAGTTTACTGAGAATGATGTTTTCCAGTTTCATCCATGTCCCTACAAAGGACATGAACTCATCATTTTTTATGGCTGCATAGTATTCCATGGTGTATACATGCCATATTTTCTTAATCCAGTCTATCGTTGTTGGACATTTGGGTTGGTTCCAAGTCTTTGCTATTGTGAATAGTGCCGCAATAAACATACGTGTGCGTGTGTCTTTATAGCAGCATGATTTATGGTCCTTTGGGTATATACCCAGTAATGGGATGGCTGGGTCAAATGGTATTTCTAGTTCCAGATCCCTGAGGAATCACTGCACTGACTTCCACAATGGTTGAACTAGTTTACAGTCCCACCAACAGTGTAAAAGTGTTCCTATTTCTCCACATCCTCTCCAGCACCTGTTGTTTCCTGACTTTTGAATGATGGCCATTCTAACTGGTGTGAGATGGTATCTCACTGTGGTTTTGATTTGCATTTCTCTGATGGCCAGTGATGATGAGCATTTTTTCATGTGTTTTTTGGCTGCATAAATGTCTTCTTTTGAGAAGTGTCTGTTCATGTCCTTCATCCACTTTTTGATGGGGTTTTTTTTTCTTGTAAATTTGTTTGAGTTCATTGTAGATTCAGGATATTAGCCCTTTGTCAGATGAGTAGGTTGCAAAAATTTTCTCCCATTCTGTAGGTTGCCTGTTCACTCTGATGGTAGTTTCTTTTGCTGTGCAGAAACTCTTTAGTGTAATTAGATCCCATTTGTCAATTTTGGCTTTTGTTGCCATTGCTTTTGGTGTTTTAGACATGAAGTCCTTGCCCACGCCTATGTCCTGAATGGTATTGCCTAGGTTTTCTTGTAGGATTTTAATGGTTTTAGGTCTAACATTTAAGTCTTTAATCCATCTTGAATTAATTTTTGTATAAGGTGTAAGGAAGGGATCCAGTTGCAGCTTTCTCCATATGGCTAGCCAGTTTTCCCAGCACCATTTATTAAATAGGGAATCCTTTCCCCATTTCTTGTTTTTGTCAGGTTTGTCAAAGATCAGATAGTTGTAGCTATGCGGCATCATTTCTGAGGGCTCTGTTCTGTTCCATTGATCTATGTCTCTGTTGTGGTACCAGTACCATGCTGTTTTGGTTACTGTAGCCTTGTAGTATAGTTTAAAGTCAGGTAGCGTGATGCCTCCAGCTTTGTTCTTTTGGCTTAGGATTGACTTGGCGATGCGGGCTCTTTTTTGGTTCCATATGAACTTTCAAGTAGTTTTTTCCAATTCTGTGAAGAAAGTCATTGGTAGCTTGATGGGGATGGCATTGAATCTATAAATGACCTTGGGCAGTATGGCCATTTTCACGGTATTGATTCTTCCAACCCATAAGCATGGAATGTTCTTCCATTTGTTTGTATCCTCTTTTATTTCATTGAGCAGTGATTTGTAGTTCTCCTTGAAGAGGTCCTTCACATCCCTTGTAAGTTGGATTCCTAGGTATTTTATTCTCTTTGAAGCAATTGTGAATGGGAGTTCACTCATGATTTGGCTCTCTGTTTGTCTGTTATTGGTGTACAAGAATGCTTGTGATTTTTGTACATTAATTTTGTATCCTGAGACTTTGCTGAAGTTGCTAATCAGCTTAAGGAGATTTTGGGCTGAGACAATGGGGTTTTCCAGATATACAATCATGTCATCTGCAAACAGGGACAATTTGACTTCCTCTTTTCCTAACTGAATACCCTTTATTTCCTTCTCCTGCCTGATTGCTCTGGCCAGAACTTCCAGCACTATGTTGAATAGGAGCGGTGAGAGAGGGCATCCCTGTCTTGTGCCAGTTTTCAGAGGGAATGCTTCCAATTTTTGCCCATTCAGTATGATATTGGCTGTGGGTTTGTCATAGATAGCTCTTATGATTTTGAGATACATCCCATCAATACCTAATTTATTGAGAGTTTTTAGCATGAAGGGTTGTTGAATTTTGTCAAAGGCCTTTTCTGCATCTATTGAGATAATCATGTGGTTTTTGTCTTTGGTTCTGTTTATATGCTGGATTACATTTATTGATTTGCGTATGTTGAACCAGCCTTGCATCCCAGGGATGAAGCCCACTTGATTATGGTGGATAAGCTTTTTGATGTGCTTCTGGATTTGGTTTGCCTGTATTTTATTGAGGATTTTTGCGTCAATGTTCATCAAGGATATTGGTCTGAAATTCTCTTTTTTGATTATGTCTCTGCCAGCCTTTGGTATCAGGATGATCCTGGGTTCATAAAATGTGTTAGGGAGGATTCCCTCTTTTTCTATCGATTGGAATAGTTTCAGAAGGAATGGTACCAGTTCCTCCTTGTACCTCTGATAGAATTCGGCTGTGAATCCATCAGGTCCTGGACTCTTCTTGGTTGGTAAGCTATTGATTATTGCCACAATTTCACAACCTGTTATTGGTCTATTCAGAGATTCAACTTCTTCCTGGTTTAGTCTTGGGAGGGTGTATTTGTGGAGGAATTTATCCATTTCTTCTAGATTTTCTAGTTTATTTGCATATAGGTGTTTGTAGTATTCTCTGATGGTAGATTGTATTTCTGTGGGATCATTGGTGATATCTCCTTTTTCATTTTTTATTGCATCTATTTGATTCTTCTCTCTTCTTTATTAGTCTTGCTAGCGATCTATCAATTTTGTTGATCTTTTCAAAAACTTGGTAGGTAACATTTCACATGTGTTATCAGAGCTCATTGCTGGGGAAATTAACACATCTTATATGATTCTACTGGGGAGAACTCTTGGGAGCTTGCCTGGTTTTCTCTGGATTTTGCACATTGTGCCTTTTCCCTTTGCTAATTTTGCTTTTTATTCTTTGGCTTTAATAAATCATAGCCACGAGTGTGGCCATCTGCTGAGTCCTGTGTGTCCTCCTAGCAAATCATCAAACCTAGAGTGATCTTGGGGAACCCAACACACCCACATTGAAAAATATTCTACTAAGTGATTGTCCTATAATCTTTAAAGAATGTCGAGGCCATGAAAAATAGTCATAACAGCTGTGAACAATGTGAGATCTTGAACTGCATTCTTTTCTGTAAAGGATGTTTCTGGGACAGTTGGCCAAACGTGAATGGCATCTGGTTGATGGGTCCATGAAAGTTCTTTATGCCAAACTTGTAAGTTTTTGGTAAGTTTAGAACTGTTTCTAAATAAAATATGTATTTTTTTTTCTTTTCTTTTTTCAAGACAGGGTCTCATTCTGTCACCCAGGCTGGTGTGTAGTGGCAAGATCTCAGCTCACTGCAGCCTCAACCTCCCTGGTTCAAGCAATCCTTCCACCTCAGCCTCCTGAGTAAGTAAGTAGCTAGGACTACAGGTGTACACCACCACGCCAGGCTTTTTTTTTTTTTTTTTTGGTAGAGACAAGGTTCTGCTGTGTGGCCCAGACCGGTCTTGTACTCCTGAATGCAAGCGATCCTCCCACCTCGGCCTCCCAAAATGCTGGGATTACAGGCATGAGTCATCACACCCGGCCCTAAAGTATGTATTTTTTCAAAACTCTGGAAGCATTTTTTATTGGCTGCATAATATTCTACTGCACAATTATCTATCATAGTTTCTTTAGCCTAGTGGTTTTCAACCCTGGCTGCACATGAAAGCCACTCAGAGACTTTTTATACATATATGCCTAGGTCTCAGTCCTAGAGATTTTGATTCAGTTGTTCTGATATGAAGATTGGGAATCATTATTGTAAAAATATAGCAACCCAAGTGATTTTAATGTGGAACCAGAAATGAAAATTGGTAGGCTAAGAAAAACTGTAATAGTAACCAATCCCTTAATGTTGATTATTTAGGTTGTTCTAGCCATAGTATGTCAATAAAAATATTTTTGCATAAAGCTTTTCCCTTATTTTGTATTATGTTCTTAGTATTAACCCCAGAGATCAAAGAGTATGAATATTTTTAAGGCTGCTCTTGGTATTTTTCCACATCGATTTTAAAAGCAAATTATCTGGTTTCTATTCTACTGTATGTAGATAGAACATTCTCCATTTTAAATGTCTTTGTTAGCATGATAGAAAAAAGATGTTATATTATTCTAATTTGTATTTTTAAACTTTCTTTAGAGGGTTAAGTATTTCCAAATTTTGTTGTGCATCAGCGTTTCCTCTTTGGGAAATAATTGTTATATTCTTTTATGTATTAGGAAGGTAGTCTTTCTCAGATAGTTTTATGTAAGTGCTTTATCATATATAAGTGCAATATTTCCTCAGTTTGTGGTATGACTTTTAATTTTTGTCATTTTACTCTTTAATAGAAAGAATATTTTCTTGGGAATGAGAAAATATGCTGCAGTAGCAAGAAGAGTTGGCAAATTCAAGGCTTGTTCTATATCTGGAAGGAGTTCCTAAGACAGAGGAGGAAAAAATACTGCAAGCTGTGGCCAAGAAGTTCTGTGTTTTGTATTCCTAAGGTGTTTTGAGGGTTGAGGAATATGTATCAAACTCAATAGGGTTTATTTTATTCTTATTCATGGGGCTATGTGCCCTATTTTAAGTACCACCTTAGAGAGAACAACACATGCTAGAGTTATTTTTCTCCTTGGTCATAGAATATTTGGAAAATCAGATACTAAATTAGTTGTAACACGGCCCTGAAAATAAAAACTTGCTAAAAAAATTGAGTTCACACACAAAGTGTAGTGTGGGTTGGCAAAAACAGAAATAAACAGATCATGTTGTCTATTATGGAGAAGACATTCTGGGCTAACCCCACTCACAATCACTGCAGTATTCAGTGTAATAGGGCAAGAAGTCTTATCACAAGATGTTATTTCAGAAAATGCTATAAAAAACTTATATCCCAAGAAGATAAGTGAATTGCACATAGACCTGAGAAATCTAGGCTAGTCTGAAAAAATCCATTCACCCCCTTCAGGGTTAATGGAAGGCTTCTGCCACGTGGGGGAGCTCAAATCTCACTTCCCTCAGCTATTACTCCACCCACAAAGTAGTTGATTACTAACATTGGATTGGTCAAGTCCAGGAACACAGTTTAGGTCACTATGCTTGGGCCTGGAACTTTCTCTTTGCTAAAGGAAAGGTTAAATATGGTTCCTGGTGGCAAAATTTCTTTTATAGCTCATTTTGTAGTTTTTTTTCCCCCCTTGATTGGCTTTTTAGGAAAACTGGTTTCCTATTCAACTAGGTGATGAAAGAGTTTGAGGGCTTTACTGAGACCTTTGTGCCCTGCTGCCCCCTGGAAGGTCTTGGGGGGCAATGGATGTTTTCTAAGAAGAAGAAAAACTTTTCCTTATTTCCTTGCTTTAACTGCAATTTGATTGGAATTGCCTTTTCTTTCCATTATAGACAAACAATATGGATGACTGCAGGCCAGGTAACATCCTCCGGATGATGAGACAGAACTGATTGTAGTAGGTTAGGAATTAATTTCAAGGGCAAAGGAAGGCTTGTCTCAAAACAGACAAAACTTCACTGTAGACAATTTTGGACTGGTGGTGCTGGCATTGATGGACAGGAGGAACAACTCCAGGGATTTGTTTTCCTTCTCATATTCTTTTCTTCCACCTGGGCTGGGATGAATCCTGATAATGGCAGGGATTTTTGAGCAGTAAAATTATTCAATAAATCAGAGTTATGAAATTCATCACTAGAAAAATGAAGATCCGTAAAAGCCATTTTCTTTCTTTCTTCTCTTTCTTCCTTTCTTTTTGTTCATTCATGCCTTTTTTCCTTTTGGAGGTGGTTGCATTTAAGATTTATCAATAATTACTTTTCCTATTTAAAATTGATTTTTAACTATATAAATGATTTCCGAATACCTTCTCCTTCCAAAAAACTGGAAGCCTACAGCTAAAGCTGCCATTAAGTCATCTTTGAGCACTATCCAACGACCCTGATACCATATCCCAGGCATTATGATAGAGTAGTAAGGAAGGGCTGGAGCCAGATTGCTTAGGCTCAAATTAAACTAATTAACTGGCTGTGCAACTGTAAGCAAGTTACTTAACCTGACTATGCCTGAGTTTTCTTATCTGGAGGATGGATATTAATGCCTACCTTATAGGGTGATTTTAAGGATTAAATGTAATAATATTTGTAAAGCACTTAAACACCATATTGGCATGTAGAAGCAATAAATGTTAGCTCTTGTTCTTCTACTTACTACTTGTGATATGTATTTCTTCCCACAGATCATGCAATGAGCTATGATCACACCACTGCAGTCCAGCCTGGGCAACAGAGTGAGCTGCTCTCTCAAAAAAAAAAAAAAAAGAGAGAGAGAGAGTGATATGGTTGGCTGTGTCCCCACCCAAATCTCATCTTGAATTCCCACGTATTGTGGGAGGGACTGGGTGGGAGGTAAGTGAATCATGGGGGCAGGTCTTTCCCATGCTGTTCTCATGATAGTGAATAAATCTCATGAGATCTGATGGTTTTATAAGGGAGAGTTTCCCTGCACAAGCTCTCTCTCCCTTTGCCTGCTGCCATCTATGTAAGATGTAACTTGCTCCTCCTTGCCTTCTGCCATGATTGTAAGGCCTCCCTAGCCATGTGGAAATGTAAGTTCATTAAACCTCCCTTTTCTGTATAAATTACCCAGTCTTGTGTATGTCTTTATCAGCAACATGAGAAGATACTAATACAGTAAATTGGTACCAGGAGTGGGGCTGTACCCTGCAAAGCCACAGGGGCAGAGCTGCCTAAGACCATGAGAACCCACCTCTTGCATCAGTGTGACCTGTATGTGAGACATGGAGTCAAAGGAGATCACCTTGCAGTTTTAAGATTTGAGGCCAAGCACGGTGGGTCACACCTGTAATCCCAGCACTTTGGGAGGTCTAGGTGGGTGGATAACCTGAGGTCAGGAGTTCGAAACCAGCCTGGCCAACGTGGTGAAACCCCGTCTCAACTAAAAATACAGAATTAGCCAGGTGTGGTGGCACACACCTGTAATCCCAGCTTCTTGGAAGGCTGAGACAGGAGAATTGCTTGAACCCAGGAGGCAGAGGCTGCAGTGAGCTGAGACCATACCACTGCACTCCAGCCTGGGCAAGACAGACTGACACTCTGTCTCAAAACGAAACAAAACAAAACAAAAAGATTTGACTTCCCTGCTGGATTTTGGACTTGCATGGGGCCTGTAGCCCCTTTGTTTTGGCCAATTTCTCCCATTTGGAATGGCTTCATTTACCCAGTGCCTGTACCCCCATTGTATCTACGAAGTAACTAACTTGCTTTTGATTTTACAGGCTCATAGGTGGAAGATGCTTGCTTTGTCTCAGATGAGACTTTGGACTATGGACTTCTGAGTTAATGCTGAAATGAGTTAAGAGTTTGGAAGGCATGATTGGTTTTGAAATGGTTTTATAAGGGAGAGTTTCTCTGCACAAGCTCTCTCTCTGTCTGCTGCCATCCATGTAAGATGTGACTCGCTCCTCCTCAACTTCCTTCATGATTGTGAGGCCTCCCCAGCCACGTGGAACTGTGGGTCCATTAAGCCTCTTTTTCTGTATAAATTACCCAGTCTCAGGTATGTTTTTATCAGCAGTGTGAGAGCAGACTAATACAGAGTGAGTGAGAGAGATAGGGAATCCTTGGGGGGAAATGGATATGGAACAACAGGAGTAAAGAGTTAGACTGTGTTGCTGTAGAAAAAGAGGTCAAGAGGTAACCAGTATTACAAATTTTCAGAATATCATTTTAGTATCATCTGTGTGTGTGTGTTTGACAAAATGGTGTGGTATGCATTTTATTCTACAGCTTGCCTTTTTCAATTAGCAGTGATGTTTGAGATTTATCCATGTTGATACAAATAGATCTACTATATTCCTTTTAACTGTTATTGCTACTAATACTTGTCTGTTACAAACAGTGCTGCCTGGAACCTTTGAATAAGTGTCTGCAAAGTGAATACGTGCCAGAGTTTCTCTCAAATAGAAATCTATATGTGGAACTGCTGGGTTATAGGCTATGTGCAAATTACTTGAACCAATTTATTTTCCCACAGCAGTATCTGAGAGTACCCAGTTCCTGAAAACCTTGCAAAAATTCATAAATAAAATTAAACCTTTGTGCCAATCTAAGGGAGAGAAACAGTATGTCATTGTTTTACTTTGCATTTCCCTGGTTTCTAGTGAGATTGAGCATCTTTTCATGTTTATTCCATTTGCATTTTCTCTTTTGTGAATCATCTGTTTATAATCTCTATTCAGATTTCTATTACATTGTCTGATTTTTTCTTATTAATCTATGAGATGATCTTTTGTTAAGTATGCTGCATACACTTTCTCCTAATCAGCTTTGCTTAGCTTTCAGCTTTTTTTTCATGGAGTCTTTGGTCATACAGGCCTAAATGTTAGTGCAATCAAGTTGATCAGACTAGTTTCTCATTTTGGGGGACTTGTTTTTCATTTTGCTTTTTGATTCTTATTTAAGAAATCCTCTTTACCACATATTTGTAAGAACATTCATTTATATTGATCTAAATATATATCTTTCTATGCACACACACACATACATATTTTAAGCAGACCCTTTCTATACACGAATTTGTCATCTTGGAAAATATAAAGGCCTCTGGTGCCAGAACACTCTGGCTATAGATATTATGTTTGCTCAGAGGCAGAAGAAAAACTATAGATGAAGAAGAAAGATTCAAAATTTGATAGAGGATCAGAAAAGTATTGCTTGGGCTTTGGAAGTGGTGAGTCTGAAACATGAAAGGAAACAGGACTAGCTTTAAGAATAGACTTTTTCTCTTGAGGTTAAGTGGAAAGAGAATATACTGGGAAGGATGACATCAATTAGACAAATGGTATAAGCTTACATGTTGTAGAGAAGGAATGAGATTACATTAGGAATAGATGAAGTTTGGGAAAATATGTGAATCTACCCAAAAGAGATAGGGAATCTTAAATCAACTGGGAGTGGTGGTGTGTGCCTGTAGTCCTAGCTACTCAGGTGGCTGAGCAGGGAGGATTGCTTGACCCCAGGAGTTAGAGGCTGCAGTGAGCCATGACTGCTACAGTCTGGGCGACAGAGCGAGAACGTGTGAGAGAGAAAGAGAGATAGGGCATCCTTGGGGGAGGAGGGGAATAGATACGGAACAACAGGAGTAAAGAGGTTGTGTTGCTGTAGAAAAAGAGGTCAAGAAAGTAGTATTTCTGTTGGTCTGAACAGAAGCTAGAAAACACATAGAAGAAGACATGTTGTTTTTTCTTGCACCACTAAAGACTTGAGAAACATCACCAACAATAACTCCACTTCAGAAATGTGTTGATGGGAGGATGCTCCAGCTGGCATAAGTGTGGAGGCAGAGGGAAAATCTAACCTCGGGAGGAGAATTGTTAGGATGAAACATTTCCAAAGTATGAAACAGTAGCATCTTCAGCATAAATGACATCATCAGACTTAAAACAAACAAACAAACCATCCACCCAGCCAACCATGGTATCTGGTGGGAGTTAGAGAAATAGAGAGAAGCAGGAAATTGGGTCTAGGGGAAATATAAGGCCAAGAACATAGGGTGTTTGGAGATGCCTCTTGTAAATAGGCAGAGCACTCTTGCAAGAAGGCAGAGCCTGCTCTCTTGGGGCTCCAGCTCAGTTTATATGTTGTGCTGCATTTGGGCACCAAGAATATGAAGATAAATATAAAAGCAAATGAAAAAGTTTTTAAAATGCAGAATAAACACAAATAGGAAGAAAAGAACCTAAGAAATTCCTGGGGATTGGTGAGAGCCTCAATGCAAATTTCTGAATTGTGCAAGAAGAAGCACCAGTGTGTATAGGAGTGATGGACTTTTCAATGAAATTTGGAATTTAGTATCACAATTAATCTCCTGATCATGTTCCTTCTAACTGGGTTTAAGGTTATGAGAGTTGACAAGCAGGGACCATGGACAACTGCATGGATTGATTGATATCCTGGCAATCCCGTTTTGTCTCCTTCCTCCTCTTCTTTGAATGTCTGTGTATTAGAATCTTACAGTGAATATGCGTTTGGGCATCATTCATTCCTCAGCTGACATACCTACTACCTTTGATTAGATTATTTTTGTGTCTTTGAAAGTGGGGCCATCCTTAAGCAAAACTGTGATGTTCTTCAATTTCTGACCCCAATCTACAGATTTGTCTATAGCTACACCCTTCTTTATCTTTCCATACTTCCCCATCAAGTGGTGTTGTGTGTATATCTTTAAAATTTTCTTCTCTGCTCCAAACTTAAAAGACATAGCTGTGGAAAAAACCCCAAAGCTCAACATTTTCATGGGCCAGAAATGGAAGCACTCAGTGGTAAGCTGGACTGCAGTATAGGCCTGCTGGGCTGTAGGTCCAGAAATAGGCAGAGTGAGGAGGGTGACTCCTGCAGGGCAATGAAAACCAAAGTGGCCCACATGTGGTGGGGCACCAGAGCCAGCATCACTGTGTAAAACCAAAGGCTAGGTGGGCCTGCCTGACCATGAAAGGAGGTTGAAACCACTCTGATCACTGCTTGAAGCTGCGGCTTTATAAAGCTGAATCTCTGTAGGGAGCGGGAAGAAATAGAGCAAGCCAAGCAGCAGGATCTATTTGGCTCAGTAACTAGATCTACAATATTCCCATCACTCTGGGCTAGGAGCACCATACTTCCAAACAAGACCTGGTTCTGGATTTGCGTGCTAAAGTTCTCCCTGGGGGCTGAGTGGAGGCAACTGCAAAACTTATACACAGGGAGAGGTGACCAGAGAGCAAGTAAACAACCCAAACCAAACTACAACACAAACAGCTCCACCCAAGATGAGTCTACCAACCCAAATATAAATAGTTTCCATTAGGAAAACTACCACTAAAAAAGACAGTAACAAAATCGTCTGTCAGGAGAAGAATCCACTCCTAACGAAATACAAAATAATATAAAACTATCAAGTGATTTAAAAATTATGTTTTCGGGTCTTTAAAAGGATAAAGAAGAACAAGAAGTGATTATTTGGACCTAGCAACAAAAGTTATATGTCAATGAATAATACTAAAAAAATTTACTGGGGAAATGGAAAAAACTGAAATCTCTCAAGTCCTTTTTGTATACTTAGATTTGACCAGCTAATTCTCATTCATTCAATCAATCAATCCTACTTGAGATGTGTAATGTGCCAAGTGCTGTTCTAGGTGCTTGGCATACATCAGTGAAAAACACAAAGAACCTCATGGCTCTTGAGCTTATATTCTAGCAAGGGCACACAGTGAACAAAAATAAATAATTAAATCATCTGGTGTTTCTAAAAGTGATGGTGCTGTGGGGGAAAGAAAGAAAAGAAACAGGGTAAGAGAAGTGGGGAGCTCCGAAGTGGGTGGGTTGCAAATAAAAGTCTTATTTTATTCATTTAAACAGGTCATTTAAATGAATAAAAAGTCTTATTTTATTCATTTAAACACACACTGGAGCCTGTCGGGAGGGTGGGGAGGGAGAGTATCAGGAAAAAGAGCTAATGCATGCTGGGCTTAATATCTAGGTGATAGGTTGATAGGTGCAGCAAATCACCATGACACACGTTTCCCCATGTAACAAATCTGCACATCCTACACATGTACCCCTGAACTTAAAATAAAATTAGAAAAAAAAACCAGGTTCTAAAGAACCTATATCTGATAAAACGTTAAGCCTGATTTAAGTTACTATATATAAAAGCAAAACATTTCATTTAAAAATGAATTCTGTGTTTTCATTCATCATGTAGGCTGTATTTAGCCTGAATTAGTGTCGTTTTCATGTTTTTCTGCTTTTCAGTTGAGAGGAAGTTCATTGAAATCGTTTTTGCTTTCAGAAGGATATGTGTGTGGCTCACTAATGTACACTTGTGTTTTCCTTAGCTGGGTAGATTCATAGCAAGGCGGGACTTGTCAGGCGAGCCATAGTGCTTGGAGCTGAAGGGAACAATCACCACAAGAGAGTGTCCTGAGAAATGGCCATCAAAGCTGGAAGTCCACCAGAGCCAGCAATCTGAGGAGACAGAGTAGGGAGCAAAGGTCCACATGGAAGCCCCAGGATGGGCAAAAAACATCAAGAAATTTGGAAATAGAGAATGGAAATGTCAACGAAGAGTTCAACTCTGCGTTGTGACCAGTGGTCTGTGACACAGCCCCCAGGAGATCCTGAGAACATGTGCCCAAGGTGGTCATGCTACAGCTTGGTTTTATACATTTTAGGGAGATATAAGACATCGATCAACATATGTAAGATGTAGATTGGTTCAGTCCCAAAAGGCAGGATAACTCGAAGCAAGGGCTTCCAGGTCATAGGTAGATTCAAAGATTTTCTGATTGGCAATTGGTTGGAAGAGTTAAATTATTGTCTGAAGACCTAGAATCAATGGAAGGCAATGTCTGGGTTAAGATAAAGGGTTGCGGAGACCAGGGTTCCCATTATGCAGATAGCATCAATAGAAGGGAATAGATTGTAAATGTTTCTTATCAGACTTAAAGAGTCTGTTCTGTCAGTCTTAAGCTCTCCGTGTTGATGTTAATGCTAGTCAGCTATGCCTGAATTCCAAAAGATAGGAGAGTATAATGAGGCACGTCTGACCTCCCACTTCCCACTACGGCCTGAACTGGTTTTTTAGGTTAACTTTGGAATGACCTTAGCTGAGAGGAGGGGTCCATTTAGATGGTTTGGGGGCTTAGAATTTTATTTTAGATTTACAGAAGCCAGAAAGTGGGAGAGAGAAAGAGAGAGAGCCATCTGTGGCTGCTATTTACAGGGTCCTGTGGCCTGGGGTTTTGGTAGGGAAAAAAAGAGCTTTGCCCTGGCCTGGATATGTATATTTCTTTCTTGTTTAAAAGTAATACATAATAGTCTTTCTGATGCAACTTGAAAGCAAGAATTTAAAAAAACATCTACAAAATGATTGTTCTAAGCATGGTCAGAAAAAGATGAATTCTACAAGGAAGGTGGATGCTTCAATTCTCTTGAGGCTGCTGCTTCTCCTGCTAGATCTTGATCAATAATGCTACCTGATGGGCAAAGGTGGGGCCAGTGGAATATACACATACTTCTAGATATAATTTGAGGAGCAGGCACTTGAATGGCGTCTCTGTCCCCAAATTGCATCTCTGTCACTTTCCATCTTGCCTGAAATTCCAATTCATGTAGATTAAGATGTTTTCTTTAGAATATCCACATTAAAATGCAATTGTGTCACATAAGAATTCATCTACAAATTAATTCGGCAAACAAAGAACAGAATGTAGAGATCAAGACATTGAACAATAAAAAAATGGGGAAAGAGAGTGGAAAAAAGAGACAAAAGTAAAACCAGAGAGAGCAGCCCAGAAGATGTCCCCTCCTGGGGAATTGTGATGAAGCCTTTCAGAACCCCAGGAGGAGGTTGCAAATTATCCAAAGGGGGCATATAGGGAAATCTTACTAATACTTTACTTTATTTCTGGACCAAACATTCATAGATAACTTTTTTTTAAATTTGGTATCAATTTATAAACATTATTTTATTTTGTTATTTCTAGGTATTAAAAATATCTACTATGGAAATAAAGATAGAGTAGACCTTAGAGATCCAGGAAGGACCATTGTATATAACTTTACAACCTGCAAGAGAAGGTGCCAAGATCTTTGTTAGCATAACTTTAATTCCAGCTGGTCATAGAATGTTCCATGGCTTGGAAGTATTTCTGGGACAGATTTGGCATTCAAATAAAAGGAAATTTACAGATCAGATAATCACTAGGGGATATGGATGTTGGGAGATTGGGAGTGATCAGGGAATGGGGATGATCAGTTTTTTTCTGAGATTTTAGACTGAAGTGCCCAGTAGCCAGTTTGGAAGACCTCAGCCTCAGGTAGAACCATGAGTCAGCAAAACATATAAATAGTAGACCAGTTAGGAATCAAATGAGGGCCATTTCCTGAAGAATGATAGATAGCTTAGTGTACTTTCAGATAACGCATTCTTTGGAGTTCACAAAGTGGTGAAATGTCAACTTAAGAAACTATTTAAGTAAATATCCATAAGTACTTGAAAATCATTAACTTTTTTTTTTTTTTGACAAGGTCTCCCTCTATCACCCAGGCTAGAGTGCAGTGGTGCAATCATGGCTCACTGCAACCTCTGCCTCCCGGGCTCAAGAGATCCTCCTGCCTCAGCCTCCTGAGTAGCTGGGACTACAGGCGTGTGCCACCATACCTGGCTAATTTTTGTATTTTTTTATAGCGATGGAGTCTCATTATGTTGCTCAGGCTGATCTGGAACTCTTGGGCTCAAGCAATCCACCTACCTTGGCCTCCCAAAGTGCTGGGATTACAGATGCGAGCCATCATGCCTGGCCACATTTTTTAAATGTAAAAATTACTACTCTTTTTTTTTTTTTAAATGGCATGTTTCCTTGACTTGGTCTGCTTATTGTCCATTACCCTGATTGAAGGTGGCTATGCAGGTGGAATTGGGAACTGGGTACCCAGAGTTGGCAGCTCATGGATACCTCAGCATTTATCCTCTTCCTTTTGTTTTTGTCGGGAGGAAAAGACTTTTCCTCTACCCTCTTGTGTTCAATAACAGGGGGCCTGCAAATTAAACTGACAAAAGACAGACAAAGAAGAGGAAAAGGCTTGTTATTCATAGGCATATAGAACTAACTAAAGAAGTAGCTAGCTTGATAAATAATTGAAGTTTATATACCTACCCCTGTAGGAAAAAGGGAGGTGGTAGAAAAGACTTCTATGGGAAGAACAAATAGATTTCTTTAGGAAAGAAAAATGGGTTTTAGGAGAACAAGTAGGAGATAAGAAAGTTTATGATCACGTTTGTTTATGCAGGAACTCTCAGTCTTTTTGTCTTCTTCATGGCCATGAAACTCCTCCAGAGAGGAGATTTCTGGTAGACGTACTCTCAGTTTTCTTCTTGGGAGCAGACTTGCTCTAAAGAAGGAGGATATGGAAGCCTCTTTTCCCACAACTTGCTGCCTTTAGTCATGTAAGGGAAGCTCCTAGAAGGCTTCTTTCCATGTCTGTTAAATCTCAAATATCTTCAGCTTAAAATAGTTTTCATACCAACTGTGGGGCTCCAAGTGGGTCCCTATATCCCTTTTATATCTTAGACTAATCCATAGCGACATTGACATTCCTCCGTGTCTTAAAAATTTTTAAATGTCTTTATGTCAGAAAACTTTCAGTTTTAATCATAGAAAACCCAACTCAAATATATTTTAAGTATGAGGGAGCATTTCTTGATTCACCTACCTGGAAAGTTCAAGAGTAGATGTTACCAAGCTCTCTTTCTTCAGCTATCAGCTTTGCTTTCTTCTATGTTGGCTTTCTTCTCAGGCAAACTCCCTCTTATGGTGGGAAGATGGGAAGGAAGCCCCTCCCCAGTTGCTCTAGCAAATGTGTAGAATTAGCTTCAGTGAGTTTAAGTGAATAATAGACCCATCAATGGACCAATTACTGTGGCCAGTGTGGTTCTAACTAGCTAAGCCCAGGTTATATGCCCACCCCTGGACCATGCTGTGGGCCCAACTTTTCTGAAGCTCACATATTGAAAGTAGGTGAAAGACGAGTTCCGAAAAAAGTTCACTTACCAGAGGAAGGTAAAATGGATTTTAGTGGCCAACACCAAGAGATGCTCTTTATCGTTTTTTTTTTTTTTTAATGTTTGGTGTATAGTTAAATAGTGTCCTTAGGATTTATGTAAAGTTAGTATTTATTGGATGTTGGAAATGCAGTATGATTAAGGCTGTGCGAGGATATAGACCTATCTGGGAGTTTCTCCACAGCTAATGGGTAGGTACAAGAGCCTCCCAAAACAAAACAATGGATAAGACTCCACAAGATGAACAAAACTGAATTGAAGGAAAATAAGTTCCATACGTCTAATACACAGCATGGTGACTAGGTGACTATAGTTAAAAATATTGTTATTTTATACTTGAAGTTTGTTTAGGAGTAGATCTTAATTAAATGTTCTCACTACAAACAAAAAATCTATGTGAAGTGATGAGCATGTTAATTAGCTTGATTGTGGTAGTCATTTCACAATTAGGCACATATGAAAACATCACACATACTGTAAATATATGTATATGTATATAATTTTTATTTGTCAGTTATACCTCAGTATAACTGGAAAAAGAAGGTGTGTTCCCTGAACACCTACCCCCTGTCCAAAAAAAAAAAAACCCAAGCTGAATTGAAGGAAATTATATTTGCAGTCTCTCCTGACAATAGTCTTCCTAATTATTATTGGGTGTGGTTTGAATGATGACAGTGTTACTGGAAAGGGGTCCGAATGCAGACCCCAAGAGAGGGTTCTTGGATTTCACGCAAGAGAGAATTCAGGGCAAGTTGACAGAGTAAAGTGAAACCAAATTTATTGGGAAAGCAAAGAAAGCAAAGGAATAAAAGAATAGCTACTCCATAGACAGAGCAGCCCCGAGGGCTGCTGGTTGCCCTTTTTTTTTTTTTTTTTTTTTCTTTTTTTGAGATGGAGTCTCACTCTGTCGCCCAGGCTGGAGTGCAGTGGCTTGATCTCGGCTCACTGTAAACTCTGCCTCTCAGGGTTCACCCCATTCTCCTGCCTCAGCCACCCAAGTAGCTGGGACTACAGGCACGTGCCACCACACCCGGCTAATTTTTTTTTTTTTTTTTGTTAGTAGAGACGAGGTTTCACCCTATTAGTCAGGATGGTCTCAATCTCCTGACCTTGTGATCCACCCACCTCGGCCTCCCAAAGTGCGGGGATTATAGGTGTGAGCCGCTGCACCTGGCCCTGGTTGCCCATTTTTATGGTTATTTCTTGATGATATGCTAAACGTCCTAAATTGGGCCCCTAACCCAATCTCATCATTTACCTGGGTACCCCACCACTTACCCCAAATCGGCCAATCAGTTCTGCAGTCTATTTCCTTTGGGTGGGAGTGGGGAGTTTCCTTCAGTATCATCCCTAATATGGTTCGCCATAAAGACGTTACCAGACCCCACCCCACTTATCCAAAGTTAGCCTTTGGGTCGGGGATTTCCGCACTATAGACCCTTCAGTGGTCACCAGAAAGATGTTACCGGACCCCACCACTCACTATAGTCCCTTCAGTGGTTCGCCAGAAAGAGGTTACTGGACCCCACCACTCACCCAAGTTGGCCTTTGGGTTGGGGGTTTCCTTAGTATTGTCGTTTCATGTCCATACCGACCCATGGGGTCCGGCAACATCTTTCTGGCGACCAGGAAGCGACAATACTAAGGAAACCCCTGACCCAAAGGCTAACTTGGGTGAGTGGTGAGGTCTGGTAACAACAGGGGGGAGAAACTGAACTGGGCAGGAATTGTGAAAAGTACTGTGCCACGGGCAGGGACATACTAGGTTGCTGCAAAAGTAACTGCGTTTTTTTTTCCATTAAAAGTAATGGCAAAAACTGCAACTACTTTTGCACCAATCTAATACTTCATATAACTTTTATCATAGTTGAGTCCTGGAGCTTGGTATCATGAAATCAATAAAGTTTCCTGGGTATCCATTAGTCAGACTAGGCTCCGACTTCCTCATGTCATCCTAGTAACCTCAGGGTGTTTATTAAGTAAGGTATCATGAGAAGTAACATAATTAACAGGACCTTTGTTTACTGTGTAAACTGGTTCTCAGTAAGTGTGTGTTCTTTGTCTTGATCTGTCACTTTCTTAAGGAGATGGTATTATTCCCGCTCGCTTTCTGCACATGGAAGGTGATTGATGAGACAAATGGATTCCTATAATATTAAAAAGACTGATTATCACACCTCTCTCCCATCACCAGTTGACTGTATTTCTGGACATCCCCCACTTTGGTTGAGTTATAGCCAGTGTCAATTGGGATGACTCATATTTTACTCTTAGTATTTACCAGTGACTTTTCCACCTGACATACGGCAATCATAGTTTGACTTAAACACAAAGGGCCATTCCAAATAATAACAGATGAATCCATAATGCATATTTGACTCTAGTTCAGGTCATTATAACTTTTTCATTTCTTTCTTTCTTTTTTTTTATTATTATACTTTAAGTTCTAGGGTACATGTGCACAACGTGCAGGTTTGTTACATATGTACACATGTGCCATGTTGGTTTGCTGCACCCATTAACTCATCATTTACGTTGGGTATTTCTCCTAATGCTATCCCTCCCCCAGCCTCCCACCCCAGGACAGGCCCCAGTGTGTGACATTCCCCTCCCTGTGTCCTAGTGTTCTCATTGTTCAATTCCCACCTATGAGTGAGAACATGCAGTGCTTGGTTTTCTGTCCTTGTGATAGTTTGCTCAGAATGATGGTTTCCAGCTTCATCCAAGTCCCTAAAAAGGACATGAACTCATCCTTTTTTATGGCTGCATAGTATTCCATGGTGTGTATGTGCCACATTTTCTTAATCCAGTCTATCATTGATGGACATTTCAGTTGGTTCCAAGTCATTGCTATTGTGAATAGTGCCACAATAAACATACATGTGCATGTGTCTTTATAGTAGCATGATTTATAATCCCTTCAGTATATACCCAATAATGGGATGGCTGGGTCAAATGGTATTTCTAGTTCTAGATCCTTGAGGAATCGCCACACTGTCTTCCACAATGGTTGAATTAATTTACACTCCCACCAACAGTGTAAAAGCGTTCCTACTTCTCCACGTCCTCTCCAGCGTCTGTTGTTTGCTGACTTTTTAATGATTGCCATTCTAACTGGCATGAGATGGTATCACATTGTGGTTTTGATTTGCATTTCTCTAATGACCAGTGATGATGAGCTTTTTTTCATATGTCTGTGGGCTGCATAAATGCCTTCTTTTGAGAAGTGTCTCTTCATATCCTTTGCCCACTTTTTGATGGGGTTGTTTGATTTTTTCTTGTAAATTTGTTTAAGTTCTTTGTAGATTCTGGGTATTAGCCCTTTGTCAGATGGGTAGATTGCAAAAATTTTCTCTCAGTCTGTAGGTTGCCTGTTCAATCTGATGGTAGTTTCTTTTGCTGTGCAGTAGCTCTTTAGTTTAGTTAGATCCCATTTGTCTATTTTGGCTTTTGTTGCCATTGCTTTTGGTGTTTTAGTCATGAGGTCCTTGCCCATGCCTATGTCCTGAATGGTATTGCCTAGGTTTTCTTCTAGGGTTTTTATGGTTGCAGGTCTAACATTTAAGTCTTTAATCCATCTTGAATTAATTTTTGTATAAGGTGTAAGGAAGGGATCCAGTTTCAGCTTTCTACATATGGCTAGCCAGTTTTCCCAGCACCACTTATTAAATAAGGAATCGCTTGTGTGTGTCAGGTTGGTGAAAGATCAGATGGTTGTAGATGTGTGGTGTTATTTCTGAGGTCTCTGTTCTGTTCCATTCGTCTATATATCTGTTTTGGTACCAGTACCATGCTGTTTTGGTTACTGTAGCCTTGTAGTATAGTTTGAAGTCAGGAAGCATGATACCTCCAGCTTTGTTCTTTTTGCTTAGCATTGTCTTTCCAATGTGGGCTCTTTTTTGGTTCCATATGAACTTTAAAGTAGTTTTTTCCAATTCTGTGAAGAAAGTCATTGGTAGCTTGATGGGGATGGCATTGAATCTATAAATTACCTTAGGCAGTATGGCCATTTTCACGATATTGATTCTTCCTATCTGTGAGCATGGAATGTTCTTCCATTTGTTTGTGTCCTCTTTTATTTCATTGAGCAGTGGTTTGTAGTTCTCCTTGAAGAGGTCCTTCACGTCCCTTGTAAGTTGGATTCCTAGGTATTTTATTTTCTTTGAAGCAATTGTGAATGGGAGTTCACTCATGATTTGGCTCTCTGTTTGTGATTGGTGTACAAGAATGCTTGTGATTTTTGCACATTGATTTTGTGTCCTGAGACTTTGCTGAAGTTGCTTATCAGCTTAAGGAGATTTTGGGCTGAGATGACGGGGTTTTCTAAATATACAATCATGTCATCTGCAAACAGGAACAATTTGACTTCCTCTTTTCCTAATTCAATACCCTTTATTTCTTTCTCTTGCCTGATTGCCCTGGCCAGAACTTCCAACTCTATGTTGAATAGGAGTGGTGAGAGAGGGCATCCTTGTCTTGTGCCGGTTTTCAAAGGGAATGCTTCCAATTTTTGCCCATTCAGTATGATATTGGCTGTGGGTTTGTCATAAATCGCTCTTATTATTTTGAGATACATTCCATCAATACCTAGTAGATTGAGAGTTTTTAGCATGAAGGGCTGTTGAATTTTGTTGAAGGCTTTTTCTGCATCTATTGAGATAATCATGTGGTTTCTGTCATTCGTTCTGTTTATGTGAAGGATTAACGTTTATTGATCTGTGTATGTTGAACCAGCCTTGCATCCCAGGGATGAAGCCAACTTGATCGTGGTGGATAAGCTTTCTCATGTGCTGCTGGATTCGGTTTGCCAGTATTTTATTGAGGATTTTTGCATTGATCTTCATCAGGGATATTGGTCTAAAATTCTCTTTTTTTGTTGTGTCTCTGCCAGACTTTGGTATCAGGCTGATGCTGGCCTCATAAAATGAGTAAGGGAAGATTCCCTCTTTTTCTCTTCATTGGAATAGTTTCAGAAGGAATGGTATCAGCTTCTCTTTGTACCTCTGGTAGAATTAGGCTGTGAATCCGTCTGGTCTTGGACTTTTTTTGGTTGGTGGGCTATTAATTATTGGCTCAATTTCAGAGCCTGTTATTGGTCTATTCAGAAATTCCACTTCTTCCTGCTTTAGTCTTGGGAGAGTGTATGTGTTCAGGAATTCATCCTTTTCTTCTAGATTTTCTAGTTTATTTGCGTAGAGGTGTTTATAGTATTCTCTGATGGTAGTTTGTATTTACATGGGATCAGTGGTGATATCCCCTTTATCATTATTTATCATGCCTATTTGATTCTTCCCTCTTTTCTTCTTTATTAGTCTTGCTAGCAGTCTATCAATTCTGTTGATCTTTTCAAAAAATCAGCTCCTGGAGTCATTGATTTTTTGAAGGATTTTTGTGTGTCTCTATCTCCTTCAGTTCTGCTCTGATCTTAGTTATTTCTTGCCTTCTGCTAGCTTTTGAATTTGTTTGCTCTTGCTTCTCTGGTTCTTTTAATTGTGGTGCTAGGATATGGATTTTAGATCTTCCCTGCTTTCTCTTGTGGGCATTTAGTGCTATAAATTTCCCTCTACACACTGCTTTAAATGTGTCCCAGAGATTCTGGTACGTTGTGTCTTTGTTCTCATTGGTTTCAAAGAACATCTTTATTTCTGCCTTCTTTTCGTTATTTACCCAGTAGTCATTCAGGCGCACGTTATTCAGTTTCCATGTAGTTGAGCGGTTTTGAGTGAGTTTCTTAATCTTGAGTTCTAATTTGATTGCACTGTGGTCTGAGAGATAGTTTGTTGTGATTTCTATTCTTTTTCATTTGCTAAGAAGTGCTTTACTTCCAATTATGTGGTCAATTTTGGAATAAGTGCGATGTGGTGCTGAGAAGAATGTATATTCTGTTGATTTGAGGTGAAGAGTTCTGTAGATGTCTATTAGGTCCACTTGGTGCGGAGCTGAGTTCAAGTCCTGTATATCCTTGTTAACCTTCTGTCTCGTTGATCTGTCCAATATTGACAGTGGGGTGTTAAAGTCTCCCGTTATTATTGTGTGGGAGTCCAAGTCTCTTTGTAGGTCTCTAAGGACTTGCTTTATGAATCTGCGTGCTCCTGTATTGGGTGCATATATATTTAGGATAGTTAGCTCTTCTTGTTGAATTGATTCCTTTACCATTGTGTAATGCCCTTCTTTGTCTCTTTTGATCTTTGTCGGTTTAAAGTCTGTTTTATCAGAGACTAGGATTGCAACCCCTGCTTTTTTTTTGTTTTCCATTTGCTTGGTAGATCTTCCTCTATCCCTTTATTTTCAGCCTATGTGTGTCTTTGCGCATGAGACGTGTGTCCCGAATACAGCACACTGATGGGTCTTGAATCTTTATCCAATTTGCCAGTCTGTATCTTTTAATTGGAGCATTTAGCCCATTTATATTTAAGGTTAATATTGTTATGTGTGAATTTGATCCTGTCATTATGATGTTAGCTGGTTATTTTGCCCATTAATTGATACGGTTTCTTCCTAGTATCGATGGTCTTTACAATTTGGCATGTTTTTGCAGTGGCTGGTACAGTTGTTCCTTTCCACGTTTAGTGCTTCCTTCAGGAGCTCTTGTAAGACAGGCCTGGTGGTGACAAAATCTCTCAGCATTTGCTTGTCTGTAAAGGATTTTATTTCTCCTTCACTTACGAAGCTTAGTTTGGCTGGATATGAAATTCTGGGTTGAAAATTCTTTTCTTTAAGAATGTTGAATATTGGCCCCCACTCTCTCCTGGCTTGTAGAGTTTCTGCTGAGAGATCAGCTGTTAGTCTGATGGGCTTCCCTTTGTGAGTAACCTGGCTGCTCACAAAGGGCTTCCCTTTGTGAGTTTCTCTCTCTGGCTGCTCTTAACATTTTTTCCTTCATTTAAACCTTGGTGAATCTGACAATTATGTGTCTTGGGGTTGTTCTTCTCGGGGAGTATCTTTTTGGCATTCTATGTATTTCCTGAATTTGAATGTTGGCCTGCCTTGCTAGATTGGGGAAGTTCTCCTGGATAATATCCTGCAGAGTGTTTTCCAACTTAGTTTCATTCTCCTCATCACTTTCAGGTACAGCAATCAAACGTAGATTTGGTCTCTTTACATAGTTGTATATTTCTTGGAGGTTTTGTTCATTTCTTTTTACTCTTTTTTCTCTAAACTTCTTGCTTTATTTCATTAATTTCATCTTCAATCACTGATACCCTTTCTTCCACTTGATTGAATCAGCTATTGAAGCTTGGGCACGTGTCATGTAGTTCTTGTGCCATGGTTTCCAGCTCTATCAGGTCATTTAAAGTCTTCTCTACATTGTTTATTCTAGTTAGCCAATTGTCTAATCTTTTTTCAAGGTTTTTAGCTTCCTTGCAATGGGTTCAAGCATCCTCCTTTAGCTTGGAGAAGTTTGTTATTACCGACCTTCTGAAGCCTACTTCTGTCAACTTGTCAAACTCATTCTCCATCCAGCTTTGTTCTGTTGCTGGCGAGGAGCTGCGATCCTTTGAAGGAGAAGAGGTGCTCTGGTTTTTAGAATTTTCAGCTTTTCTGTTCTGGTTTCTCCCAACTTTGTAGTCTTATCTACCTTTGGTCTTTGATGTTAGTGACCTACAGATGGGGTTTTGGTGTGGATGTCCTTTTTGTTGATGTTGATGCTATCCCTTTCTGTTTGTTATTTTTCCCTCTAACAGTCAGGTCCCTCGGCTGCAGGTCTGTTGGAGTTTGCTGGAGATTCATTTCAGACCCTGTTTGCCTGGGTATCACCAGTGGAGGCTGTAGAACAGCAAATATTGCAGAACAGCAAATATTGCTGCCTGATCCTTCCTCTGGAAGCTTTGTCACAGAGGGGCACCCAGCAGTATGAGGTGTCAGTCAGCCTCTACTGGGAGGTGTCTCCCAGTCAGGCTACATGGGGGTCAGGGACCCACTTGAGGAGGCAGTCTGTCTGTTCTCAGAGCTCAAACACCATGCTGGGAGAACCATTGCTCTCTTCAGAGCTGTCAGACAGTGATGTTTAAGTCTGCAGAAGTTTCTCTGCCTTTTGTTCAGCTATGCCATGTCCCCAGAGGTGGAGCCTACAGAAGCAGCAAGCCTTGCTGTGCTGCGGTGGGCTCTGCCCAGTTTGAGCTTCCCAGCCACTTTGTTTACCTACTCAAGCCTCAGCAATGGCAGACGCCCCTCCCCCTGCTGGGCTGCTGCCTCGCAGGCCAATCTCAGACTGCTGTGCTAGCAGTGACCAAGGCTTCATGGGTGTGGGACCCACTGAACCAGGGGCGGGATATAATCTCCTGGTGTGCCGTTTTCTAAGGTGGTTGGAAAAGTGCAGTATTTGAGTGGGAGTGTCCCATTTTTCCAGGTACAGTTTGTCACGACTTCCCTTGGCTAGGAAAGGGAAATCCCCTGACCCCTCATGCTTCCCAGGTGAGGTGATGCCCTGCCCTGCTTTGGCTTGCCCTCTGTGGGCTGCACCCACTGTCCAACCACACCCAATGGGATGAACCAGGTACCTCAGTTGGAAATGCAGAAATCACCTGTCTTCTGTACCGATCACGCTGGAAGCTGCAGACTGGAGCTGTTCCTATTCGGCCAACTTGAAATGGCTCTCTCTTTTTTTTTGAAACAGAGTCTAACTCTGTTGCCCAGGCTGGAGTGCAGCGGCACCATCTTGGCTCACTGCAATCTCTGCTTCCTGGGTTCAAGTGATTCTCCTGCCTCAGCCTGCCAAGTGCCTGGGATTACAGGCCTGCACCACAATGCCTGGCTAATTTTATTTTATTTTTTGTATTTTTTAGTAGAGATGCGGTTTTGCCATGTTTGCCAGGCTGGTCTCAAACTCCTGACCTCAAGTGATCTGCCCACCTCAGCCTCCCAAAGTGCTGGGACTACAGGTATGAGCCACTACACCGAGCCACCTTTTTATTTATTTCTGATTGCCATAATATTTCTAAGCCAATACTGATTGAGACCTACTCTGTACCAGGCATGGTCCTGGGAACTACAGATAGAAAGATGATTAAGAATATGGTATTTGCTCACTGTGATAAGTTCAATAAAGGATTCACATATGTAACCCAAATGTCTCCAACAAGCTTCTGGCTCCTGGATGAGATGACTTCAACTGTTTTTCCCTATATGTGTGTCAATTAACAGCATCGCTCACCTTACCTTCTCACCTTACCTCAATCTTTCTTCTCTCTGTGAATCTACAAAAATGGGAGTTTGCTTCTCATGTAGTTTATGTCAACAGCCTATGTCTGCCAGCCTTCTGTTTTGGCAGCTTCTCTCATTGTCCTTCATTAATTATTAATAATGATTTGTTCACATTGTCCACATTGATGGTGCCTAACCTCTCTATTGATATACTTGGAGTGTGTACCCAGGGGAACTAACCTGTTTCCCACCTTTAGTGTTCACTCCTTTCTCTGGCTTGTTGGTTACATTTTTTTTTTTGCTCCACTCTTCAGTAGGGATTGGGACAAGGGATGAGAGTGAGGTGGAAGAGAAAAAAGATATCTTTCTGGCAGAACTGCTTAAGCTCATAATGATACTTTTTTTTTTTTTAACTTTTTTTTCTGATAATCTTGCTTTTGCTTTTTAGCTCCATAGTATATAGGGAACCAGGTGGTTGGATGAGGGTGGATTGAGTTGAGCCTCATTTGAACTCAGAACAAATGTTTCCATCTATTCAACACTTATCCTCAGGCGTGGCTCACTGTGGCAGACTCCTCTCTGGAGTCTGGCTTATGGTGGCCCTCTTCCCAAGCCCACTGGACATGCCTATATATTTCTGAACCTTGGTTGTACATAGGTTCAAACTCATTGCCATGGAGTCCTCAGGAGTCATGCAAATAAGTATGTTTTGATCATCTTTGCTGTTAACAAGTATCTCTAAAACCTAGTGGCTTAAAATAACCATCGTTTTATTATCTCTCATAGTTTCGTGGGTTGACTCAGGTGGGCAGTTCTGCTCGCTTCACTTGCAGTCTCTCATGTGGTTGCCGTCAGTTGGTGACTGTGGTTAGAGTCATCTGGACTTTACTGGGATCAATGTGCCTGTTCATTCTCTAAGTAGACCCAAGACCTCTTCTGTTCTTGTGGCTACTCCATGTGGTCTCTGTCACGGGACTTCTTAGGCGGCAGCTTAGGGTTTCCCAAAGCCAGCATTCCAAGATGGAGGAAACAAAATCAGTCCATCCTTTCAAAGGCTAGGCTTAGAAATAGTGTAGCATCACTTTTGCTGAATTCTACTGGTTACCTCAAGTCACAGGCCAGCCCAGATTCAGTGTGGGAGGGCTTTATGCAAGGATATGAATACTGAGTGTCATGGTACAATGGATGGCCATCCTTAGAGACTAGCCACCACAGTCCATCCTCTGTTTCTCAATGATGTATGTCCTTCCTTCATGCAAAATACATTTTTCTCCCTTCCAAGGCCATTAAAGTCTACTCATACCATGGCATCAGATTTGGGCTTTAAATCCAGGATCATGTCATCTCAATCATATCTAGGCAAGCTTAAGGTATCTTGGGTTCAGCTACCGTCAACCTGAAGACTGATGAAGTAAAAAGACAAATAATCTACTTCCCACCCAACACACAAATAGAATGGCTAGGCAGTGTTGAAAAATTGAAATAGAAATCCCATTAATGAAAGGGAAAATAGGAAGCATAGAGCAGTCACTGGTTCATAGCAATTCTGAAATTAAGGTGAGAAAATATTGCCAATTCTTTGACCAAAATTCATTTCTACTCCCTAGAGTGGTCCTCTGTGGCTCTTGGTTCCACCATTTAGGCTTTTGTTTTCACCCGCTGAGTCATCTTTCCTTTTGCATAAGAAATGGCCTATATATACAGCTGGGTAGCTTCCTCAGCTTTCTCTCTATCAATGTAAGCTTAGGGCCCAGCGACTTCTTTTCATTTTTTTAAAAAACATTTATTCAGCATCACGATCAGACTATTACATTTAGCAATCAATAGCATGGGTGCAAAAAAAAAAACTACATTAAAATCCTTTGTTGAAATGCTTTACACTTTCCACAGAACAGAAACTAAAATAACCTGTTATACAATTAGTCACAAATACAGTCCTCAAGCTTTTTGCCCATACACATGAGTATTTGTCTAAAACATGTCTTCTTTGTAGCAGCTAGGCCATGCCACCACTGTGCTTGGCTGGGTTCACAAATGTGTTGTAACTTGTAGCTTCCCTGTCACTTATCTGGCTCTGCTATCCTGCTAAGCTTTGTTTCCTAATTAAAATCTTCTGCCACTGCCATAGCTACTGCTGCTACTGGAACAGCCATAGCCACCTTTGTTTCATGGTTTGGCTAAGTATTGTTCTCCACTACCATAGGGGCCAGAGCTTCTGCCACCAATCCCTCCTTCATGGGTCTAAAATTTGAAGACCGATTGTTGTAATTGCCAAAGTCATTGTAGCTTCCACCATCTCCAAAATTGCTTCCATCATTACCAAATCCATTATAGTCATCCCCACTGCCACCATATCCACCACCATCATGGCTGCCTCCAAAGCCACCATGACCACTGAAGTTTCCTGCACGACCAAAGTTGTCATTCCCACCAAAACCACCTCCACGACCACCACCAAAGTTTCCAGAACCACTTCGACCTCTTTGGCTGGATGAAGCACTAGCCATCTCTTGCTTTGACAGGGCTTTCCTAACTTCACAGTTGTGGCCATTCACAGTGTGGTATTTCTGAATGACAGTCTTATCCACACAGTCATGGTCATCAAAGATTACAAAGGCAAAACCCCTCTTCTTGCCACTGCCTTGGTCAGTCATGATTTCAGTCACTTAAATTTTTCCACACTGTTCAAAATAATCTCTTAGGTGATGTTCTTCAGAGTCTTCTTTAATTCCACCAACAAATATCTTTTTCACAGTTAAGTGGGCACCTGGTCTTTGAGAATCTTCTCTTGAGACAGCTGTCTTTGGTTCCACAACTCTTCCATCCACCTTTCGTGGCCTGGCATTCATGGCTGCATCCTCCTCCTCCACAGTGGCATATATGACAAAACCAAAGCCCCTGGTGTTCTTGGTGTTTGGATCTGTCATTACCACACAGTCTGTGAGCATTCTCCATTGCTCAGAATGACTCCTCAGGCTCTCATTGGTTGTTTCAAAGCTCAACCCTCCAATGAAGAGCTTCCTCAGCTGTTCGGGCTCTTTAGGAGACTCTGACTTAGACATGACAGCAGGAAGAAGAGAGACTTTAACGATGCTTCTTTGGCGGTGTCTATGGGCAGAAAGGAGCAAGCTAACGAACATACCTCAGACTTCTTTTCATTTTAAACTATGTTTGCATCTTTTAGTCCAAGCTGATGGTACCTAATGAGTACAGTTCTCTTAAACTGTGCGAGTGTCCTATAAATCTTACAGGGTCACTTGATTAGACAGAAGCCACATGCACAATTGTTTTTCAGACTGACCCCCTCTACCTTGGCCTGGGAATCAGGGTGCTGTAGGACAATGTCTTAATATTCTTAGAAGCTCTATTGTCTGGGTGACAGTGTTTATAAGACATACCATTTAAGGTTCTTAGAAGTCTTTCTGTGTAGATAAAAGGGTCTATGAGGAATACCCTCAACACTTCCTAAGGTCTCAACAAATTGGCTACCTCACTGATGCAAAATTACTCCTGGGATCATGTTGTGCTAGAAGGGTCCTGGATTTGATCTTTGATCTGAGGTCATCTCTTCCAGGATCTTTTGCTGTCTGGAGGAGCTAGAGAAAAGAGAAAGTTTTATTTTTGAATCCAGAAAGTCCTAAATTCTGTGTATTTTCTCCTAATTTTGGTTAAAAACTGAAGAATTACTTTTTTAGTTCATTTTGCTCCTCCTGTATGTTAACACAGGCAGCCAAAAGAAGCCAGTTGGTGCTTTTGATACAGTCGTATGTGTGGGGAGTTGGTTCCAGGAACACTGCAGATACCAGAATGTGAGGATGCTCAAGTCCCTTATATAAAATGGTAGAGTATTTGCATATAAACTATGCACATCCTTCCGTATACTTTAAAACATCTCTAGATTACTTATAATACCAGATACAATGTAAATGCTATGTAAATAGTTGTACTGCATTTTAAAAATGTGTATTATTTTTATTGCTGTACTATTATTATTTATTTGAGTATTTTCCATCCGTGGTTGGTTGAACCAATGGATGAGGAACCCACAGAGGCAGAACCCATGGATACAGAGAAGCTGACAGCATTCTGAATGAAAATCTCCTAGCCAGAGCTATCTGTTTATGACATATTCTTCCTGTCTTCCATGCTACAGGGGAGAGTTTTGCTAATAGGTCTGCACATGATTCAGGTCATGTTTTCTCCAGTTCCAATAGCAATTTCTTCAGTGTCCTTTGAGCCTTCACTATTCATTTCCTCAAGGAGCTTTCCAGCTTCTGCCTGCCACTGAATTCCAAAGCCGATGCCATATGTTTTAGGGTTTTGTTATGGCAACACCCTACTTCTATGAATCAAATTCTGTTTTGGTCGTGTATTGCTTAAACTTAAAACTTAGTGAGTACTTAAAACAATAACCAGTTTATTAGCTCTCATTGTTCTGTGGTTGACTGGGCACAGCCATGAAGTTCTACCAGTTTAACTGGGATCTTTCTTGTGGCTGCAGTCAGATGTTGGCTGTGGTGGGGGTCAACTGGTGGTTGCAACTGGGATCCCGAGACAGCTAGGCCTCTTTCCTTCTCCATATGGCCTCTCTGTGTGGTCTTTCTGGTCATGTAGCTGTACTTCGTTCCTTCTTTTTTGAGACAGAATCTCACTCTGTCACCCAGGCCCAGGCTGGAGTGCAATGGCATGATCGCAGCTCACTGCAACTTCCACCTCCCAGATTCAAGTGATTCTTGTGCCTCAGCCTCCTGAGTAGCTGGGATTGCAGGCATGTGCCACCACACTCGGCTAATTTTTGTATTTTTAGTAGAGACATAGTTTCACCATGTTGGCCAGGCTGGTCTCAAACCCCTGACCTCAAGTCATCCACCCGCCTTAGCCTCCCAGGGTGCTGGGACTGCAGGCATGAGCCACTGTGCCCGCCCTAATTACATGGCTGTACTTCTTACACTGTGGCTCTGGATTCCACAAATGGAATGTTTCAAGAGGGAGGAAGAAGCAGCAGCCAGTCCTTTAAAAGGCTGAAATTGGTGCCGTGCCACTTTGACCACATTTGATTGGAAATCTTAAGTCAGTGTAGGAGAGAACCACACGAGGGCATGGATACCACGAGGTATGAAATTTGGTGTCCATCTTAGGAGACTAGTTACCACATAGTATATGTGGCTAGATATTTGCAATTTGAAGTCAGCAGGAATGGAGAAGTGTTCCTTAATTATGGACACAATTGTATTAGAGGATCTGCTGTGGTTCAGCTAGGAACATACCTATATGAATGTATATTCAGGTGTGTTTATGAACGTGTGTGTGTGTGTGTGTGTGTAGACAGATATTAAAAATTTTGAAAATGCATACAGTCATTGCCTAATAACAGACAATTCACAAAACATACTTTGCTATGTGAGTTAATATGGAGGAAAATGGGAAAGACAAGCAACATTAGCCTGGAAGTGAAGGAATTCCTCATCTAAACCAAGGATTGCTACAGTATAGTAGTGTGACCTTGGACAAGTTCCAGCCTCTCTGGCTCTTAGTTTTCTTATCTTAAGAACCCTTTCCTGTTTAAAATTCTTGGACACTAATCACGTTTTGCTGTTTCTCATATTTCAAGACTGAGCTGAAATGCTACCTCTTCTGTGATGTCTTCCTCCAAATCTAAATCTAATCACATCCTATGCAGAGTGATGTGATGTTCTCACATTGATGGCCACCAAGTTAGCAAAAACGTTTTAAATGTTTCACCACATCTAGAGAACAAGGGATTTGTGAAATCAAACAGTAATTTGAATTATTTGTGGGCTGAAAACATAGATTTGTCATTTTTTAAGCTTCTGCTTTTCATCATGGATAAAATGTAGGTGAAGTTCTCTATGTGGATGGCTGTTTGAACAGTTGTTTAAATAGATGTAATTATGGTCATAGGGTAGACTAACTGCTAAAACAAAGAACCCCAACATTTCAGTGGCTTAACATAATAAAAGTTTACTTTTTGCTCATGTAACAGTTCAATATGAGCATTTGTGGACAAGCAGTTCCTGGGCAGCTCTCCTCTGTTATTTCCTCACAGTTTTTCTTTTCTTTTTACTGTCATTGAGGACTTCTCCATTCAACTGGCAGGTGAAGCAAGAAAGACTGGATTGCACACGGAGGTTGTTCTGGTCCAGGTCCAGAAGCGATGGCTCTCTCCTGCCTGCATCCATTGGCCAGAACAGAGCGGTGTGACTGACTGTTCATAGCCTCAGGGGAGGCTGGGAAATGTAGTTTACCTGTGTGCCCAGGAAAGAGAGCAATTAGATATTGGTGAGCAGCTAGCATCCTCTGCTACAACATCCTTTCTTCCGTTCTTCATATTTTACTCCACAGCCCTTTGACATTTATTTATCTGTATACGCATTCTATGTTTCCCTTTAATATTAGAGAATTTAGAAAATATAGAAAGGTAAAGAGAAGAAACCAATAATTGCCCATAATAACTCAGTGATTATTTGGTTATTTTTGGAATATTAGTATGTATATATATATTTAGAATGGTTGAAATTATAACTTTATATCACTTTGTATTCTATTTTTAATCACCTAATAGTGCAAGAGAAGTACTTTCCTATGTCAACAAAACTCTCCATAATTGATGCCTAAAAAGCTTTATAAAATTCCATCTCATGATAATTTACTGTATGAGTAGAAAGAATAGAGAGAAATGTTTGGACAGGTTTCAAAAGACCTAGTGTATCAATGAATCCCTGTGTTAATGGTAAAGCAGCTCAGTGTTATAGCCTCAGAGTGGGATGAGGGGAAGGAGACTTCTTGATAAATACTTTCTCTGATATATTGCATGCTCCATTAGAAAAAATATCTTAGTTTCAAATTGATAATTCATTATCAGCTAAAATGCTGCTTGAGATTAATTTCTTCTTTACACTGTCAGCACATTAAAACACAAAGTGATTGGCAAATTATATTCCAAAAAACGAAAGAGATTAATTTCGCCATTTGAATTATTTTGCATTTTGATAGCCTTCTTGTTTTTTTTTTTGCTGTTTCTTTTCACTCCTAAGTAGTCAGAATTGTCATAAACATGGAGCTGCTTATTTTCTAGCCCACTAGAAGTAGTGTTGGACAGTAACAGGGCTTCCTGATGCTCACACTATCAGATTTATGAAGCGGAAGAAAGATATTCCAGTAATGGGGCAAATTCACTTCCAGGGAGGAAATTCCAAGCAACCTTATTGCTAGTTAACATCAACATGGATCGGTAGAAAGAAATTCTCCCTGATTATATGGTAAAGGAAGGCTGTGTCCTTTTTTGGTAGACTCTCCACATCTGTCATTTTTTGACAAATGAATCTTAGTAAAACATGTTGAAGATGAAAAAGACAATAAGGAGACATTGTATTTTTATCGTCTTTATGTGTGTTAAACAGTCTCTTGTTTCCAGAGATGCTTTAAATGTAAAAATTGACATAGCTGTGAGTTGTTGGAATAGAAAGAAAAGTCAGAGTGCAGAAAATGTCAAAGTTTAACTGTTGTTCTCAAGTCTGACAGTGACTGCAGACTAGATTATGAAAATCGAGTTGAATGGGGTCTTTTTCAAGCTACAGTGAGACTGTTTTAATCTCACTGATGTTTTTGCCAAACAGTTCTTTCTCAAATAATAATTAGGTCCTCCTCCAAGTTCGCTTTCCTTAATCTTCTACTTTGAAAATTCTATCAAAATAAGCCTGAGTTAAATTTTGAACTAAAAATCACGAAATTTTATTGCTGTTATCATCATAAGATCAATATATTTTCATTGTTTGAAATTGAAAAATGCAGAAAAGTAGAAACGAGAATGAGAATTGCTCAATCTTATTACCCAAAAACAACCACAGTTATTATTTTGGAGTTTTCCTTTCTAAATATATATTTTACAAAGGTTAAATGTTGTAGTCATACTATATATACAATTATGCATCTTAATTTGCTTACTGTTATAAGCATTTACTATCTCATTGCAGATCCCATAAATATGATTTTACTAAATATTTTATGATTATAAAACTAAGGCAGTATTACTGTAGAAAATTTAGAAAATATAGAAAGGTAGGCCGGGCACGGTGGCTCACGCCTGTAATCCCAGCACTTTGGGAGGCTGAGGTGGGTGGATTACCTGAGGTCAGGAGTTCGAGACCAGCCTGGCCAACATGGTGAAACCCCGTCTCTTCTAAAAATACAAAAAAATTAGCTGGGTGTGGTGGCAGGTGCCTGAAATCCCAGCTACTTGGGAGGCTGAGGAAGGAGAATCGCTTGAACCTCAGAGATGGAGGTTGCAGTGAGCTGAGGTCATACCATTGCACTCCAGCCTGGCAGACAAGAGCAAAACTCTGTATCAAAAAAAAAAAAAAAAAAAAAAAGAAAGAAAAGAAAAGAAAGGTAAAGAGAAGAAATCAAGAAACCAGTAATTGTCGATAACCCTATCGCTCAGTAATTATTTGGTTATTTTTGGAATATTGATATGTATATATATTTTTTTAAATGGTTGAAATTAAAATTTTATACCACTTTGTATTCTATTTTCAATCCCCTAATAGTACAAGAGAAGTACCTTCTTATGTCACCAAAACTCTTCATAAACGATGCCAAAAAAGCTTTATAAAATTTCATCACATGATAATTTACCTAATGCCCTATTGTTGTGCAAAATAATGCTATAATAAATATCTTTAGATATAAATTTTTATTTTCATTTTTGAATTTTTCCTCTGGAAAAATTCTTAAAAGTCCAAGAGTATGAAAACATTAAGGTTTATGATTCACATTTCCAGAATAGTGGCACCTGTTTGTGTTTCTACCAGCAATGAATGTGTGCCTGTCTGACACTGTTGCCTGCATTTTATTATTTAAAAAAAATCCATGCAAATGACAGATGAGTATTAACATCAAGTTTCTCTGATCAAGCTGATTCTGAATAGTCAGTACAGTATTCTGAGGACTTCAGCTATTTGAATCTTGCACCTTCCATTCCCTGGGGTTAGAAGGAGCCTGTGTGTTCATGTCTATCTTTCTTTTTTCTTTTGAGACAGAATCTCGCTCTGTCGCCCAGGCTGGAGTGTAGTAAAGCGATCTTGGCTCAATCCAACCTCCGCTTCCCGGGTTCAAGCAATCCTCCTGCCTCAGCCTCTCGAGTAGCTGGGATTACAGGCGTCCCCCCACCATGCCTGGCTTGTTTTTTGTATTTTTAGTAGAGACGAAGTTTCACCACGTTGGCCAGGCTGGTCTCGAACTCCTTGACCTCAGGTGATCCACCCACCTCAGCCTCCCAAAGTGCTGGGATTACAGGCATGAGCCACCGTGCCAGCCCATGTCTATCTTTCAGTAAAGATTTTTGAGTGCTAGAACCCTCTGCTAGATTCTAGGGAAATAAAGGCAAATAAGCTATGGTCACTGGACTTAAGGCAGAGTTTTTGAGCTGATGTGCATAGGCACATGGTCGTGCTGAGATACTGAGCTTCTTGGCCTTTGGAGCACCTAGATGAGGCCTGAGGTGACTAGAACCACTGGGCTAGTCACTTCTGTCAGACAGTGAGTGGACTTTGTTGTTTACTCCAGAGATTCATAGAAATATGAATCTGATGTGACCAAGGTAGGAAACACTGCCTCCCGATCATCTGGATGTTCTTCCAGGTCTTTGTCTTTCTCAGAACCACGGATTCTTGGGCAAGAACAAATATTTTGTGAGTCAACTAGTCTTTTTTCATTACCCTCCAACACACACACACATCCCATGCTGCTGATGGTGGGGAGGGCACAGTCACATTCTCTATGACCTACAGTATAACCTGGTAAAATACAGTATTTCTTAATATGGGCTTAATTAAGCTCTTTGAAAGGCTGCAGGACTACCTTGGGCAAGATTAAAAGCACTACTTTTATTTATTTATTTATGTATTTATTTATTATTATACTTTAAGTTCTAGGGTACATGTGCACAATGTGCAGGTTTGTTACATATGTATACATGTGCCATGTTGATGTGCTGCACCCAATAACTCGTCATTTACATTAGATATATCTCCTAATGCTATCCCTCCCCCCTCCCCCACCCCACAACAGGCCCCGGTGTGTGATGCTCCCCATCCTGTGTCCAAGTGTTCTCATTGTTCAATTCCCACCTATGAGTGAGAACATGTGGTGTTTGGTTTTCTTTCCTTGAGATAGTTTGCTGAGAATGATGGTTTCCAGCTTCATCCATGTCCCTACAAAGGACATGAACTCATCATTTTTTATGGCTGCATAGTGTTCCATGGTGTATATGTGCCACATTTTCTTAATCCAGTCTATCATTGATGGACATTTGGGTTGGTTCCAAGTCTTTGCTATTGTGAATAGTGCTTCAATAAACATACATGTGCACGTGTCTTTATAGCAGCATGATTTATAATCCTTTGGGTATATACCCAGTAATGGGATGTCTGGGTCAAATGGTATTTCTAGTTCTAGATCCTTGAGGAATCGCCACACTGTCTTCCACAATGGTTGAACTAGTTTACAGTCCCACCAACAGTGTAAAAGTGTTCCTATTTCTCCACATCCTCTCCAGCACCTGTTGTTTCCTGAATTTTTAATGATCACCATTCTAACTGGTGTGAGATGGTATCTCATTGTGGTTTAGATTTACATTTCTCTGACAGCCAGTGATGATGAGCATTTTTTCATGGATCTGTTGGCTGCATAAATGTCTTCTTTTGAGAAGTGTCTGTTCATATCCTTCACCCACTTTTTGATGAGGTTGTTTGATTTTTTCTTGTAAATTTGTTTAAGTTCTTTGTAGATTCTGGGTATTAGCCCTTTGTCAGATGGGTAGATTGCAAAAAATTTGCTCCCATTCTGTAGGTTGCCTGTTCACTCTGATGGTAGTTTCTTTTGCCATAAAGGCACTACCTTTTAGTTGTAATGATTTCTGGGATTTCAGACTCTCCCTAGCTGGGAAGGAATATGGCGAATTGCATTATTCAGAGGGCACAATAAATAACTCCTCAGTTCTCTAACGAGGTTCTGTACAAGTTAAAAGACAGGTGGAGGCCAAAATATCACTCTTACTGATGGAGGACTTCTGTTCTCTGTGGGTATCTCAATCCCAGTAGGAGAAAGGAAATTCCAAGGTAGGAGAAAAGAAAGCTTATGTAAGCATGCCCAGTTTATTATTCTCAAATTTACTCATCAGCTAAATTGCTTCTGTATACCAGAGATGGAAACAGTGCAGGGACAGAGAAAAGCAGGAGTAGACTGCAGTAGACTTCCACCTCCTTGGAAAGAAACATCAGGAATGGAAGAATCATTTCCTGCCAACAATATGTTAGAGCAGAAGGTACAAACTGGGAGATTTAAATAGGTAACTGTGGGCCAGACCACAGACACACTAAAAATGAAAGGCAGTAGAGACTCATTGTAGACACTTGAGTAGGGGCAAGATGAAGACAATTAAAAAAAAGCATAAAACAGTAATAGATAAATTCAAAAAGATAGTTTAGAGAGCAAAAAGAGACTGGATGTATTAGCAAAGGTAAGAGTAAAGGTAAAAGCTTAGACATTGTTTGTGGAGGACATTTCAAGAACAAAAAGGAAATATATACAAAGAATAGGGTTATTCTGTGTTGATCCATAGGACAGAATTATATAATCTAAAGTGGAAGTTGTGCCAATGTGAGCTTTGGTTCAGTGCAGGGAGAGCTTAGGATTAGAGCTGCTGAAATTTATATCGGGCTATTAGACAGGTTTTTCATAGAGCAGAAGTCACTACGATGAGCCAGGTCTGGTCCACTTTCATGTTTTCTTTGACTTCAGGCAGTGTTTCAAAATAATAGAATGAGTAAACGCTTAAACATTTTAAAGTTACTCAAAATCTAGATTTCAAATTTCTCCTGAAAAATGGGAAAATCTAGCAGCATTGGGCCCATTTGTCTGAAGATAACAATTGAATAGAGCTGTGTAAGGGTGGCCTGATGTAGAAAGGCATGTGCTTTCTTGTTTGCCACAGTCTTCACCATTCCTTACTACCTGGTACCTTTACTTTTAAAATTACCTGCCTAGTCCCTATAGGAATTCGACTTTTTGACTCTTTTTTTACAGGGAGTCCCCTCCACTGGGAGGGAGGATGAATTCAGTGACTCTTGACTCAGAGCTTCTGTAACTCTATAACTTTTGGCCATTTTATCTAACTTTATCTCATCTTAAATATGACCATGTTTCTTTCGTGATATGCTGTTTTTATTATATATATTTTATTCTAGTAATATTTCTTCTTGCTTGGGAACAACCATGTGAGGTTTTTTATCAGGCAATAAATGCAAAAATGGCCAACAGAAGCTGCAGACAGGCCTGATCCCAGGCCAAATGGAACATGGCCAAATTTGTTGGAGGCATTGTTTCTCAGACTCAGCACTCCCCTCACTGGGAAGGAAGGGACCTTTGAGTACTTAGGAGTCTTGTTATTCCAGCTTGTTCTCATTAGTCACCACTTAACATGACCTCACAGCACCCTCCATGGCTCCTGGTTGGCCTATTGAACTGCTTGGCATGCCTTAATCGATGGGAAGTTATTCCAAAGCTATTGCAGATGAGTATATTCCCCATAGTCAGCCAAGGAAATCCAATCCACAAGAGAGAAAGTAAGTCATATGATTCTAGAGAATCTAGGAAGAGATGTAGAGGATGGTGAGGAGACAGGAGCAATGGAGGGGGTCGCGGAGGGCCAAGGGGGATGCTGGTAGGGAAGGGGAGGGACTGTTAGGGGTGGGACAGAACAAAGTGTGAGTGCATTGCAGAGTGGGTGCAGGATGAACTTTGTCAACTGGGGATTCTGAACACTGTTGTCACCTTTATATAAAGTTTGTACTAGACTGGAGGTGGGTTACTTTTGTGTTTGCCTCATCTTGTTGACTGAGCATGGCTTGTATCTCATTTCTTTATAGTGATTGACAGCCAATAAAGGGTAAGAACGTTTGCTATTATGTTATAGTGACAAGGGGCCTTAGATGCTCCTTTATGCCATAAAGAATATGTATGTTAATAATGATAAAACCAGTACAATATAACCTAGATATACGCAGTGCTTCACTTCACGAGGTGAAAGTTAGGCTTATAAATGTTGCTGCATCTCTGGGAAATGTTCCAGAATAAGATATGCATCCTTGGGTGTCACCAAATTACAGCCTATGATCTGCCCCAAGGCTCGTATTACAATAAAGCATGGTTTTCTTCTATGACACAAACATCATCAAAGATTACAGACATATGCCACACCTATTTCCATTTAATAATTTATAGCAACTAGCAAACAACATTTAACTAAATGTAAATTCTTAAATATAATAATTGATCATTTTGCAGTATGTTGCATTTTACCAAGTGCTTCCACGTAAACCACTTTTTGAACTCCTCGTAAGACTGATCCTGGACCCTTCGGTCCTGGGTTGCCTGGTCCTGCCACTGCACTTCACTGCCTTTCTGCTGCTCTCAGCAGTTCTCAATTTTTGCTAAAATGCATTTCTTGTAAATTCTTTAATAAAACAAATCATCATAAAATGGATTGTGAATTCCCAAAAGAACAATGTTATAACTGAGGGTTGCTTTCTTGACTTAGAACATGAAATTTCATAACAAATAACAAAGATTTACTAACAGTATTTCTTTTTAAAAGATAACAAAATTAAGTTCCATAAAGAGGAAGGGAATATATATATATGTTGATTATGCAATGGCTCAAATACGTTGTAAAGTTTATATATAAAACCCAGAAAAACTCTAGCTCTACTGTATCATAAATATGGTTCATTTAAAGTGAATATGTTTGCTAAAATATGTTCTGTTAAATATGCAAGATAGACCTACATATCTTAATGTAACAGTGATTTAATTCAACAATGATACAGTTTCAGGTTTTATATCATAACTAACCTTTAAGAAAATACCACTTGTGTAGTTTTAGTTTATGTTAAAGATGAATATCTACAATTATCTGAAAAGTTTACTTTTTTTCATATACTTCAACCAAAATAACAAGTTAAATGCATGAGCAGATATGAAAATCCACCAGTCTTGTAATGATACACTCAAGAAAGCAACTTGCAAAAATATAAAATATAAAAGAATCCACTCTTTTCAGCACTCTTTTTCTTTTGGAAAATAGTTATTTTCATGAACATGTATTATTTATATTATTATATAATGATTATTAATATTCTAAATCAATACTTAAAAAAACTTAAAATATAACCATCAATAAAATATTTAGTAATCATTTTCTTGTCATTTTAGACTTCAAAAAACCTTTGGGGTATTGTTTTTATGATCTGAATTTTTTAAAAGTTGGGCAAAACAGAAGGTTGATGCCTCTGTGGTCGGTTTTCTCTGGCAAGCAAACTTTGAGACGGAGTTTCACATACAAGATGCTTTCTAGGGAATGGCCTTGGGAAGGAAGGAGACGGGGAGAAGCTAGCTGATCTAAGAGCTATTTGGCACACCTCACAGGGAGCTCTTATTCTTTGGAGTCTGGGGTGACAATGGCCCATCAGAGTTGTGTTGCACTGGGCAACATTAGGGTCGCTAGAGAAAATGCTGCACATCTGAATTTCAACTTTGAATAAGGTTTACTTATAGTAAAAGTCATTTATCGCTTATGTGAAATTCAAATTTAAATGGGCATCCTGTAATTTTATATGCTAAATCTAGTAAGCCTACTCAATATGGCCAGGTCTTTATATCCTCACCTCAATCAGTTATTGGCTGTGGCTCATCCTAGAAATGGTATGACCCTGGGACATCATTGCTCTCCACTACTGAAATAGCCTCTACAAAGGCTGAGAGCTGACGGCTGTCTGCTGACAACACTCCCCGCAGCTGTGTTAACGAGCCTTCCTTGAGGGGCACCTGCGCAGCTCAACTTCATGTCCATCACACCATCCTGGTGCAGTTGTTTTTAATAAGTTTCTCTAGCAACCAGAAATATTAAAAAATCATTTAATTAACCTTATTACTATAATTAGAGACCATTCTTTTTCAAAACTAGTCTCTGTAATATTCAAATTCTAGATACATAAATAAATACATAAAACAGCCATTGTCCAATCCTCGCATTGTTGTGTCTTTCAGGGACTGTTTATTGGTAAGGACTCGAAGGATCACACATTTGAGTTTGTCTAAGATATTTTTAGTTTATGCATCTTATCCTTGTCACTGCAAAAGCGTCATGGTTGGGTAAATAACTTATCTGCTCTTCCTAGCCAGAACCTTCTTAGTGCTGCTCACTGCAGTAGATGTTAAAGCTATTTGCAGTAATAGGAAAACAGTAAGTGTTCAATATGTCAGCTAATAATTATTATATTTAAAGAACTTCTGAGCTTATAATTTTGAGAATTCTCCTGAGTATATCTATGACTCTTCCATTCAGTATTTAAGGAGAAAAACCTGAGCCTACTTCTGATCTCTGAACAGGGAGGGTTCCCCAAGAGAGGTCCACTACAAATTAATAAAGTACTATTTGCAGTATTGCTTGTTATTTGCTCACAATATCTCTCAAATTTCAGATGCTACCCCTTCATTAAAATAGTTCAGGATTTGGATGGTTATGTTCACCTTATCTACACTGCTCATGATTTTAAAGCCTTAGAAAATATTCTCTCTCATTCTTTATCTTGCCAGATAGTACAATTCTTATCTTTTTAGATTTTCATCTGGCAGCAGCTTGGCCATTTAAAATGATTTTTCCTGGATTGTATCCAAGTCCTTTATATGGCTTGTACATCAGAGTTTGGTGTAATTTTGATATTTTCTATTTTGTTACCAATGTTGTAATGTTGGCATTTTTTAGATGAAGTTGTTTTATCCCATTCAAGGAATAGTCGATATTAACTCCACAGTCTGTTTCCCATATCGGAGCTGAGTGTGTGTGTGTGTGTGTGTGTGTGTGTGTGTGTGTTAGTGCCAGTTGTAATTTGGATAATTATGTGTGCACTGATGTTTCAAGGTGGGAAGAATGGCTATTTAAATATGCAAATAGTTTAGACTACTTTTTCCAAAACTTACTTGTTGTTATTAAAATTCTTTTATCAGCTTTTCCTTATGTCCTAAAGCCTCAGAAACTCTGTTTATAGTTTATCTCAGTTCACCCAAACATTTGAATACCTGGAAGAACTCAGTGGTGTTTTTGCATGACTGGGCATTTTAACATGCAATCTTTCATGTAATTTATCAAAAGAGCAAATAAAAAGTCTTAGATCTAGAGAATCCTAGAGTTTATCTTTTCCTTCTGGAGAAGTGACTATTAGTCTCTTTCATTTGATTCCTGCCTTTAAGCCATGTCCATATCCATGTCATGAATAGTCAAATCCCATGACAATCCAACAGAAATAATACAGCTAGTTCAGCATTGGCCTACGCACTGCAATGCACTAAATGACATTAGGTGTACAAAAGCATGTTGTGTGGTTTAAGGAGCCATACAAATGTTAACTGTTTTTTTTCTTAGGACAACAGCAGAATAAAAGTATTTAATTACTTCTGTTCAGGGCTTAAGCTTTTACAAATATGTCTTTAGAAATCTAAACATCTTAATATGGCAAAAGCTAATATTATCTGCTATGGGGAGGTGGTTAATAAATGTTGCTATTATAATTGATCTCATTAAATTTAATGGGTAGCTATGTTGGTTAATTTAAAATTTAGAAAAAAATAAATTATCTGGTAAGTGGAGATCTTGGCCTTCTCTTGTAGAGAGGTATTCCAATGTAAGAAACAAATTAGGTTTGTTTTGGAATTATACAAAGAATTGTATAGAATAGCTGCATTCAAAAATCTTTAATATGAAGTTAGGAACATAATTCAGAATAGTTCTCTGTGGGGATGAATGTGTCAACATTTTTTTTTTTTTTGATGGAATCTCACTCTGTTGCCCAGGCTGGAGTGCAGTGGTGCAATCTCGGCTCACTGCAGCCTCCGTCTCCTGTGTTCAAGTGATTCTCCTGCCTCAGCCTCCTGAGTAGCTGGGATTACAGGCACACACCAACACCACTGGCTAATTTTTGTATTTTTAGTAGAGACGAGGTCTCACCATTTTGGCCAAGCTGGTAATCCACTCATCTCAGCCTCCCAAAGTGCTGGGATTACAGGCATGAGCCACCACACCTGGCTGTGTCAGTGGTTTTAAACAGACAAAAATAAAGTGTAAAGTTGGTTTATAGCCAAGAACCATGATTTCAAATGTTATATTTCCTTTGAAGACACTGTTTCAGGTGGCTTGCTTTGGGGCTGTAGTCAAATAGATTAGACAACATCGGTGTGTTTTTTTTTTTAACTAATTTTAAACGAAATTGATCATTAGTGAAATGTGGAATTGGCAGAAGATTGAATTTTGCAGTTTTTTAATGTGATTTTTATTATTACACTTGATAGATTGATAGTATTTGTGAGTCATTATGGTATGGTTGGGAGTTTATTCTTTGGAGTCAGGCATACACGGATTTCTGACCCAGCCCTGCTTTTTAGACTTTAGACAAGTTATTTACCTTCTCCAAGCCTCAGTTCTCTCATGAGTAAAATTATGAGTAACAATAGTAGCTCCTTCATAAAGTTGTAAAGGGAGTAAGTGACATCATCCAGCTAAAACATTTAACACAGCATCTGGCACACAGTAGATGCTACATACATGATTCCTTTTCTTACTCTGCCTTCTTCTTATTATTTTATTTTTACTGTTTCCTGCATTCTTTTATGTTTCTCCCAAATTTGGTACTACCTAAAATAGAATTTAAGAAGCTGCAGTTGTTGAGTTTGTAAGACATAATAAGGGTAATATAAGAAACTCATCTGATAAGAAAATAGTTCCTTGGAAATCACTTTGAGATCTTTTGTATTTGAGATACAAAAGACAGGAGAAATAGGAGAAAGACAGGTATTTTATTTGGGTGGATTACTTCCAAACATGTGGGACCTTTCCTTGCATACTGGGCTTTCTTCATGCTGCAGAATGAGACTGTTTTATCCTTTCAAGCTGTGGAACTGGGCTTACAGGAATCGGTGATGTAGGGACCCAGACCTCACAGCTGTATCCTTCTTCTCTTTACAAAGCAGTGTCACGTGGAAGACTGGAAATGGATTACATGGCAGGCTGACTGGGATTTTTCTAAGCCAAAACACTTTTTTAAACAAACCTTGTACTAAACACTATGGAAAGTACTGGACAGCCAGAAAAAGGCTTGAATGTTAGTCCCAGCTCTGCACAGACTGTTGTGTGACCTTGGGAAATGAGCTGAAACTCTGAGCTATTGTTTCCATAATTGCACAACAATGACTTTGGACTCCTAGATGATCTCAGAGGTAACTTCTGGCTCAAATGTTTTCTAATTCTATATTTTTTTAGGTCCTCCAGCAATTATATTAAACTTGTTTTCTATCTTTCTTTATCCAAAGTTAACTTGTGATAAAAGCAGAAATAGGAAAGAAAACCTTGGGAACAGCACAGGATTCCAATTCAGGGTTTGAATTCCAGTTCTGATGCTGAGCAGCTACATAACCTCAAGGAAATCTTGTTAGCCAGTGTATCTTAACTGTGGTTGCACATTTTATTAATCTGGGAGGATTTTAAAAAACACTGATGTTGAGCCCTAGTCTTGAAAATCCTAAACACTCAGGAATTGGTAGAGTATCAGAGCTCTCTAGGTGCAAAATAAATTCGAAATGAAATATCACCTCACATCTGTTAGGATGGCTACTATCAAAAAGACAAGAGATAAATGTTGATGAGGGTGTGGAGAAAGGGAACTCTTGTACACCATTGGTGAGAATGTATTAAGTTGGTGCAAAAGTAATTGTGGTTTTTGCCATTACGTTTAATGGCACCATTACTTTTTTTTTTTTTGAGACAGAGTCTTGCTCTGTCACCCAGAATGGAGTGCAGTTCTGTGATCTCAGCTCACTGCAAGCTCTGCCTCCCGGGCTCACGCCATTCTCCTGCCTCAGCCTCCCGAGTAGCTGGGACTACAGGCGCCCACCACCATGCCCAGCTAATTTTTTGTATTTTTAGTAGAGACGGGGTTTCACCGTGTTAGCCAGGATGGTCTCTATCTCCTGACCTCGTGATCCGCCCGCCTTGGCCTCCCAAAGTGCTGGGGTTATAGGCTAAGCCACCATGCCTGGCTGGCACCATTACTTTTAATGGCACTTCTGCACCAACCAAATAGATTAGTGCAGCCATTGTGGAATACAGCATGGAAGTTCTTAAAGAAATTTAAAAGAGAACAACCAGCTGGGCGCGGTGGCCCACGCCTGTAATCCCAGCACTTTGGGAGGCTGAGACTGGCGGATCACCTGAGGTCGGGAGTTCAAGACCAACCTGACCAACATGGAGAAACCCTGTCTCTACTAAAAATACAAAATTAGCAGGGAGTGGTGGCACATGCCGGTAATCCCAGCTACTCGGGAAGCTGAGGCAGGAGAATCACTTGAACCTAGGAGGCAGCGGTTGCAGTGAGCCAAGATCGTGCCATTGCACTCCTGCCTGGGCAACGAGAGCGAAACTGCACCTCAAAAAAAAAAAAAAAAAAAAAAAAGAGAACAAAGAGAACAACCATATGACCCAGCAATACCTCTTCTGGTTATATATCCAAACAAAGTGAAATCATCACCTTGTAGTAATATCTGCACTCTTGTGTGGTCATTGCAGCATTATTCACAATAGCTGAGATATAGAAACAACTGAGGTGTCTGTCAGTGGATGATTGGATAAAGAAATTATAATTGTGTATGTATGTAATTTTTTTCTTTCTTAATTGCTGCATAACAGATGCATGTAGTTTCAGGGTACATGGGATCATTTAATACATTCATATAATTTGCAAAGATCAAATCAGTTATGCAATGAAATTTTAATCAGCGTTAAAAAGCAAGGCCATCCTGCCATTTGTGACAACACGGATGAATCTGAAGGTCATTATGCTGAATAAAATAAGTCAGACACAGAAAGAAAAATACTGTGTGATCTCGCTGATATGTGGGATCTAAAAAAAAAAGTTGAATATATGGAAACAGAGGTTAGAATTGTGGCTACCAAGGGTAGAGGGCAGCAGAGGGCAGGATGGGAGGAAGACTTAGGGGAGATGTAGTCAAAGGGTACAGAGTTGCAGTTATGTAGGATGACTAAGTCTAGAGAGCTAATGTACAGCATGAGGACTGTATCTATTCATATTGTATTGTATACTAAAAATGGGTAGCTATGTGAGTGATGAGTATGTCAATCTGCTTGACTGTAGTAATCATTTTACTATGTATATCAAAGCATCACATTGTACACCTACAATGTATAAAAGTTTTTTAAAAAAAGCTCTCTAGGTGATTTGAATGTGCAGGGATTGAGGATCCCTGCAAAGAGCTGTGAATCTTAGCCCTCTTACCTCTAAGCTGGAGCTCCTAAAAACAATTAGCAGTAACTGTTCTCTCTGTGTCACAATGTTGAGGAGCACGTAAAATAACACAGACAAAAGCACTTTGCAGTGTATAAGGGCACAGTAATAATGAAAGCAGGCATTGTTAAAGGACTTAGCTATTGCTATTATGCAGGTGGAAGGGATTACATTAGCATATTAATTCTGTTTGCTGGGGTTCTAACCTTTTCATATGAAATTCAGCTGCTATAGTTTAGCCCTCACTCCCACCCCCAGTAGGACGTGGTGATTTACTTCTGTAGAAACTCCTAGTGCTGCTCTGTGACCCAGTGAGGACTTAATGATTACGTGTTGACTCAGCGATTATTCCTAATAAACACAATTCTTCCAAGTTTTGCAGAGCACATATTATCACCACGAATCACCATGACATGCCCGTGTACCCCTTTGTGCCCAGCTTGTAAACACACAAAACTGTTGGATAAACAAGCCTAATGTTTTAGAGTGGGGGAAAATCAACTGTCTTCAAATTTATCTTATACTATCTGAATTCCTAATTAAACTCCGTTTAACATAATTTCCTTTAAGAACTCAATTTTAGGTTTCTTCTGTGATTACCTTTCTTCGGATATTTTCATGCTCGACATTGTAACACATTTTTGTCTGTTCTACTAATCCCCTAGAAATGTCCGTTGCCATTGCTCTTTTGGTATTGAATACTTTTTCTTTTCCCACTCGTGTTGAAATTAGTCACACAGTGACTTTTGAAATTGTCCCATTTGTCCTGGTCTTCAGAATGAGCAGTGGTGTAATTAACACAGACCTGCAGACTTGCAGACTTATTTTTATGAACTTGAAGGTTGCCTGTGACATGGGGTGTGGCTCTGTGTCAGGAGTGTGTATTCCCTGCCTCGTGGCCGCTCTACAGGATTGAGTTTGAGGAACACAGGCAGATCCCAGATGGTGACAGGCTCTGAAAAGTACTAGAGTGCATGTGTTACTCCATTCTCTGACCACTCATGGCTGTAGCAGCCATTCAGCATCCCCTACTCACAATAAAGTATAGCTTGGAAAAACAAATGTCTAGAATCTTTCTGACATCTGTATTTTTTTTTTTTGGTGAATGATTTCTGACTTTTCTCCCATTATCTACATCTGAGAATTGGCTTCAAAAGGAGAAATACTTCTTTCCTAAGGAATCCCTTCAAATGATGAACATCTTTTGAGAATTTAGTGACTACTTACTGATTAAACAAATATCTAAATTACAATGGAGAGCAATCTTTTCTAGAATTAGAGCCCTCTGTATTGTGGCACATGCTTCCTTCCCTTTTTCTGCTTATATGCGTAGGACATAATACAGTTGATGAAAAAAATTTAACCTTACATATATATATATTTAAGGTATATGTATATATATATAGTATATATTATAAGGTATATATATTTAAGGTAAATATATATATATGTGTATATATATATATATAGAGAGAGAGAGAGAGATTTAAAAATGGCTAGCTGACAAACCAGGTCCTGTAGGCTGCATGGTTTTCACATTCTTAAAGGTTTGTAAAGAAAAAAAAATGCAGCAGAGACCATATGGCCCACAAAGCCCAAAATGTTTATCATCTGGCCTTGTACAGAAAATGTTTGCTGACTCCTGAACCACGTGGCAAGTACCAATAATGAAGCACACTCGCTTTTTACTTTCATGAAGAAATGCATTGTCTTCAAAGGAGAAGTCCTTTGAAGTATCCACTTCCACTGGTAAAATCAGTCTTCACAGCTATTCTAAAAGGAGGCTGAGAAACCTTCTCTAGCTGGCTGTGTAACACAGGCTGTCCCAGCGAGCTCCTGGGTATAAGCTGCTCTTGAGCCAGAGCTGCTGTTTGAGGCTTGTTCGTGCTCTTGCTTTCACTCCCCAGATCTCTCTTAGTATCAGCACTGTCCACTAATTTGCTGCACACCTTCTTTGACCTTGGCTTTTTGGGAAAATGCTTATTCCATTCCAATTGCTCTTGTAAGTCTGCTTTGCTACCTTCCCCTGCTTTTTTACTTATTTTACCCTCTGGACCTCTCTTCTGTCATCCCCTTCTTCTACTTTCTCCCTTAGCATCTCAGCCCTCTTGAGGCCAAGGCCTTGCCATCTAATATTTCTATTTCTGTCCTTTGCTTGCTCCTGTCCAGACCCAGTTTTCTCACTGGTTGCAAAGTGGGTCCAGTTCTACCACTGGAAACAGATTTTGGCAAATAGAGACCTTCTGATCTCCTCCCTCACCAGACCAATGGACCATTTTTGTGAACAGTATGACGACCCTTCCTGGGTATTGCTCACATGCACCCTTCACGGTGCTTACCTAGGGTCCATATTGCCTGGTGTAATTTCCTTCCCATGGACCTTCTGGCCACCTGCCTTCACCTACGACTGCAGCATTTCTCCATTTCTGCCACTTTGACTGGATCACTCCAATGGTCCTCTGATGGCCTTAAGATCCAACACACATTTGTAACCAGGGCCATTATAGCACTCAAGCTTCTGGTATATTTCTTTATTCCAGTCCAGCTTGCTGAATCCCTCCCTTTCCTACCTGTGGGTGCCCCTCTATGAATGCTGATTTGATTCCAGGTACTATACTAGGCTCTGGAGTCAGAGATGACCAAGATACAGCCTTGCTCTCAGTATTTTTTGATGGAAGAAAGATGATATGCACATATACGAATACAGAGCAAAGCAGTAGGTGGTAAGTGATTAAGCAAGTCACTAAATCTTATGAAAGCACAGAGGGGAATATTTAGAAGTAAACTCTATAACAATAAAAATTCTGAACTACCTAATAAGAATATTACTAACTCTACCAAGTTGACCAATTAAATTATTTAATCAGTTAATATTTGATTCTGTTTTTAATCTTCCCTTAAATATATGGCTTAAAGACTAAACTTCCAGTACATTTTTTCTAAGTAATGTACTCTTTCTCTGACTCATTATTTCATTTACTGATACCTTATCTTGACTCTAGCTAATGTCTGTAACCATTAAAATTCTGTAAATAAATGCAGTCTTTTGATTATAGTACATAAGACAACATCCCTCTTTGTAAATACCCCAACCCCTTATTAGAAACTATACTGAGGCCGGGTGCAGTGGATCACACCTGTAATCCCAGCACTTTGGGAAGCCGAGGTGGGTGGATCACCTGATGTCAGGAGTTTGAGAACAGCCTGGCCAACATAGTGAAACCCCGTCTCTACTAAAAATACAAAAATTAGCCAGGTGTGGTGGCACGTGCCTGTAATCCCAGCTAATCCCAGCTACTTGGGAGGCTGAGGCAGGAGAATCACTTGAACCCGGGAGGCAGAGGTTGCAGTGAGCTGAGATCGCACTACTGCATTCCAGCCTGGGTGACAGAGCCAGACGCCATCTCAAAAAAAAACAAAAAACAAAAAACAAAAAACAAAAAACAAAAAAACAAAAAAAACTATATTGAATCCTCATTCCATACCCCAAGTGTATGAAATGATGTGTTGTAACTGGTGGGTGTGTTTGGTCAGTCCATGTTGGCTGGTAGGTTTATTTAACAAAACAGACTTTAAGAGGTTGTCACTCAATTGCAAGAGATGCCTTTCAAGTAACTTGCATCTGGGTGCTTTGCACCTTTCATTTTCCTCTCCCTTCTCATTGCTTGTACATCTCCTTTCTGGCTTGCTTTCTGTCAGGCCCTTTTTCAGGATGCATATTGTGTCAAATATAAATTCGGAAAACCTAGCCAGAGCATACTTGACTTGAGGGAGACAACCCTAAGAACATTGACCTGCAGTGGGCACTCCAGGGGGGGCTAGAGTGTTCACTAGCCTGCCCCAAGTGTGACTTCTGCTTGTGTGTACCACCCATTTCTTTATTCATTTAGTACATATTTTCCAAGCGATTTCTCTGTGCCTCAGACACTGTGTGAGGTCCTAGGGACACGATGGTGTGCAGAAGGGAAAACTGTTGTTGCCCTCACATGGGGGAGGTAGCATCAATTACAAATTTACAGGAATAAATATGTGATAGTAATATCCTAGCTCAACATAGAAAGGAAGTTATCTCAGTATTTACCTAACAGTTTTGTAATGTGCGTGTGCGCGCGCCTATATGTTTTCTTCTTTTCTCTTTGTTAAGTGTGAGTGGAGAAGATGGCTAACACTGAGTTCTGTCATGGCCATGGCACTTTTATACCCACATCCTTTCTTTTAATCATGGAATTCTCCACCCCAGCCCTCACCCCGTGGATGTCGGAGTAAGACAACATTGTTATCACTCAGATTGTCATTGGGAGGGTGAATAAATGAATGCTTGCATTATGAGAGTTTGGGGGCAGAAATATGCCACAGACTCTTATCTGAAGCCATCAGATTTAGTAGCTGCGAACCCACCGAAGCCAGGGATTTACATTTTTTACAGCAACTAGAGAAAATTTCCCCTTTCCTCTGCAGAAGTCAGGACTGCATCTCAAAAATAGAAATGTGTCCTCCTAAATGTGTGCCCACCCCCGTGGTTGACAAACAACGGATTTCCCAAGATAGCTGACACACACTCGGTTTCTAATCTCTGTATTGCTTCCCCGCCAGAATGTCGAAGTCCTTCCCGAATATGCCCAGTCATACTTTCTGAACTTTTGAGCAAACACCGTCCGGCTTCTTGTGCTTTCCTCAAAGACCCCAGGCACTGGCAGGGAGGACACAGGCCGGGGCGGAGCGCCCCTGCGCGGGGGATTCCTGCCACACCGCGCCAGCCTGCGGCGCAAACGCGCTTCTCAGCCGCAGTCCCACCCGCTGCTGGCAATCTGAATGAGGAGCCGCGCTATTTTTACCTCCCCGGCTGCAATCCTTTATATTTACATGCAGGAAGCAAATAAATAAGGGATTAAAAAGGAAATGCGTGGCCTTAGTTTATCCAGAGCAGGAAGGGGTTGGAATAGGAGGGGATATGTGAAGTCTGGGGTGGTGGAAAAGGCAGGTGGACTTCGGCTGTTTGTTTTCTCCCGATCATCCCTGTCTCTGGCCTGGAAGCCCCCGCACTCTCTTTCTTCTGGCTTATCCGTGACTGCCAGCTCCCCCTCCACCGCCCCCATCTTTTGAGGTACCACCCGTCACCTCTGATGCTGCTTGGGCTGCTGCATCACTCTGCTGCTTTACCCCCTTCCCCGCCCCCGAACAAAGCATGCGCAGTGCGTTCCGGGCCAGGCAACAGCAGCAGCACAGCATCCAGCAGCAGCATCAGCACCCGAAGCCCCGCTCGGGCGCGCTCTCGGGGGGCGGGGCGCACGCCCGCTCCGCGCGTCCCCGCGCCGCTCGCTCCCGCGCGCCGCCTCAGCATCCTCAGGCCCGGCGGCAGCCCCCGCAGTCGCTGAAGCGGCCGCGCCCGCCGGGGGAGGGAGTAGCCGCTGGGGAGGCTCCAAGTTGGCGGAGCGGCGAGGACCCCTGGACTCCTTTGCGTCCCGCCCCGGGAGTGGCTGCGAGGCTAGGCGAGCCGGGAAAGGGGGCGCCGCCCAGCCCCGAGCCCCGAGCCCCGCTCCCCGAGCCCGGAGCCCCCTGCCCGCCGCGGCACCATGCGCGCCAAGCCGGCGTGACCGGCTCCGCCCGCAGCCGCCCCGCAGCTAGCCCGGCGCTCTCGCTGGCCACACGGAGCGGCGCCCGGGAGCTATGAGCCATGAAGCCGCCCGGCAGCAGCTCCCGGCGGCCGCCCCTGGCGGGCTGCAGCCTTGCCGGCGCTTCCTGCGGCCCCCAACGCGGCCCCGCCGGCTCGGTGCCTGCCAGCGCCCCGGCCCGCACGCCGCCCTGCCGTCTGCTCCTCGTCCTTCTCCTGCTGCCTCCGCTCGCCGCCTCGTCCCGGCCCCGCGCCTGGGGGGCTGCTGCGCCCAGCGGTGGGTATAGCCCCGTGCCCTTTGCGTTGGCTTTCCCGCGGGGCCCTGCAGAGGAAAGCGAAGGGCGCGCGGGTCCGTGTGCTCCGGGCTTGTACCCGGCTCGGCCTTTCCTTCCCTCCCTGCCTGTCTTTCCACCCTTCTCGTTCCCAAACCCCTATTCATCCCAGTTCACTTTTGGAAGTCCTTTTCTGTTGCATTTGCTAAAAACCCATTCCAATTCTTGTTGGTTCCACTGGGAGGTGTTTAGTGGATCCTGGGTCCCTCAGCGATCTCTGTGCAACTTGCGGAGGGGAAACCAGTGGATGGGAAATACAGCGAGGGAGCAAGTTGCTACTTGCGTGGTGGAGCCTTAATGTGAATGCGGGGAGGATGTAGTGATAATAGTGGCAATGGGCTGTTTCCTCAAATTTCCTATCCGGCATATTAAGTGCGGTTGGAATTAAGGTGGGAGGCACACTTCGGGGACCAAAGAATTAAGGTGCTGAAGACATACTTCATGCACGACCTTTGGTTCTGATTTCTCAAAGCGCTTGTCATTATAATGAACAATTAATATAATACCATCTTGTTGATTGGAAATCACTGAAAGCAGAAAGCTGGCTTTGTCAGGAAAATAAAAAGAAATTGGGAAGCTGCCAGCATCTGTATCCCTACATGGCAAAGTATGTTTGCTCATCTCAAAGTTAAAAGAGAAGGTAATTGTCCATTTTGTTAAAAGAGTCAATTAATATTCGGTATCCATAAATTCAGTACTCAAGTTATCTTAGGAGCGTTCTTAGCTCTCGGATGGGATGCCACTAGGCAAAGTAGAGTTGTGCTTCTGTGGACTCAGAGAAGGGGTGGAGATCGGGGGCAGGACCCCTGAACATGTTCATTTAATGACTCTTCTTCCCTCAAGTTCCTTCTACCCCCTCCCCCCAACACTTAGAAGTATAGATTTGAGTCTGACTAGAAATGTATATATGACATAAATCAAAATAAATAGTGCACAGCCTTATTGGCTATTTATTAACTTCTCCAGGCCATTTTATTGTTGAAATAACTTGCTTTACTGTAGCTCTACTTCTTAACTGTTTATAAATAGAAAACTGTGTTTGCAATTAAAGGAAAGATGCATTTTAGTGCTTATGTATTTTGTGGGGTAAATATGTATGTGTTCGTGTATGTTTGTGTTTTCTGCTCCCCCACCCCCCTACCTCCACCAGCTCCGCATTGGAATGAAACTGCAGAAAAAAATTTGGGAGTCCTGGCAGATGAAGACAATACATTGCAACAGAATAGCAGCAGTAATATCAGTTACAGCAATGCAATGCAGAAAGAAATCACACTGCCTTCAAGACTCATATATTACATCAACCAAGACTCGGAAAGCCCTTATCACGTTCTTGACACAAAGGCAAGACACCAGCAAAAACATAATAAGGTAGGCAGGAGGCTGGCTATGCAAAAGTAACTATCATGAAGAGTTTTCCTTTGATTTGATTTTCTGCCAGAATCTGAGTTCACAAATTTGACTGCAGCGTTTTATTAAGAAAGCAATTAATACTATGATGGGGGAGAAACTGGAAGGAATTAACTTGGGATCTACTGGGATAAGACTGTTGTTTCTCTTCTCTGACTAAACGGGAACTAGAATTTTCTGATACCTGAAATGATATCCATGTATCTTTCAGGTGCATTGGGCACTGAACAGTAGTTAAGTGAATGTGTTTATGATTCTGACTTGTTTCTGTGAGGCTTTATGTAAGGGTGTAGTATTCTGCCTTGATATAAAACTGCCTCCCATGATATAAAAACTGCTTTCAATCTGCACATACAAGATTGCTTCAAGAAGCTATTTGGCTGCAGTGTCTCCATCAGTCTTTCCACTTAGAAATTGAGTGTTTAAACAGTCTCTGTTTCTTTAATTGATCAGTAGGAGGAAAAAAAGTTTTCTGTTGTATTTTCAATAGGTAAACAATTTGACACTTAAAAAGATTATGGTGACTAGACACAAATTATTTGCATAATATGAAGACCAATTTTGGTTGGCATAATTCTTCAGTACCTACTCTGCGTTGATTATGAGCAGTTGCTTTACTTTCAGGTTAGTTCAGAAAGTGGGACTGATATTTACCAAGGTGTCAGTAGAAGACAAATATGTTTAATATCCAAAGAGTTTAAGGGATCTTTTTCCCTGCGTACTATTCTTTACTTGAATTAATATTATTTTGAACTGCCAGCAGATTTACACAATGGATTATCGGTTCCTCTGTCGTTTATCAGGAGCAGAAAATAGAGTCTGTATGTTAAATGTTTCATTTTGACCTGTACTTGTTCAGGTGAGAACAACAGTTAACAGTTAACTGTCTAAACATCTAGAATTTAAGAAAGTATCTGCAGTTTACATCATTGTTTTTATTAGTTTTCTAACATATAGGTAAGTGGTAACAGTATTTATGGGGAGCTAGAAATTTAAGGCTTTTGGGTGATTTTCCTATGTTGTAAAGCAGCTAATATAAAATTCAGGTGACCCGAGTGTTTAATTTTTACTATTTTTTACAAGTTAGGTCTCTGAGAAAGTGCTTCCTTCACCTTGAATATTACTGGAGAGGTGAACTTTCTTTCACATTATTTTGAAGTGGCTGCTACCCACCATGACATAAATGTGTCTCTGTTCTCAGCCAGCCCTTTTCTCCATAAGCTCCTATATAACTTAATGGGGTGACTAATAGGTCATGTCTAACTCATTTGTCTTATTGATAGGAGAAATGGGTGTTGTCTTTAAAGAAGAGAAATCTAAGGCCCTTTTGATAAAATGCATTGCGGCTTTTACAGCTTTCCTTATGAATAGGACCCTTTAGAGTTAAGTGGTTAGTTCTCAAACTCCAGCACCTTTGCTTAGGGTGATGGAGGAAGGAAAAACAGCTGCCTCAAAGCCTGTTTCAAAGAATGCTCAAGCCCTCCTCAGCAGAGACTTGAAATTTCAGTGGAACTTTTTAATAACTCAGATATTTGAGGCTATGACTAATGCTTGCCTTATAGTTTAACCTTATGTGGCTGTTTTCTTTGGTGGGATGTGGTTTGACTGTAATATACCTGACTTGCATGATAATAAGGTTTGTTAAACCTGTACCCACCACTTACCTAGAGGAATAGACTTCTCACTGTGGATCACCTGCTTGCCCTTGGAATGATTCGGTCTCATCCTCCCCCCCCCCACCCCCAATTGTAGTTGGGTTTCTTTTATACTGTATTTTGAAAAGAATGTTTCTACAGAAATCATATTTGAAAGCATTTTTCTTATTAGTTTAACTTTATAAACATTTGTTGCACCTTCTTGTGTGCAAACAGTATGCTAAGTATTCAAAGATAAGAGATAAAGATTAAAAGGGTGAAAAGACATGATCTATCCTCCAGGAGACAGGAAAATGAGATAAGCAAGATTCTAAAAGTGCTCCCGTACAGGTATAGACAGTGTTGTTGTTTGGTGGGTGCCCTGAAATTACCCTTTGTGTTCTGTGATCTCCCTTATACTTCTGTTTTTAAGCATCTCTTGAAGTAGTTGATAAAAAGTGTTCCATCTGCTTTCTGCTGTATCTTAAGATGACTTGCTTAATAACAGTGATGAGAGACACTTGCCAGTTCTGCTGCTTTAGAAATGTTTCAGTAAGAAAGTATAGAATTTCATTTCTGCTTTTATGTAAAGAAGTTTTTATTTTAATATCTGTGTTATGTACCTTTTTTTTCCATCCCCTGATTTCATTGCACTGAAGCACATTTTAATGAAAGCCTTAGAAATGCTGAATCACTGTGCCTTTCTCATGGATCCCTGGACTGGGGGTAGAGGTGGAAATGGAAATTCCCAAATACAGGTTGCAAGGCCAAGCTCCACATTTGTCTGAAGAAATTTCACAAATGTTCAATGTTGATCAGTCTTTATAGCTGTGAAAGTTAACATGTTTATTAACTCTTCCAGAATTGGTGAGTGTAAAAGCAGATTGTGCAAACCACCTCTTTGCATGCTAATGTTTCCGAATGCCTTAATGTTTCTTTGTCAAAGGATGTTGAAAAATCTTTTTTATCTGCATAGAGTGATGTATAACCAGTTGTCCAAACTGTGCCATTTTTTAAAGTAGAAGTGGGCACTCCTAATAGTTATACCAGGATAGTAGGCATAAACCAAGGTAGTCCAGAGCAGGCAGGGAGTTTTGACACCTTGGATCTAAATGCTGTATTCCTTGATTTTTGGTGCTTACTCAAATTCAAGATTCTTTAAAGACAATTTTATTTTCTGATGATTTATTATAAATTCTTTCTTACTAGCTAGGAAGTCAGATTCCTGCCGTGTAGCAGTATTAGGGTCTGAAATGGAAAAATTTAATTTTGCTTTGTGTGATATTGTGAAATGTATTTGGTAATTATCCTGTTTCCTGGTACACAGTTTCGAAGACCCTTGGAATGTCCAGAGTGATGAGTATCTTTCATATGCCAATGAGATGGGTAGCTGGGGGTCCCTAGATAGCTTCAGGATGGGAGCTGGTCACCAGAAGGACCAGCACATTATTAGAGGTTTGGGATTTGCACCCCACAACCCCAAAGAGAGAGGCGGAAGGTTGAGTTGATCACCAGTAGCCAGTGATTTAATCAGTCATGCCTAAGTAAGGAAGCATCCATAAACACCCAAAAGACTGGATTCTGGAAACTTTCGGATAGCTGAACATGTGGAACTTCCTGGAGGGTGGAGTTCCTGGGGAGGGCATTGAAGATCTTCGCCCTGTGTGTCTCTTCCATCTGGCTCTTCATCTGTATTCTTTGTAATATCTGTTATGTAAATGGTAAGAGTAAGTAAAGTATTTCCTGAGTTCTGTGAACCGCTCTGGCAAATTAATTTCAGGGGATTGTGGCTACCCCAATTTATAGCTGATCTGTCAGGAGCACAGGCCTCCATCTGGAGCTTGAGATTGGCATCTGAAGTGGGCATCTGTAGGCTTGTGGGACTAGGCCTTCAACCAGTGGGTCTGACGCTGTCTCCAGACTAAGAGTGTCAGAATTGAATTGGAGGACACCGAGGTGGTATGTGATGGAGAATCTGCAGAATTACTTGGTGTGTGGGGAAAACCCTCCTATACATCAGATGTCAGAAGTGTTGGGTTAAGTGTTGTGTGAGACTAGAGAAGGAAAAAACATTACTTTTTTCTTATATCTCTTACTTTGTTATCAAGATCGATCTTTTTCACTTGTAGAGACTTTTATGGGCATAAATGGAATTGTATGATTACTAAATATAAGCGTTTTATTAACCATTAATGCAATATATTAATACAATGGACCATACATTTTAAAAGCAGGAGAAACACTTTAGATTCATTCATTCATTCTGAGATAATCCTATGTGGTCTGTTCCTAGGAAAGTTAAGGAGGCTTTTCCTGAAACTTTAGTCAAAAACTAGTTGTCCTGCTGGGCGTGGTGGCTCATGCCTGTAATCCCAGCACTCTGGGAGGCTGAGGCGGATGGATCACCTGAGGTCAGGAGTTTGAGACCAGCCTGGTCAATATGGTGAAACCCCATCTCTACTAAAAAAATATAAAAATTAGCTGGGCGCAGTGGTGCGCACCTGTAATCCCAGCTACTCGGGAGGCTGAGGCATGAGAATCGCTTGATCCCGGGAGGCAGAGGTTGCGGTGAGCATCACTGCACTCCACCCTGGGCCACAGAATGAGACTCTGTCTCAAAAAACAAACAAACAAACAAACAAACAAACAACCCCTCCCCCCCCAAAAAAAACAAACTACTTGTGCTATATCATGTTCCCTCAGGAGTCTCTTCTCTTCTGGTTGGGAAGGGATTGTGAAGATGCACGATGCACAGCACCGGACTTTGGGGAAAGCTGACTAGTTGCCCTGTGTGTGGCTCAGTCTTTTGCTTTCTCTACTACCTACCACCCCAGGATGAAGAGAGAAGAGAGAGAAGTTTAAGTGAATTTAGATCTTGGTGATTATTTTTATTTCATTCTCTATTTTAAGACAGGACTGGTTCCACATTTCTTGACTTTCCAGAAACCAGTTGTTCCATTGTTGTTGGTATGGGACAACAGAAAGAGAAACATGGGACGAAGAGTCCCACCTGTCTCTGCCATGAGATGTTGGCACACTTTTTTACAATTCTGGAACATATATTTTTATGACCTTTATTATAAGGAATTAATTTAAAAAATCAATAGAAAGTTTTATACTGTGGAACATGGGGAAAAGATTTCCCTTCTGGAAGTTTCTTTAGCAAGCCCAGACTTTATCTAAAGAGCTGCCTTTATCTAAACAGCCTTCCCAAGTTTTCCAGGTCTTCCTAAGCAGTCATTACAAAGTTGTAATATATAGAATTCAGGCTCGTAATGATTTTACTTGTAATGCTTGGCATGTAGTAGGCCTTCTGTGGAATGAATTGATGATTGAACACTCATATGTTAGAGTATAGTGGTTCCCATGGAATTTATGTAATAATCAAACTAAAATTCAAAAGGACCTTCAAAATACTGAAGTATTTTTGGCACTGTGCCAAGTCAGTAGGAGAGCCAATTTTGGTCTTGAGTTTTTCGCACTGCATAAGTCACACTAACTATATGCTTACACTACCTCAAGTAGCAAAAATACCTATATCAACAATTCTTAGATACTGTCTCTCACTGCTACCCATCATTAATGTGATAATCAAGAGCTATCTGGTAGTTTTTGTTATTTTTATGGTGGAGCAAGAAACTACTCAAATAGTTTCCAATAAATCAGATTTACACATAGTAGCTGTTCAGTTTTGTTTGATTCAGCAAACACTTATTGAATACTTCTTTTGAATCAGGTGCTGTGCTAGACTCTGGGGAAAATGAAGAAGACTAACACTTTGTCCGTACCTTTGCTCACTGGTGGAGTGTCAGAATCAAGGTAGCCGCTGATGTGTGGTTTATGTTAGTGCAGTTACTAGTGGAAGGAACAGAAGGCTGTAGGCATCCAAAGGAGAGAATAACCATTGCCTAGGGAAGTCAAAGAAAACCTCATAGAGGAAGAAACAATTGAGCTGGCCCTAAAGAGCAATTAGGAGTTAAGTTTGTGCAGAAGGTGGAGAAAGGAAGATCCACAGAATCGGCAGAGGAGAGGCTTCAGGTGCAAAGGCCTGACTTGCTTGGGTAGCAGCAAGTTATTTGGGTGGTGAGTGCAAGAAGGGGAAACTCAAGTGTAGGAAACTTCAAAGACAGGGTCTCTCTCTGTCACCCAGGCTGTAGTGCAATGGTACGACCTTGGCTGACTGCAATCTCCACCTCTCGGGTTCAAGCAGTTCTCCCACTTCAGCCTCCCATGTAGCTAGGACTACAGGTGTGCGCCACCACACCCAGCTAATTTTTGTGTTTCAAGTAGAGATGGGGTTTCACCATATTGGCCAGGTTGGTCCCGAACTCCTGACCTCAGGTGATCTGCCCACTGTGGCCTCCCAAAGTTCTGGGATTACAGGCATAAACCACTGTGCCTGGCCTAGTGTAACATTTGTAATCAATTTTTAAATATCCTATTTAGTTCCTCTAGGAACCCAGTGACATAGGCATTTATAGATGTAGCAGTTGAGATTTATAGTTAATATCTTCAGTAAGGAGAAATAGCTAGTAAATGGCTGAGAGAGCCAGGATTTGAACCCAGGTCTTCCCTTTGCAGAGCTCATGCTGAAGAGAGGTAGGGTGTACTGGGAGTGGCAGGAAGTGAAGGTGGAAGGTTGTGAAGACTGTGAAGACACAGGGGGTCTGGATTTATTCTATATCAAATTGTAAGTCCTAGGAAGTCAAGAGGTGAGTGCATATTGATTGAGCATAGATGAGTGCCAATTATGTGGCTCCCCAGCGAGCTTTACTTCTAGTAGGAGGAGACAGACCATAAACATGCCCAGAGCAGCAATGACAACCACACAAAGATTTTAGGTGTTGACAAGTGCTTGCAGAAGATAAAAAGGCATAATATGGTAGAGAGTGGTGGGTGTGATGATTTCTCTTGAAGAATCAGAAGATTGGGCTTACAGCCCCGGGTGGGAGTAATTCATCTAGGGAGTAACCCACCTACAGGTAAGATGTGGCTCCTCTTTAGATAGGATGACACATGCTGTTTACTGCAGTGCCCTCATTCTTTGTTGCTAACACTAACCCTTCTGCATTTCTGGTCCCTTTGGGCATTTGAATTTGGACCCTTGTCTTTGATTATTCTCTTCCATAAAGTCTAGACCATTTTTGGACATTTCATCCTGGTTTGGTCCAACTGCTACTGTGCTTTCCAGCAGCCTACAGCTGAGCTGTGCTGTTGAAAGTCTTGCTTCAGCATGCGTCCCTAAATAATGCTTTCTGCTCGCGGGTTGACTCATTCCTGCTAACTATGTAACTATTAGTGTCATTCTGTCTTCACTTATTCTCAGGCTTTGTTAACAGGGTGGACCACTGTCCTTCTCTTTACAGTTGGTGAAAAAATAACCCAGGAGGCCAGGTGCAGTGGCTCACACCTGTCATCCAAGCATTTTGGGAGGCTGAGGTGGGAGGATCACTTAAGGCTAGGAGTTTGAGAGCAACTCAGGCAACCTAGCCAGAACCCGTGTCTACAATAAGTTAAAAAAATTAAAAAGAAAAAATAACCCAGGAGCATTTGCCCAATGGTGATGCCCAGTGTGAAGGTAAATCATGCAGAAAAAGAGCTCTCCTTCCTGCCTTCCTCATCTTTCTCAGCCATGCCCCTCTGTTTTCCCAGCCATCTAAGAGTGAACCTTGGGAGTCATCTTTGACTCTTCTCTCTCCTGCCTATAAATAGTCGCCGATTAAGTCTTGACGTGTCTCCCATGACTCCATCCCTCCCCCCTTCTCTGCATTGTGTTCTTGTCATCGCCTCTGGTCGGTCTCTCTGTCAATCCATCAGTCCCACTGCTGACAGATTAATCTTCATGGAACACTTATTTCATCATGTGACTCCCTTTATCCACATTCAACAAGCATAATTTCAGCTAGATGAATTTTTCTCGTGGAGCAAGGGAGAGGATGTAAAATTCTCTTGAGAAGAACTGCTGCTTTCATTCTTACACCATACATTTGCTGTTCCCTTCTCCTTTCAGCATTTTTCCAGGCCTGTTTACCCAAAAGTCAGTCCATAGCAGGATATAATTTTGGATGATTCTATTCATTTCTGTCCAAACCCTGGGGCTAGTTATGGAAAACCCCTGTGACCAGTGGCAAGAACCGAATCTGTCAGGAATGTGTTCTTAGACTTTCAAGTCCAAATTCTGTCAAATTCCTGCTTCAGAACATCATGTCATCTCCATCTTTAAGATCTGAATAATTAATTGCTAGTAGAGTATCAGTTTTCTAAATGAAAATATTTTATTCCTTTCAAGAATGTATACAATTCTAAGGCTTTATTCATACAAAGTATTCAGTTCACAATTGATACGGGCACCCTTTAACCTTATGAAAGACTCATTGATTCATATAATTCATTCATTCAGAATCTACTGAGTGAATTTTCAGTTTTACAAAGGAGTCTTTGTATTTAGAATTTGTATAAATTCCGTATGATTTTAATTAAATTTAATGGTAGAAATGCTATTATAAAAAGGCTAGATCCAGTTATGTTTTACTCAGAATAATGAGGAATTAAAAACAATCATGTTAATTCATGGCCAATTTGAATAAAACTTTTACTTTCTATAAAGTGACATGAGAGGTTCATTCTCCATCACAGGGCACCCCGGTCTGGGACAGACGTGAACCTGTGAATTAGCACAATGTTTCAAATAAAGTTTTGTTATATGGGTGTCCTGTCTGGCTAAAGAATAGAGAGAGGCTAATTTCCTCATTTGGAACATTACACATTGATAAATTCAAGCCCTATGTATTGTGAAAGATGTTTGTTACCAAGATCTACCTTAAGATCTAAGTGTTCTCTAAGCCTTTGATTTAGAAATGAAAAGGACGGAAATTCAAACAAGTCTTCTCTGCTGATAGACACTAATTACAGAGTAGTTAAGTTCAAACAAACCAATGAACCAAAGTGTAAATAGAACCTTTGAATTAGTCCATTCTCACACTGCTATAAAGAACTACCTGAGACTGGGTAATTTATGAAGAAAAGAGGTTTAATTAACACATAGTTCCACAGGTCGTACTGGAAGTGTGGCTAGGAGGTCTCAGGAAACTTACAGTCATGGTGGAAGGTGAAGGGGAAGCAAGCAAGTCTTACCATGGCATAGCAGGAGAGAGAGAGAGAGAGAGAGAGAGAGAAGTGCCATACACTTTTAAACCATCAGCCCTCGTGAGAACTCACTCACTATCATGAGAACAGCATGGGGGAAATCCGTCCCCATGATCCAGTCACCTCCCACCGGGTCCCTACCCAAATACTAAGGATTACAATTCAACATAAGATTTGGGTGGGGACACAGAACCAAAACATAACATTCCACTCCAGCCCCTCCCAAATCTCCTGTTCTTCTCACATTTCAAAACCAATCATACCTTCCAACAGTTCCCCCAAAGTCTTAACTCATTCCAGTGTTAACTCAAAAGTTCAAGTCCAGAGTCTCATCTGAGACAAGGGAAGTCCCTTCTACTTATGAGTCTGTAAAATAAAAAACAAGTTAGTTACTTCCAAGATACTGTGAGGGTACAGGCAGTGGGTAAATGCTCCCATTCCAAAAGGGATACATTGGCCAAAATAAAGGGGCTACAGGCTCCATGCAAGTCCGAAACCTAGCAGGACAGTCACTAAATCTTAAAGCTCTGAAATAATTGCCCTTCTCACATCACATAAATGTCTCACATCCAGGGCACACTGATGCAGGGGGTGGGCTCCCACAGCCTTGGGCACCTCTGCCTTTATAGCTCTGCAGGGTACAGCCTCTGTGGTTGCTTTCATGGGCTGGCGTTGAGTGCCCATGGCTTTTCTAGGTGCATGGTGCAAGCTGTTGATGGATCTACCATTCCAAGGTCTAGAGAGCAGTGACCCTCTTCTCACAGCTCTAGTAGGCAGTGCCCCAGTGGGGACTATGTATGGAAGCTCCAACCGAACATTTCCCCTCTGCACTCCCCTCATAGAGGTTCTCCATGGGGCCTCTGCCCCTGCAGCAGATTTCTGCCTGGATATCCAGGTGCTTCGTACATCCTGTGAAATCTAGGCAGAAGTTTCTAAGCCTTGACTTTTACCTTCTGCATACATGTGGGCCCAATACCACGTGGAAGCCACCAAGGTTTGGGGCTTGGACCCTCTAAAATAAGAGCTTGAGCTGTACCTTGGCTCTTTTTAGCCATGGCTGGAGCTGGAGTAGATGAATGTAGGGTACCATGTCCTGAGGCTGCACAGAGCAATGGGGCCCAGACCTGGCCCGAGAAACCATTTTTCCCTTCTAGGCCTCTGGATCTATGATGGGAGGGGCTGCCATGAAGGTCTCTGAAATGCCTTGGAGGCATTTCCATTCACCTCCTCTTAGGCAGGCTTCTGCAGCAGGCATGAATTTCTCCTGAGAAAATGGGTTTGTGTTTTCTGCCACATGGTCAGGCTGCAAATTTTCCAAACGTTCATGCTCTGCTTCTCTTTTAAATATAAGTTCCAGTTTCAGACCATCTCTTCATTCACGCATATGGGCACATACTTTTAGAAGCAGCCAGGCCACATCTTGAATGCTTTGCTGCTTTGAAATTTCTGCCACAAGATACCCTAAATCATCTCTCAATTTCAATGTTCCACAGATCTCTGGAGCAGGGCACAATGCCTCCGGACTCTTTGCTAAAGCATAGCAAGAGTGATCTTTACTGTAGTTCCCAATAAGTTCCTCATTTCCATTTCAGATCACCTCAGCCTGGACTTCACTGTCCATATTACTATCAGCATTTTGGTTAAAATCATTCAACAGGTCTGTATGAAGTTCCAGACTTTCCCACATTTTCCTGTCTTCTTCTGAGCCCTCCAAACTGTTCCGACCTCTGCCTGTTACCCAATTCCAAAGGCACTTCCACATTTTCCGGTTTCTTTATAACAATGTCCCACTCCTGGTACCCATTTTCTGTATTAGTTTGTTCTTACACTGCTGTAAAGAACTACCTGAGACTAGGTAATTTATGAAGAAAAGAGGTTTAATTGACTCACAGTTCCACAAGCTATACAGGAAGCTGGGAGGTCTTAGGAAACTTATCATGGCAGAAGGCAAAGGGGAAGCATGCACACCTTACCATGGAGCAGGAAAGAGAGAGCAAGCAAGGGGGGGAAGTACCACACACTTAAACCATCAGCTCTCATGAGAACTCACTCACTTTCATGAGAACAGCATGAGGGAAATCAACCCCCGAGATCCAATCACCTCCCACCAGGACCCTCCTCTAAAATCGGGGATTACAATTCAACATGAGATTTGTGTAGGGACATAGAGCCAAATCATATCAACCCTGGACTGGTGACTATGAGAGCAGCCTGGGGGAAATCCATCCCCATGATCCAGTCACTTCCCACCAGGTCCCTCCCTCAACACTGGAGATTACAATTCAACATGATATTTGCATGCAGGCACAGAGCCAATCATGTAAACCTTGGACCAGTGACTATGTTGCTCTTGAGCTTTGATCTGTAATTATATAGCTGGGCACACTCACTTTTGCTTATCTGCAAGGCAGTGAGGGAGTCATCCTGCCACATTTAAAAAAAAACTTAGATGGTAATGAGAACAAGGTAGTCACATATTCCTGGACCACTTCTTTTTGCCCTCAGTGGGGCTAAAGATTAAATTTAGAAGTAGTCAAATCAAGCACAGCTAGAGACATCATAAAGAACATTCCAGAGCCATGGAGATAGAGGTTTTTGAGTATCTGTTGAATTCCAGTGCGTTTTAGAACCTCCTTTCCTTTAGTGTGGTTATTTAATAATTTACTGCATCAAGTTGTAGTCTGGATCACTTAATCGGGTGCTTTGTGCTGTCTTTTAATTGTAAGCAGGCCTGCTAATACCATATACTATAATAGCTGTATTGCAGATGGGCTCCATTAACAATGTGAATCAATCAATGCTTAAGAGAGTCCTCTCTCCCCATGTTTATCCTCGCTTTTTATATTTTCAGGTGAGTAGAATGCATGAAATCAACTTCAGCTCAACTCTCCAATGCATTGGTAATAAATATAATATATTGCCTTTCTATGGAACCTGAATGGTTTTATTGAGGCACTTTCATATCTATAATCTCACGTGGTCCTCGCAGAATAACTGCCAAGATGATTATTATTTCTGTGTTCTGGATGAGGAAATGCAACCAGAGGATGAGTCAAAAGCCCAAACAAGTCAGGTCAGTTTGCTGTAGGTCTTAAGAATTATTAGCGTGACCAAAACGACCAGGACTGTGGTTTATAGACTTCCAGTCTCTGGTTCTTTTTTCACACATCTGTGGGTTGAATAGGGAAGTTTCTGTCCTTTGTAGACACCTTTCTTCTTGATGATAAAGACCTGTGAACTAACTGTAGCTGAACTATATGCAACAAACCTCTCTTGGCCTTCCTCTATGACCAGCTGGTTTTCTCATCTTTTTTTTCTTCCCTAAATGAGTACTCCAGATAAATAACCTTGTTTAAACTACTAGCATTTTTAGAATATTTTGCTTATCTGCTTACCTTTCCTTCTTTAATTTTCATTTTCCTCTAGCAGTTTTTCCTTTTTTCTTGTATATGGAACAAAGTGGTCATGTTTGGTGTTTCCAAATAATATGTCAGACATTCGTACCATTCTAGAAGTAGATTTTCTTTTTATTTTGAAAAATATTTTCTAATATAGAAGTATGCTGCCTGAAGAAGTAGGTCTTCAAAATAAACTGAATTTAATTAGAACTGGTTAGTATAGCCTTTATTTTTTTACTAATTAAAGAAATGATACACACCCAATTTAAACTTTTTTTTTTTTTTTTGAGATGGAGTCTCTCTCTGTTGCCCAAGCTGGAGTGCAGTGGCGTGACCTTGGCTCACTGCAAGCTCCACCTCATGGGTTCACGCCATTCTCCTGCCTCAGCCTCCTGGGTAGCTGGGACTACAGGTGCCTGCCACCGCGCCCAGCTAATTTTTTGTGTTTTTAGTAGAGATGGGGTTTCACCGTGTTAGCCAGGATGATCTCGATCTCCTGACATCGTGATCCGCCCGTCTCTGCCTCCCAAAGTGCTGGGATTACAGGCGTGAGCCACCGCGCCCGGCCCCAATTTAAACTTTTTGTCAGCATGTGAAATGCAGTATAGCCAGTGTTTCTACACTGACATCATATTTTGGTGCAAAGCAAGGAAATTGGCATTTTAATGATCCACTATAGCCATTTATTTGTGGGATAAATATGATTGTGCTACTAGGCTGTATAGAATGTCAGAAATTTCTTTGACTTCTCTTTTCTGGAGGAAGAATGGTTGGAGGTCAAGTTTCTGGAGGTCTGACAGATCAGCTGTTACCAACTATCTGGAACTGGACAAGTTACTTAGCCCCTCTAAGCCCCAGCTTCCTTATCAATCACATGGACATAATAATAGTGCCCATCCCAGAGACTGTGGCTGGCCTACATGGCATCCCCTATGTAAAGTGGTTTGCACAGTCCCTGGCATACAGGAGGTACATGGGAAATGTTACTGACTAATGACTGACCAGAGGCGTAGGGAATCCAAGTTGTGAACTGCTCTTTCATGAATAAAGTATTTCTTTTATTAAAAAAGAAAGGAGATTTAAGGGTAATTGTGAGACAGTTGTGGCGAGGGGTGATCCTCAGGGTCTTCCTGGTTGTATGGCTGCAGATGAGCTTGATTGGTCTACCTCAGACATAAGTGAACACCTAAGAAGGAGAGACTACATTAGGATGCACATGATGTCTCAGAGGCTGCAAGCCCTGGACCACATCAAAGCAGTTGTACTATAGGGGTGTAAAGAAGTTTTCCATAAACCTTTGCCTATAATCAGGGCACTCTAGGTCAGGCTTGGATATTAGGCATTTTAGTGGGTTGTCAAGGTGAACCATTTGCTTCTTGGAGCTAATTGCCAAGATGGGTATGGTATGGCCCCAAATACTTATACTATAAATAGCACACGTTCAGATGATAATTTCCCCAAGACGTATTCCAATTAGACATCCACCCACCTCTCCTCTCTTTCCCCCAACTCACCAAACGAAACCAAACCTAAGAAATACTTTCATCTGCCTTTGGCAGTTTTCTGGCTTTGGAATGAAATGGAACAATTATAAAACAATGACAAATAGAATAGGACGTAGACCTCCCAACCCAGAAGAAATTTAACAGGGTAGAAATATCAGACATAAATTCTGTTTTTATTTGGACACTAGGACAATTGAATATGTTATGACAAGGAGATAAGATTTTGGTTTTTGCATCTTAACAGTCTTAACCAAGAAGAGTTAATACACTGATTCCCCTCTTCTTATAAATTATGGCTAAAATTATGAGAGTTAGTAAATTTGGTAATTACTGTGGACAGCCCTGTGTAAATGTAATGGAGTTTCATCTCTGCAGAACGTTTAGACTGTAGTTAGAAGCATTTATCACTGTTGGGCTGCATAAGTATTGTCACTTGTTCCCTTCAGAACCAGTGTGATACTGAGATGATGCCGTCTTATTATTTTTGGCTTTGCAGTGGTTTGTTAAACAGTTTTTGGAAATGGTTAATTATTATTCTTTACTCTTGTAATTAACTATAACTATATCCTTATTTATTCTTTTATTTGGGACGTTAATCCTTTTAAGACCTACTAATGCATTTTAGGATTATTACCCAAATAGTATATTTATGAATTATCTTGTCTGCCATCAGATCTTAAATTTGTTTTTACATTTAGTTTTTCAGAGTTCTTGGACTTCCCTTACATTTTCACACCGTAATGTGTTAAATATTTATTAACTTATTTGTATGAAGCACTTGTTTGTGATGTAATCGTTTGAGAATCTTTGTTCTTTCACAGAAAGCATAATCTCTTCCTTGATACACAGACCTACATATCCAGCTATTTAACCTATATCTCCACTTGGATGTCTTATAGGCAACTCAAGCTTAACATACCCAAAATGGAACTCTTGATTTTACTATCTTCTACCCTAGCCCATCCCTCCCAGATCTTTCCCATCTGGTTAAATGGAACATCACCTTCCAGTTGCTTAGGCCAAAAACCTTTTGCCTTCTCTTCCTCTGAAGCCTCATGCCAAGCCATCAAGTTTTGTGTTCCCTTAAAAAACTATCCGGAGATCCAGCCACTTCTTCTTTGCTGCCAACCTGGTCTAACCCACTGTCACATGCACCATTAGAGTATCTTCTTCTCTTCTCCCTGATTTTGTCCCTCTCCTATCACTCTGGTTCTCCTCTGTTTCACACATATCAGGCAGAATGATCCTTTTTAAATTCTGATTGGATAATTTCACTCTTGGCTCAACCTCCAGGGATTTCCCATCTACTCAGAATGACTTTTTTTTTTTTTCCCACCTCCAATCATAATGTGGTCAGTGAAGAAAATTACGCTACTGTTAGTTGTTATAGTTGGTTGGCAGGAAGTGCTCTTTATGTTTGTGTATTTAAACACATGCCCTAGAAAGACTAATGAGATATAAAAAGTTGGGCGCTTATAATTCTATTTTTAATTTTTGGAGGAACCTCCATAGCATTTTCCATGGTGGTTTCACCATTTTATAATCTCACCGATGGTGCTCAAGTGTTCCAATTCTCCACATCCTTACCAGCACTGGTTATTTTCTGTTATTTATTTTTTAAAAAATATTAGCCACTCTAATGAGTATGAAGTGGTATCTTTGTGGTTTGGTTTGCATTTCCCTAATGATTAGTGATGTTGAACATCTTTTCATGTGTTTATTGGCCATTTTTACATTTTATTTGGAGAAGTGTCTATTCAATTCTTTGCTCATTTTCTAATCTAGTTGTTTGCGTTTTTTTTGGTTGTTGCTGCTGAGTTGTAGGAGTTCTTTATGTACTCTGGGTACCAATCCCTTACCAAATACATGATTTACAAATATTTTCTCCCATTCTATGGGTTGGCTTTTCATTCTGTGGATAGAGTCCTTTGATGCACAAAAGTTTTAAATTTTGATGCAGTCTGATTTATCTGTTATTTATTTTGTTGCCTGTGCATTTGGTGTTATATTCAAGAAATCATTGCCAAATCCTATGTTATGAAGGTTTTCCCCTCTGTTTCCTGCTGAGTTTAGTCATTTTAGCTCTTATGTTTAGGACTTTGGTCCATTTTGAGTTAATTTTTAAATGGTGTAAGGTTAGGGACCGAATTTATTTTAATTTTTTGCATGTGGATGTCTAGTTTTCCCAACACCATTTGTTGAAAAGACTGTCCTTTCCCTTCTGAATGTTTTCCCATTTGTTTGTGTCTTCTTTAATTTCTTTCATTCTTTTTCTTTTTTTTTTTTTTTTTTTTGAGATGGAGTCTCCCTCTGTTGCCCAGGCTGGAGTGCAGTGGAGCGATCTCGGCTCACTGCAACATCTGCCTCCTCGGTTCAAGTGATTCTCCTGCCTCAGCCTCCTGAGTAGGTGGGATGACAGGCCCCCACCACCACACCTGGCTAATTTTTGTATTTTTAGAAGAGATGGGGTTTCACCATGTTGGTCAGGCTGGTCTTGAACTCCTGACCTCAAGTGACCCACCTGCCTCAGCCTCCCAAAGTGTGTGATTACAGGCATGAACCTGTGATTACAGGCATCTGGCCTGAGGTAGTTTCCTTCTATCTGTTTTTGCATATTTTATCTCATAAGTTTCTTTAAAAGGGAGACCAGACTATGAGTAGAATAATTGACTGGCTGTGCAATAGATAGCCAATTTTGGGTAAGACACTTATATCTGTAGATATAAATTTCCTAATTTTAAAAATAAGGAGGTTGAATTAGATTTGGGAATCTCAAACTTTAGTGTGAGTTGGAACCACTTGGGGAAGTTGTTGAAAAGATTTTGAGTTTGTAGGTCTGTACGGGGTCTGGTGGTTTGCATTTTTATAAGTCTCAGGTGATTTTGATGTGGATGCGTTTGTTGTCTAGAATCTCTTATGGCTCTGAAATTCTGTGAAATATCCTCCAATAAAAGGTATTTATTAGAGGACATGAAATGAGGGTATGGGCCATTGAATTAGGGATTGTTCGTTATTCCAAGCCATGGTTGCATTTGTGAATAAGCTGCCTCCTGAGATTTGGGCATGTTAGATGGAGAGTAGGAATTATGAAGTGAGGACATTTATTGCTTGAAAATGAAAAGAGTAGCTGGCTTCAGGAGTGGCTGGTGTGAGATGATTCAGGGACAAAAGAGCTTTTGCAAAATAGAAGCAGAGGAGAGGGGCTAAGGAACAGTGGTCAGCAGAGAGGCTGCTGGGGGAATCACACTGCCTCCTTGATTTATCACTAGGAAGTCCAGAAACAAAGACAGCCTCTGGTCTGGGAATTCTAAACAGGAGTGCTGGGAGCCTAGAGCAAAGGAATGTTACTGGAGGTGAAAAACTGGTGACCAATTTGCATACACATGCACACTTACACCTGTAAAATTAGTGTAAATATGTCATATAAAATTAGTGGTTACTCTGGTATATTTACTTACACGGTCTAAGAATTCAGAGTCCATAAAAATATAATATGAAAAGTGAAAATTTCTCTCCCAGCATACCCCAAAGGCTGTTACTTTTCTGTTTTTAGTTCTCACAACGTTAAATAATTTATCTCTACCCTATTTTTAGATCCTTCAACCTAAGTACTATCTTTTGTCTGCCTGCTCTGAAAGGCAAAGACTGTATCACACTATGGTGTTCTTCCCCTTTTCGCCCTACCACTTCGATTTTTATTCCTTACTTATTTTGAATTTGCTGTGGTCATTTTACGTTTGAAAAGGACTTGGAGCAGCGGGACTCAGGGTTAGAATTCTGTGTTCAGTTGTTGTCTTCTGCCCCTGGGGAGAAAAGTAAACATGGAGACTTAGCAAGAACAGCTGGAACCCAAGTACCCCCATTTGAGGATTTGCCGGGAGCTCCTGCTTGGCTTACAAAGCCTGAGAAGGTTGATGGTGAGGAATGGAGAGACATTTTGTGAAGGAAAAATTGCATATTTCCTGCTCTGTTATTTTTTTTTAAAGTTAAGAAAGGGCCAGAGGATGAAGAGTCTATACAGATTTTGTTGTGGTTTCATCAGGAAGCCACTGATGGGTTTTAAACAAGGAAATAACATTACCCGATTTATATTTTAATAAGATCATTATGGCAGCTCTCTGGAAGATGGACAGACAGGATGGGGCAAGAGTGGCTGCAGGGAGACCAGTTGGGAGGGGCTTGCATTTGTCCAGGCAGTGATGGTGTGGACTGCACTGGGTGATGAGCAGAGGAATTGCAGGGATGCAAGTAGGTTTGGGATACATTTTGGATTATTGTAGGCTAGAAGAGGAGAGGAGTTATAGTAGACGGATTCCCCTAAAGATGTCCACATCCTAATCTCCAACACCTGTAAATATGTTCTCTTACATGGCAGAAGACACTTTGTAGATATGACTAAATTGAGGCTATTGAGATGGGAGCATATCCTGGATTATCTGGGTGGGCCCAGTGTAATCACAAGGGCCCTGATACAGTCAGAGAGAAGGAGATGTAATGTTGGAAACAGAGGTTTGAGTGATGCGAGGAGGGGCCCACAGGCCAAGGAATACAGACAGCCTTTAGAAGGTGGAAAAGATTAGGAAACAGGCTCTTCCCTAGAACCTCCAGATGGAGCCAGCCCTGCCATCATCTTAACTTTAAACTCTAGACTTTGATTTTGGACTTTTGACCTCCAGAAGTGTAAGATGATAATTTGTGTTGTTTTAAGCCCTGACATCCAGGGAAACTTGTTAGCAGCAGGAAATAATCCAGCAGTCAAAAATGACTACTATGCTTTATTCTGGGGAATAGTGCTACTAAGTCCCAATGTGGGGCCGAAAAGGAAGGTTTAGGAGGCTGACAGGAAACTGAGCCTGTTCAGCTCAGGAGGACTGTTGGTCATCTGTGTGCATATGTTAATGACCTCGTTGTCCCTGGGATCAGGGGCAGGTCAGGATGAGATGGAAATGTGGGAGCCTTCACCAGGTAAATGGTATGTAGAGACCTGGGGTTTCACCTATGGACAGACTATATTATGTGAATTGTGGAAAAACAGCTTAGTAATTTCCGTCAGAGGCTACATAGAGACCTATTCCCTCTCATTGCTTGCTATCTAAATTATAGTTGTTTTCTTTTGAGTCATCAAGTGACATTTCAAAAGACAATATGAAGCTGCCACTTTGGGAGAAAGAAAGCAATATGAAGCAGCTTTTTTGAAGATCAAATTTCTGGACTCTGTAGATAGTTGCAATATTTCTTCCGTTATTATTTTTTGAAGGATACATATGAGCTCATTTGACAGATTTAAACCTGTAGTTTAATTTGGAGGGAAGGCTTCTATGGCTATATATTTTAAAAAATCTAGTTCTTTTCAGTTGGATTATATTTAACTGTTGAAAGAACGAAACTTCCCATTTTTGTTTGCATCAGTTACTTCTTGCTGTTTTGTTTCAAGGGCCTTGGTGACAGCCGAAAATAAGCTTTGAAAATAAAGTTGAATTTTGACTGGGCATGGTGGCTGACGCCTGTAATCCCAGCACTTTGGGAGGGTGAGACGGGTGGATCACCTGAGGTCAGGAGTTTGAGACCAGCCTGGCCAACATGGCGAAACCCTGTCTCTATTAAAAATACAAAAATTAGCTGGGTGTGGTGGCACGTGCCTGTAGTCCCAGCTACTCGGGAGGCTGAGGCAGGATAATCACTTGAACCCGGGAGGTGGAGGTTGCAGTGAGCTGAGAACGCGCCACTGCACTCCAGCCTGGGTGACAGAGTGAGACTGTCTCAAAAAAAAAAAAAAATAATAATAATAAAAAGAAACAAAAGTTGAATTTTGTGTTGAGGCAACACATCTAGAGGAATCTATACATACATCTTCTGTACATAGAGAGCAGGGGTTCTCAACCAGTTTGCTCCCCGCTGCCAACACTCCCCCATAGGACATTTGGCAGTGTCTGGAGATATTTTTGGTTGTCAGAACTGGGCGGGGGAGGCTACTGGAATCTAGTGGGTGGAGGCTAGTGATGCTGCCAAATGTACCACAGGGCACAGGACAGCCCCCTAAAATCAAAGAAGTATCTAGCCCAACATGTCAATAGTGCTGAGGTAGAGAAACCCTGTAATAGAACTTGTAAACGTATCAGTTAGGAATATGGCAACTGTTATCTTTCTGTCACTCAGCACTGTTTCCTACATTGCATCTAGCTGCTCAGTGAGCCAGCCAGCTTAGTTTTTTTCTGTCCTAAGTACTACAACATTTTCTTTCTTTGTTTTTCTTAGAGATGGGTTTTTGCTCTTTTACCCAGGCTGGAGTGCAGTGGTGTGATCATTGCTTGCTGTAGCCTCGAACTTTTGGGCTTAAGCAATCCCCAGCCTCATGTGTAGCTAGGACTATAGCCTCACACCACCATCCCTGGCTATTTTTTTTACTTTTTTAGAGACAAGGTCTTACTGTCTCTTACAGCCTGTTGCCCAGGCTGGCCTCAAACTCCTTGCCTTAATTCATCCTCTGGCCTCAGCCTCCCAAAGAATTGAGATTATAGGTGTGAGCCACTGCGTCTGGCCTACATTCTTGCAGATTCTATAATTTTTATTTTGTGGCAAACTGGCTAATTTAGTATTCACTGGAATAGGAAGCAGAAAAAAAGAGTTTGTTTGAAATCTTCATTTAAATGGATTTTAAAATGTTCTTTTTGTCAAGATAAAAGTGTTAAATTTATTATAGTCCTCTACTTTTGGAAAAAATTAATGTACTATAAGTAGCTTTTATTTATAATTTATAATTTAATACTCTTAATCAAGTATTAATAACATTATGTTTTCTCTAATTATGACTAACTGAATATGGCCTAGATATAGTTATTTGCTTATGTCAGGTAATTAAAAACATCATCTGAAATAACTGTAATTGAAATAATATAAAATTATAAAAATTGCTCTGTTTGTTTTTTATTCTTTGGCACTATTACAATATTTTGAAGCATTGTGAATTTTTTAAAAATTCAAGAAAAGTCTTCTTGCTGTCATTTGGTGACTTAAGTAGCAGCCTGGAGAACAGATGTAGGAATGAAGTGATTTATATAATGCTTCATAATCTTTTTTTCCCTGAATTTCAAAATATAAACATTAATTATGAAATTGGTAAGAGATTTTGAGAAACCTACATTATTTAGTAGGATGTGGGATATATCTTAATTTCTGTGACTTAAAATGGGTCTCTAAGATGGGAGATATAGTTAGTAAATAAAAATAAATAAGCTTATGCCTTTAAAAATTCCTAAAATGAGATACTGTATATGACAATGTATATGATGACGTATGCCTAAAAGTAGTGACATGTTTGAAATATTAGAAGCAGTAGAGATATCATGACTTCCAGAATATGGAAATGGACTTTCAGAAAATCAAAGATAAACATTATATTGTTTCTTAGGAATGTTTAATATATATACATTCAATCGTGTGATCCATGTGGTTTGTTAGAGAGCTGTGTCTTCATTTGCTGATCATTCTTTTGAAATTTTAACATGTATGTATAAGACATACGAAAGTGATGCTCTTGGACTTGAATTCTTTCTGGGAAATTTAGAGTGCGTAATATCTGTTGGTTTTCAAAGTGACACTGTCCTAATTAAAAATGTTGATTTTCAAACCCGATTAGTATGTTGCTTTACAATTGACTTCTATAATTTTTTCTCTGTTATCTTAGGTTTCTCATTTAAACTCTAACTCTATCAGACAGTAAGTTATCCACAGAATTATATACCCTCCTTTATGCATTTACTAGAGTTTTTTTATCCCTAATATGCCCTTATTTATTTACTTATTCATATGCCTCTCATTTACTCACTTGTCCATTACTACGAAATTTATTCACTCAGTAAACATTAAAGGATATATCTTTAATTAGTGTATTAGTCTGTTCTCAAATTGCTATAAAGAAATACCTGAGACTGGGTAATGTGTAAAGAAAAGAGGTTTAATTGGCTTATGGCTCTCCACACTTTTAAACAACTAAATCTTATGACAACTCACTACTGCGACGACAGCTCCAAGGGGGATGGCTCTGCGGGCTGTACAGGAGGCATGGCAGCATCTGCTTCTGGGGAGGCCTCAGGAAACTTTTACTGATGGTGGAAGGCAAAGTGGGAGCAGGTGTCTTACATGGCAGGAGTAGGACCAAGATGGGGGGAAAGTGCGACACACTCTTAAACAATCAGCTCTCATGAGAACTCACTGTTGTAACAACAACTCCAGTGGGAATATTGTTAAACCGTGGGAAACCGCTTGCATGATCAAATCACCTCCCAACAGTCTGCACCTCCAACACTGGGGATTATAAATGAACATGAGATTTGGGTGGGGACACAGATCCAAATCATAAAATTCCACCCTGGCCCCTCCCAAATCTCGTGTCCTTTCCATGCTGCAAAATCCAATCATACCTTCAGAACAGTCCCCCAGAGTCTTAACTCATTCCAGCATTAACTCAGAAGTCCAAAGTCCAAAGTCTTTTCTGAGATAACGCTAGTCCCTTCTGCCTATGCACCTATAAAATCAAAACCAAGTTAGTTACTCCCAAATTACAATAGAGGTACAGGCATTTGCTAAATACTCCCATTCCAAAAGGGAGAAATCAGCCGAAAGAAAGGGGCTTATAGGCCCCATGCAAGTCTGAAACCCACCTGAGCAGTCATTAAACCTTAAAGTTACAAAATAATCTTCTTTGACTTCATGTCTCACATCCAGGGCACACTGTTGTGAGGTGTGGCTCCCAAGGCCTTGGCAGCCCTGCCCTTGTGGCTTTGCAGAGTTCAGCCCCCAAGGCTGCTCTTAAGGGCTGACATTGAGTGCCTGTGGCTTTTACAGGCACAGGGTGCAAGCTGCTGGTGGATGTACCATTTTGAGGTCTTCAGGATGGTGACCCCTTCTCACAGCTCAACTAGGCAGTACCCCAGTGGGGACTCTGTGTGGGGGCTCAACCCGACATTTCCCCTCTGCACTTCCCTAGTAGAGGTTCTCCATGAGGGCTCTGCCCCTGAAGCAGGCTTCTGCCTGCACATCCAGGCTTTTCCATATATCCCCTTGAAGTCTAGGCAGAGGTTCCCAAGCCTCAACTCTTATACTCTGTGCACCTGCAGGCTTAATGCCACATGGAAGCTGCCAAGGTTCATGGCTTGCACCCTCTGAAGCAGCAGCCTGAGCTGTGTCTGGGCCTCTTTTAACCATGACTGGCCAGAGCTAGAGTGCCTGGGAAGCAGGGAGCAGTGTCCTGAGGCAGACAGCAGGGCCCTGGGCTTGGTCAGTGAAACAATTCTTCCCTCCTAGGCCTCTGGGCCTGTGATGATCTGCTGTGAGAGTCTCTAAAATGCCTTGAAGGCTTTTTTCCCATTGTCTTGGCTATCAGCACTTGACTCCTTTTTACTTATGCAAATTTCTGCAGTCCCCTTAAATTCTTCTCCTGAAAATGGGCTTTTCTTTTTTCACCACATGTCCAGGCTGCAAATTTTCCAAGCTTTTATGTTCTGCCTCCCTTTTAAACATAAGTTCTAGTTTCAGTTCATTTCTTGACTCACGCATATGAGCATAGGTTGTTTGAAGCAGCCACATCTTGAACACCGCTGTTTAGAAATTTCTTCTACTAGACATCCTAAATAATCTCTCTCAAGTTCAAAGTTCCATGGATCCCCAAGGCAGGGGCACAGTACAGCCAAGGTATAACAAAAGTGACCTTTCCTATAGTTTCCAATAAGTTCCTCTTCTCTATCTGAGACCTCATCAGCCTGGCCATCTCTGTTCATGTCACTATGAGCACTTTGGTCATAATCATTCAACTAGTCTCTAGGAAGTTCCAAATGTTCCCCCATCTTCTGTCTTCTTCTGAGCCCTCTAAACTCTTCCAGCCTCTGTGTGTTACCCAGTTCCATGGCTGCTTCCACATTTTCAGATATCTTTATAGCAATACCTCAACTCTTGGTACCAATTTTCTGTATTAGTCCATTCTCACATTGCAATAAAAAAAATCTGAGACTGGTTAATTGATAAAGAAAAGAGGTTTAATTGGCTCATGGTTCTGTAGGCTGTACAGGAACCATGACAGCATCTGCTTCTGGGGAAGCCTCAGGGAGCTTTTACCCATGGTGGAAGGCAAAGTGGGAGCAGGCATTCACATGACCAGAACAGGAGGAAGAGAGAGGGGAGGAGGTGCCACACACTTTTAAACAACCAAATCTCATGACAACTCACTACCATGATGACAGCTCCAAGGGGGATGGTGTTAAAACCATGAGAAACTGTCCTCATGATCAAATCCTCATGATCACCTCCTACTAGACCCCACCTCCAACATTGGGGATTACAATTGAACATGAGATTTGGGTGGAGCACAGGTCCAAACCATATCATAGTTTAAAGGATTTATTCTTTATATCTAACTGCCTATTCACAACTCCACTTGGGTATGTAATGTGCATATCAAACTTAGATTCAGAGTCCTGAATTCCTACCACCACCTCCTTCTCCTGCAGTTTTCCCCATCTTAATAAATTGCTTGCTCCTTCTGGTTACTCAGGCCAGACATTTTAGTTTTCTCGTCTCCTCTATTTCATTATAATCCATGTCTAATCTGTAAGTGAGTCCTATTGACTTTGCTTTCACTATCTTCCCAGAATCTGACCAAGTCTCATCAACTCCACTGTTGTTTCCCAAGTCAAACCCTTATCACCTCCTAGCTGGATTATTATTGCAAAAGTCTCTTAAGGCCACTCTGCTTCTCCCTTGCCCCCGACCACTTTAGTGCATTGTCCACACAATAGCTTCCAGTGAATTTTAAAAATGGAAACCTGATCATATCATTCCTCATTCAAAATTCTCAGCAGATTACTATTTCATTCAGAATAAAAGGCAAAGTTCTTACAGTGGCCCACAAGGTGCTACACAATTGACTGCTCATTGGTTCTGTGACTATTGCCTGCACAACTCCTCTAGTCTCCCTCCACTTGATCCACACTGGCCTTTTTGTTGCTATTCTTTGAATAGACCAAGTGTGCCCCTGCCTTGGGGCTTCTACAACTAGCTGTTCCCTCTGCCTGGGATTCTCTTTCCTTAGGTATTTACATGACTTGCACCTTCACCTAGTCTTTGCTCAGATATCACCTCTTCAAAGACTCCTTCTTTGACCATCCTATTTAAAACTGTCACCTCTTTGTTCTACAAACTCCCTAACTTATTTTGACTCTTGTCTACTTCAGTCTTTTTACCTATATCACTCATCACTATCTAACTTACTTTATATTGTTGGTTGTATTAGCCATCCCCCACAAAACACACACCCTAAAATGTAAACCCTGGAAGGCCTGGGCTTCGGCTTGAAATGTGGTAGACACACATGATTATTTGCTTAAAGAGTAAATGATTTCATGTGTGCTGTAGAAGCCAACAAGGTAATATATAATCTGAGGAAATAGATATATTCCTCAGATACATAATAGATATTTTCTGTTTTTATTTCTATATGTCTTCAAGGCTCCATGTAATTTCTAGGTTCACATTTAGAAAAAAAAGTGGAGTTTTAATAGGCCTAAAACATTACATGGACGTGTTGAGACCTATCATTTGCGTATGAAAATAGGAGATTCTGTATAGTGGTCAATATTCTAAATGTTAGTTTAAAAAATTGTGCAAATACAGGTTGAGTGGTTGATGGTTTCCAGAGCTCTGTGGAAGTTCGATATTAGAGAACATGAGGTCACATATCAATATTAGCTTTTCTACATCTAGCTTTGGGTAAAGTATGTGTAGTACACATATTTGTTTTGAGTAAAATTGTGAAACAGGACAATTGTGGGCCTCTATGTCAAGGAACAGGCCTTAATCATGTTACTTAGGAAGTCTACTGGCACCTGCATTTTTGTAAAATGGAGAAATCCATTTTTGGCATGACTCCTGATTTGAAAATTACTCTTTTCATCCAAAGGGGTAAAATACAACCCATCCATAGTCATAGGTAAGGTCAGAATTCAGTGCAAAGGACAGAGCCAGACATGGCTGAGGACAAGAGAACACTGAACTTTTCCTAATCTGTAGCTGTAGTTCTCTGTAGATAAAAGGGATCTCTGCCCCAGTAATGTGCAACTTGCTGAGGGTAGTCAAGGAAAGCAAAGACCACTTGGGAATATCATTGTCAAACAGCTGTATATTTAACATGAACTTTGAGCAGTCTCATAAGCAAAGCCTGAAAAATTCTGCAAATGGAAATATCAGCTCTGGTATAGAGATCCCAACACAAATCACTGGGTAGAAACAGTATGCAACCTACCAACAAGGATCAGTGAATCGAGGTATTTCAAGAGACGAGAGCTCTGGCCTGGACAGGTCTGCTCAGCCTTCTTTGATTACATGTTTTCAGTAATTTATTAGTGAGGGAGAATTGGAGGTTAATATTTGAATCTACTCTATATCATTTATGGCTTGCTAGATATAACAATGCTCAAATGAACTGTATAATTACTGTACCATAATTTTCATTTCGTATTTCAGAATTTCTCATTCTTAACAAATCTTTATGTAGTCATCATAAAGACTCAAGTTAAAGAACCTTCTTTTGCCTTGGATTGATATTTGCATTGACATGAGTCCACTGGACTGTTATAGTCAAAATTCCAAGGACCAGAGTAGGCAGACTAGGGAAGTAGGACTCCTTAAGGAGGGTTGCCTCACATGAGGCTTTTTTTTTCTTTTAGAATAGTATTCACATTATATAAGCAAATTTTAAAAACTGCTGTGTAATGAGTCACAGACATTAAGCATGGTGCTTGGTGTCTTGCTTTCCAAAACTTATATTTTATTTCCATTCTTTTATTTAAATTATTTAGTGGGTGTTCAATAATTCTGGCTAGAAAGACAAAATATGTTCTTGCTTTATGACACAAGTGTTAGCAGAGAGAGAAGTGTTCCTTGGAGTTGTGCAGTTTAGTGATGTAGGAATTGATGAGGAAAAAGAACAAGGTGAATCACACCTCAGCTACTAGATTAATGCACCACATTAAATGTTGCTATTCATGAAGGCAGCCAAAAGAAACCGCTTCCATGGTAACTGTTGTCATAGTTGTATTTTTACTCATCTTTCAAAAAATATGAAATGAAATGTGAAATAATACTGCTGTAGTGATATTTGTGCTGCTTTACCCATTTTAAATAGCAACTGCTCCAAAGGCTTGTAATTCAGTCTTTCTCCTTAGTTGGCATTGCCAGTTTAATATCCAGCAAACATTAATCACTAACGGTAAATGTATAGAAGACGTTTCATATACATGTCCAAGGATGCTTTGTCAGTGAAAGTGTATTGTTACAGAGTCCTGCAGGGTTGCTAAATAATCACTAGGGAAAATCTTAGTTTGACTTCCCCCACACCCACCGTAAGATTAAATGTAGCTTCTCTTCTTTGGCTGGCCATGAAGAATTTTAAAAAGAAATATTTAGTGTGGCTAATGTGATTCCAAATACTGGAATATGTATTTGGATTATCAGTGCCTACTTCCTCTTTCTCTTCAGCATCCATCTTTTGTATATTTAAGAGTACCTCGGCCGGGCGCAGTGGCTCATGCCTGTAATCCCAGTACCTTGGGAGGCCGAGGCAGGTGGATCACTTGAGGTCAGGAGTTCAAGATTAGCCTGGCCAATATGGTGAAACCCTGTCTTTACTAAAAAAAACCAAAAATTAGCTGGATGTATTGGCGCACACCTGTAGTCTCGGCTACTTGGGAGGCTGAGGCACAAGAATCGCTTGAACCGAGGAGGCGGAGGTTGCAGTGCTGAGATCATGTCACTGGGCTCCAGCCTGGATGACAAAGCGAGACTCCATCTCAGAAAAAAAAAAAAAAAAAAAAAAAAAGAGTACCTCCAACTGAAGTACATAAGAAAAGAGAGGAAGATGAATTTGGAATCTCTTTAAAATTGATTTATTTAGAAAAGAGCTCTTGTATAAGATTTGGTCAGAAGTTAAAATTCACAAATCCATAAATCCAAGCTTTCCTTTTTTCTGTACCATCAGATTGCATAATTGAATATTGGCTAGATTTCTTTTAGAGTATAAGTTCCATCTTTTTCGGCTAGGTTGGCACAGAGAACAAAGTCACACTGTGATCTGCTGCTTCCTTTAGTGGGAGATGTTCACTGTGGGTTGTGAGAAGAATGTGCTTTGTTGATGCTTTGGTCTTGTTTCTGTAATAGCCTTCAAAGGGTATGACTTAAGCTTCCTAATTTAAGGCCAAAAGATAGATTGATTAACAAAATACATTAGCATTTTTGGGCATGTATGTTTTCCCCCTACTTGTCATTCTTGTAAAATGCTTTATTTTATGATAAACTGTCATGTTTAACTCACACCACAATCCACATTGCAGTATAACACTCCAGAATGGAAGGCATCCTGTGTTTTACTTTAATAGCATGTTTCTTAAGCATTTATTTGTTAGCAAATACTTATTAACACTTTATAATTTCATTCTATTAAATAAATCCTAGAAGAGCTGTCTGAATTCTATCTTTAAATGCAGAGAAAGTCTTCCTCATAAGCCATTCTCAGCTCTCTCCAGCCCCCAGCAGACTCACTCCACAAATTCAAATGCACTTGTTGCCTTTACTCCAAATTCGGTAATTAATCATGCTTATATTGTATGTGGTATCTTTACAAATAATATTTATGCCAGGTGTAGTGGCTCACACCTGTAATCCCAGCATTTTGGGAGGCTAAGATGGGAGGATTGCTTGAGGCCAGGAGTTCGAGACCAGCTGGGGCAACACAGTGAGACCCATCTCTAAAATAATAATAATAACAATAACGATTCTTATTTAATTGACATATTATATTTTTCACTCTTTGCAGTTACTCATTTTATTTTCTTAACCATATTATAATCTTTTTGATCTAAGTGTTAATTCTCGGCCAGGCATGGTAACTCACACCTGTAATCCCAGCACTTTTTGGGAGATCAAGGGGGGTGAATTGTTGAGCCTAGGAGTTTGTGACCAGCCTGGACAGCATGGTGCGACCCCATCTCTACAAAAAATAAATAAAAATATTAGCTGAGAGTAGTGGCACGTGCCTGTGGTCCCAACCATTTGGGAGGCTGAGGTGGAAGGATTGCTTCAGCTAGTAGGTCAAGGCTGCAGTGAGTTGTGATTGCACCACTGCACGCCAACTTGGGCAACAGAGCGAGACCCTGTCTCAAAAACAGAAAAACAAAACTAACTCTCCTATATATCTGCTCTAGTATCTTACATAAGGTAGGTATTTAATACAAATTGTTGATGGTTAGCCCATAATACTATCAATTGGAACATGGTAGAAGAAAACATGATAATATTTTTCTCCTTCAAACTACCTGTTTAAATGCATCATGGCAAGAATGTTCAGCAAATTACCCTAATTTGCAGAACTGCCTTCATGTAACATTTGCAGCTGTTTCACTTCTCAGGAAAATGATTCATATTATTTTGAAGACATGACAACTTGAACAAGGTTAAAGCATAATACATAATGGTAATTAGCAATAAAAATACAAAATTTGCAAATTTTGCTGAGTATAAATGCACATTGGAATTTGCTAGATTGTGGCTAACTATCCTGGGAGGGAACTTTAGGGTGGGGTTGATTGATACCCTTCCAAAATGTTACTATATTCTTTTTTCTCTTTTTCCTACTTTACTGTCTCCTTCCTAAATGACTGAGCTTTTTCACTGTGGCTGAGCTACATTGGTCACATTATTATTATTGCTATTTTCTTTGAGACTGGGTCTCTTTCTGTCACCCAGACTGAAGTGCAGTAGCATGATCTTGGCTAACTGCAGCCTCAAATACCTGGGCTCAGGTGATTCTCCTGCCCCAGCCTCCTGAGTAGCTGGGACTAGAGGCATGCACCACCATGCCTGGCTAATTTTTGTATTTTTCGTAGAGACAGGGTTTCACCATGTTGCCCAGCCTGGTCTTGAACTCCTGGTTTCAAGAGATCCTCCCGCCTTGGCCTCTCAAAGTGTTGGGATTACAGGCATGAGCCACTGCGCCTGGCCGTCAGTTGCATTATTGTATTATTTAATCCTCGCACACATCATGTTGTTAAGCTATTATTATTTGTATTTTAATGACCAGAAAACATTGAGGCTTGCAGGTGTAAGGACTTCTGGCATAAGTATGGCACTTTTTTGTCATTTAACTAAAACTAACAGCTCATATTTCTTCCTTTGATGTATGACCTTGGACAATAACATTACTTAATCTCTCTGTGCTCTTTAAAAATGTTTCTCTTCTATAAAAGGGCAATAAAAATGTCTGCTCTACCAACTGCATGGGGTGCTGTGTTCTAGATAGACGTGACAGTACTTTGAGATGATTAAAATGTAAGAAATATGAGGCATTATTATTTTTATCATAACACAAACCTGTGCAATCACGTGTATCAATTTAGAATAAGGGATTAGAACCAAATTACAATTAAAAATGGTCTGTTGATATTTTCTTTTGGACTTCAAAACTTTTAAGATATATTTACATATTTGGATTTTTGCATTATACAGAAAAAGATCCACAAGCTGGACTTTTATGTTTCTCCAGCTACAGGATAGGTCCAAACTAGTCCTCTTTAGAAAAACCTCTGTGATTGAAAAAAAGTGACTTCTTTTTCTCAAACTTATTTCAATTTAAAGTTGACATTTTATTCTCATGGATATTTAATTGTCTGGGATGCTGGATTCTGTGCCTACTGTTTTCATATGAAAAGAAAAACATACCAAACAGCCATGCTGATGAAAGTCTTCCTGGTGAAGTGGACTCTTGTCCTCAGCAGCTCAACCCATGATGACAAAGGCGGGGTCCCTCTAGCATCAAATTAACGGATTTTCCTCCTCCCATCTTGTTAGTTGGTGAACTTTCAAATCTGCCTTCTCTGGAACATTATAAAATGTCCTGAATCTCAAAAAAAGGTGATGTTTTATATTCTATGACCTTTCTCCACCATATTTGAAAATAATGGAGTAGAAACTCTTGAAGGGTCTATTGAAAAACTGTAAAGGTAAGAAAAAGAACCATATGCAACAAGATAAAGGAAATAAAACACTTCCTGAAAAGGTTATGGTTACACACACACACTCATACACCTGTCACATGTATACAATGTAGATGCTATATTCAGTGTTCTAACAGACATAGAATAAACATTGTTTTTTCTATGTTAGAATAAACAGAGAAGACAGGCATCTGCTTACTGCCTTTTGCTCTCTCTAATGCCCTCTTTCCTGAAGCCCAGACCTGTAGCCCTCTTCTTTATGAAGTTGAGTGTGAATCATTCCACTGGTGTTTGCTTAGGCCTGCTTGATACACTAAAGGGCTTCTTACCTCTGTTTGTAAAACATTTTCTTGTCTATTGATATTCCACTTTGGGCATGTTTCCTTCATTACTTAAATGAATATCTCCCTAAATAAACTGAGTATATCTTAAGATCAGGAAACCACTTCCAAATTCTGTTATGTTTCTCACACCACCTATAGTTTAGAGCAGGGGTCCCCAGCTTCCAGGTCACGGACTGATACCAGTCTGTGGCCAGTTAGGAACTGGGCCACACAGCAGGAGGTGAGTGGCGGGTGAGTGAGCATTACTGCCTGAGCTCCACCTCCTGCCAGATCAGCAGTGGCATTAGATTCTCATAGGAGCACGATCACTATTGTGAACTGCACATGCGATAGATCTAGGTTGCATACTCCTTATGAGAATCTAATGCCTGATGATCTGAAGTGGAACAGTTTCATCCCGAAACCATCCCCCACTCCACCCCATCCATGGAAAAATTATCCTCCATGAAACTGGACCCTGGTGCCAAAAAGGTTGGGGACCACTGGTTTAGAGCATACTAAGGTGAAATATATGTCTCAGAAGATGTGATGATCCATAGTGTAGGCACCCAGTTACCCAAGTTGCTCAATTTCTACTAAATTTTAAAATTTAGTAGAAATTCAGCCTTATAATATTTTTTGAATTCTGGGAAAATGTTATTTCCCATTTTCAGTTCCAGTTATGGGTATGCTCTACAGAACTCACAAATTCTTGCCAAGTAGTGAAAAATACTGTTTGAACACCTATTATGTGTGAAACATAGTTGCATGAAAACATGTATATCCTGCAAATGCCTTTTATTTTTATGATTAGATATAGAGTTATTTTTCTTCTTGTTTTTATGTCCATATTAGCTATTCTAGAATATAAGTCCCAAGAAAACATAATGGTGTCTCTTGAGCCTATTTAATGTACCCTACACAGAGTTGAGCATGTGTGATTGCTTAATGTCATAACATTGCTTGATGATAAGATGCGAAACAAGTCTTAGCTGAAGAACCCAACAGCTTTCTTAAAGTTACTTAATATACTATTAGATGCCATCCACTAGAAAGAAAATATAAAAACAAAAGCACATTGCTAAGATGTGTAAACTGTTCTCCAGTGAAGGAGGTTTGTGTATATAATTGAGTTTAATTGTTTTTGTTTTTAGAGCTCCTGTAATTTCCCTGTGCCAGATTCTGAGTTAAAAGAAAAATACTAAAGTGGTTAGGCAGCAGCTGTTCTCAGTCCTTCAGGGTGGTAATTCTGAGCCCAGGGACATGCTCATTCTTGTTGTGAAATGATGTTCTTTGGCTATAAAACCCTGCATTCTTCCACAGTGATATTATAGTGAATGTCCTTATAAAAGCAAGGCTGTTTAACAGATATCCCAAAAGAGAAAATAACCGATTATGACCATTATAATATGTGGTTCATGAACTCTTCTCTGAAGCATTCCTAGGATCTGATTTTGTATTACTGAACACATTTCTAAACGTCACTGTATAGTTCCTTTGTAAAAGAAGAACAATAGTGTAGGTAGTCTTTGTATTTTTAGTGGATTTCAGTGATGCTGGTCAGTTCATTATCTCCAAAATCTCTTAAATCAACCAAAAATGATATGGCTGTATATTATAAGACTTTGTCCTCATCCCAGCCATTCTTCTAACTTTTCTACCATTTGGAAGAAGCAAGCCAATATTCTGTAAAAATTATATATATATATATATATAAAACAACAATGTGGTTTATAAAATAATAATGAGGGCTCACTTTACATGATTTGAAAACATTTAAAATGGGCATATATAAAAACTATATAATATTTTGTTAAAGAAAAAGTGACAAATTGAAATGGAGTGCATAGCATCCAGAAGTTAAACACTATTTTAATTGTGTCTAAGACAGGGCAGAAATAAAATGATAGGGAAAAGTAGCACTTGTCAGGTATTTATTTTGGTATAGAGAAGAATTTGTACTGTCTAAGCACTTGCAGAATGTATAGCAATGGAAAGAGAAACAGAATGTAAGAAAAATAACATACATCAATATATTTAAATGACTTAAAATGGATGTAAATATATTAGATGAAACTAATTCCATTTGATACATTCACAAAGAAGATGAATATGGTGAGGAAATCTTAAATCATTTTATAGAAAATGTGCTTCCTCTTAGAATTAAAATATTAAAACATTCTTACTGATAAAGGTAATAAAATCAGATTTTTTTTTCCCGTGGATAAACAGATATCTTGTTGCTGGCATGATAAATTGCTTCAGTTCTGGAGAGTAATCTGTTAAGATGTTTGAATCATGATGATGATGATGATGATGGCATGTGCCAGAAATGGTGCTGAGTGAGTTTGAGGGAATGGCCATTTAGGGGAAGGCTCATTGTCTTGGCCACATGTTCTTGTTTGCGATCATAAATGTCACTGATCATGTCACGTGAAGCCTGCTAGTCTCCATCCCACCTTTTCAGATTCATTGTTTGACATTTCGTCTGAAAACCATTTTCCTACAGGCCATATTCATTTTTTAAAAAATTTAAAAAGCTTATTTTTCACACATTCATTTTGACTCGATTTTTATAAATGTCTTCCTCCATGCCTTGAGTGTCTTTTCTTTCTCTGACGCGTGGATTCTTATTCATCTTTTGAGTTCTTGTTCAAATAGCACCTTGTCAGTGGATCCTTTCTGCACCTCTCTGCGCCTGGATGGGGTTCAGCCATGGTCCCTGTGGCCCATTAGACAAGCTGAGGCTGACAGTTCTACCTGCCCCTCTGGAGACCATCACTTCTTTGAGGGCGGAAGCTGTGTCCCAGCTATCTTTATATGCAAAGCAGGACTTAATATGTTTGTGTGGAATGATTGAATGCAAAAGCAAAAGGAAAACCCAGTATGATTTACTAGCTCTTTGATTAAATTCTATTAAACTGAAGCTAGTCACATTGACTTGGTATAAACCTATTTTAGCAATTATCAAATTGTATAACTCCTACAATTCTATAAAATGAAGGTACTACATTTACCACCAGATTACCTTATTTTGCAACAGAGTGTTGTCAGTGTTTGTACTTGTCTAATCGCTTATTTGCTATAAAATAAGCCTTTTACTGAGTCTCTGTCAAGTTTTTCTTAGTGTTTATAAAAATGTTCAAGGAGGTATATTTATCAGCTCTTTTAGACCAGGATGCCACTAATGAACTCATCTCTACTGTATAATATTCTTAAGAGAAACTATACTTAAGGATTTATCTTATTCTTAGGAAGTAAATTTTATATACTTAAAGCTTTTTGGATCTAGAGCTGAAAAATCTCTCCTTGTACAAATTATTCATCAATATAAATACTTTATGCAAAAATTAATGCTTCAAGGTACAGAATGAATTTAAAGACTAGTGGATATTTGTATTGAATAGAGGTTCTGTTGTGGATAGCAGAGACCACACTTGACAGAAGTTTCTCTCTCTCTCTCTCTCTCTCTCTCTCTCTCGCTCTCTCTCTCTCTCTCTCACTTGTAGTTGTATGGATACAGGAAGCCCACAAGTATGGTGACCCTGTTCTAGAAGGTTGTTCGGAATTTGACTTGGTGTCCTATGGCAGTAAGGATTTAGGAGCTTTGTTTCTCATTGTTCTGTATTTAAAATTTAATATTTGTTAATTTCCTTTTTACATTTTATGGATTATTATTGAGTGACTATCTGATTTGGCAGTGTGCTTGACTGAAAGTATAAGTCGTGGTTTATTTATAGTGTGTTATGGGTTTGGTATGGCAAAAAGATCTTGACAATGAATATTTGGTGAATTACTTGGAAGGTCAGATATGCTGGGGAAGAGTCATTAATCTAGACCTGTTTGCAAGACCCCTGTGATACGTGTTGTGGAGCTTACCACCCAGGGGAGGGATGGGAAAGGGAGAAACAGGGAGGAACAAATAAAGTGCTTCCAAAGCCCTGAGTGTGAAGGCTGTGTGAAGGAAGACTTCATGAAAAGCACTGCGGGTGGGACACCTTTGAAGGATGGGGAGAGTTTCAATCATCAAAAATACAGGGAAGGCAAAGAGGAGCATGGGGTAGTATTGGGGAGAAGGTGGGAATAGAAAGTACTGGGAGGGAGATGCCTGGTGTGTTCATGCTGTTGTCCAGTTACCATGCATGGAGCACTTCACAGATGATTTGCAGCACCCACTGTGCCTTAGGAATGCAATTCTGGAGGAAGGACGTTTGTGAGTCAAGGAAGTACTGTGTAGGTGTTTCATTTAGCCTTGTTCTTTTTTTTTTCCTGATAGTGTGACAAAGGAGAGTTTTATGTTAGCTAATACTTTGACAAAACTTCATTGATTTGTTAATTTGCAATATTCAAGATGCTTCTGTGAGCTATAATAATCTTTAACACCTAGTAAATAGGATTCATGTTTAGATGGAATTATCTTTGTATTCTGAATTAAGATAAAATAATGACAATATTTGTAAACATATGACTCTTAAAGGGGGACATAAGCTCTCAGTATTCACAGAAGGCCAGGTTCTAAGTGCTTTCTAAAGTTAGAAGTTTCTACTCTCCCATTTTACTGTCATATTCTGCTGATACATCATTTAGAGAAAGTTCCAGAGAAAGTTCTAATTCCTGCTGAAGAGCAGAGCACTGACATGATTTTTCACTTAGGTGTGCAGAAAGAATTGGTTAGCTTTATGCACAAAACGGGCTGAAATCAAGCTTTAATTAGTCAGACTTTTGCATAATTCATCACGGCCACTTTGTAAGTCCAGCAGAATATGCTGTTGGTTTTTATCTTAGTGGGTTCATTTTCAAGGATGGGTTGTCTTATTAGCTCTTTGCTACCCAAATATTTAGATTTTCGTAGCAAAACCGTGATATTGTACCTAGTCTCCTAAAGAAATGAATTGCTATATGAAGATACATAAGGAAATGAACTGATACATAAAAGTTATTCCTCTTAAATATCATTCTTGATAATAATCTGTCTTAAAGACAGGAAAGTAAGTTAAGGTTCTTCTGTCTTTTTGAATCCATAGGCTGTCCATCTGGCCCAGGCAAGCTTCCAGATTGAAGCCTTCGGCTCCAAATTCATCCTTGACCTCATACTGAACAAGTGAGTATTTAGACATAATCCTCTTAAGAAGCAGGTGCAATAAAGCTTTGTTTTTATAATATTGGTTTAGTCAAAATAATGTCTGTTGTTTAACAACTACTTTCTAGCAGATTATGTATTATAGAGCACGTAAAGTATAAAATTCTAAACAGTGAATTATGTTTTTTTCGAAATAAAAAATATTTAACGTGTTAAGCATCTCAAACACAGCACTTACATATCATAATTTTAAATGGAATAAATATTTGAAGTAATCCAGTTAATTAAATGTTAACTATAATCATCACTATATATAAGAAGCATGATAAATTTACTGATTCAAGTATAATTTGACTACAGTCTAGAAATTTCTGCCATTTACTCTTTATAATGCTATTCACATGACTTCTGTGGGAAGAACAGAGTAAGTGATGACTTGCAAATACCTATTTTGAGAAGATTCCTTGCTTTATAATTTGCTCTAATATGGTTTCTTAGAAATTTTGGTCCTGATGAAAATTTACCCGATTGTCTCTGAGCATGTGTTTGTTGATATTTAAATGCTGTTTCCTAAGTTGGAATCAGTTGTACAGATGTCTTTGTACAAAGTGTGAACAAGAGCTGTTGACTTAACTAAGGCTCTTCAGCCTCAAATAGATCTAGCACTGAGCCTTTCTTTGGTGAAAGAGATTTTCTATATGGTTTTCTTGAGTTGCAGAAATGATAGTCAGTATTTTAAGCTTTTGTCAGTATTTTGATCAGGACTGCGTCTTTGCAAGAAAAATACCTGTTAATGCTATCAAACACTATAATGTAAGTGACCACAACCAATATTTGAGAAATTGCAAAGGATCATAAAGAACAACTATTAAATTTTTTGTATGCCAAATTCTGTGAGCTCTGCAGAAAAAAATGCAAAGTCAGCTTGGGTGTTCTTTATCAAGTGTTATTGCAGCTTTAAGTCAGAATGAATCAGCAGAACTCAGAATTGCCTATGTAAAGGTATTGCAGGTTTTCCTCTTTGGTCGAGTTCCATTTCACCATGCTGTGTCAGCAGTTTGCCTGCCGAAGGGACTTGTCTTGCCAAATCTTACACTATGTTGAGTGGCAAGATAGAGCTAATTTTAGTGTAAGTCCTCAATTCCTTTAACTCTTACTGCGGTGGAGACCATCATTTCAAACTAGCGAGATGATCGCAACCAACACTGCTGTGTGTTTTGAGTAATAAAATATCTCAGTCATAGCAGAGCCTCCCAGTCAATTAGCACATGGCAGAGAAAGGGTCATATGGGATGGCCAGGGTACTTAGAGGTCTGGAAATGTGCCAGAAGTTATCAGTAACATTTAGCATGCAAAGGAATCAGGTTGAGCACCTATTATGAGCAGTCCCTGACTTGAGGAATTTAGAGTCTACTTGGGGGAAGGTCGATAGACAAGTACGTAATTTTAGAAGAGTATGAAATATGCTGGAGGTTAAAATGGAATGTTATGGTAGCACCAAGGAGCGGCAGCTCTCAGGCTGGAGGAGTGTGAAAAGGCATCTTGGGAAAGGTGATGCTTGAGCTAAATCTTGACTTGTGTTCTAGGCATGTGAGATAGTATGTTTGAAGAGGCAAGGCCACGTTGCAGTATGGCATGTTAGGGGAGCATGAGCCTTTTGTTGACCTTCCTCATAAATGACAAGGTTGAGACGAGGGAGATGAGTTGGGAGAGGTAAGCCTAGGGACAGCTCAGCTCATGGAAGTTCTGGTATTTCATGTGTCAGTGCTGGGCCATTATCCCCTAGACTGAAAAATCAAGTCAGGGGAATAAACAGAGGTCCTGTTCTCAGGAAGTGCTAAGAGGCATGGAGACGGAATACTTTCAACAAATCTGCAGTTGATAAAAATTATTAGGATTGCTCCATGTGGATAACAAGGCAGAGAGGATAGTTAAAGCCAACAGAGGTACCTCGATTGGTTGGTTGGTTTGAGGGTGATGTCTAGTTAAAATGGGCAGTACCAGGGAACAAACAGGTTAAATGGTGAAGGGAAGAGAATGTGGCATCAGAAGAGACATGATAGATCTGAGGGGCTTTGGGACATACATGTGGCCATGTCTAGGAGGTAGCTGGATATAACCTCAGGGGAGAGATGGGAGCTAGAGATAGTAGACTTGGTAGGTATTTTTATATAAATGTTAATGACCAACATGGCTGTGAATGAGGTTACCCAGGGAGGTAAGGTAGAGTAAGGAGAGAGAAGCTGAGAAGACAGGTAAGAGGGGGGAGAAGAGGAGGAACCCATGAAGGAAATTGAGAAGGAGTGATTGGAGAAATAGGACAATCAGGAGAATGATTAAACAGAGAGTTTCAAAATGGGAAGGTGTGATTTACAGTGTCATCTGCAGTAGAGTGATCTACTGGCACATGCTGTAGAATAATCTAATGAGGTAAGAGGCAAAATTTGCCCTTTGGATTTGCCATTTGAGCAGTCACCAGTGGTTGGAAAGCAGCAGTTTCAGTGAAACTCTGGGGTCGGGGAAATGAGAGGGGACAGAAACCAGGTTACAGTAGGCTGGGAGTGAATGAGAGGAGATGATGTGGAGGCAGCAAATATCCATTGAGGAGGTTTGGATGAGAAGAAAAGAGAGCAGAAGACATTAGGGTCAAGGCAGGGCTTTTTAGTGATGACAGACAAGTTGACAGAGCAAGTTAACAGAGAAGTTTGGTAGACTGAGAGACGGAGCTGATAAGAGTGGGAGGTTGAAGATGCAGAAAGGAGAGAGGAGATAATCTATAGGGCAAGAGCTGGGTAGAGACTGAAGGGAATGAGATCAAAGCCCAAGGGCAGAACTTAATTTTGAACCAGGAAAGACAGGTTGTCCTACACTGGTGTGAAGCTGTAGGGTGTGTGCAGGTGGAGATTGACTTGCAGGTGAGGGGATGGAGTTGAAGAAACACATTTCTGAAGTTATTTACTGTAGGGTTTGGGATGGAGAGGGAGGTTGGGTTGGGGCTTGAGGAAAATGACAAAATTGCTGGGAAGAATGACAAAATTGCAAGGTCAAATGCAAGAATTTTTGAGCAACCTTCATTAGAAATCATGTGCTGTGTGTTAGTCTTTGTGTATTTCTTTCTGGTGGTGTTTTTTATATTTTATTTTTATTATTTTTAAAAATTGGAGTGCTTTGTCACTGCAGAATGTGAATGAAGGAGGCAGACTGTAGTGTGGACCCAGGGCTCAGTCTCTGTGGTAGCACAGAAGAAGAACAGTGTAGGCAGAGCTCTTTGAATAATCATGAATAACTTGCATAGTTAAGTATCAGGATCCAGTCTGGGTTAGAAGGGAGATGAGGTCAAGAGGAGGCTATGAACTGGGGACAAATGGAGGTCTCTGAAGGGAAAACTAACTGCAGTGAGAGAGAGGCCATGAGAGCTGCACTCATGTGCTATCTCCCCTGATATGGTTTGGCTGTGTCCCTACCCAAATCATATTTTGAATTGTAGCTTTCATAATCCTCATGTGTCATGGGAGGGCCCCAGGGGGAGGTAACTGAATCATGGGGACAGGTTTTTCCCCTGCTGTTCTTATGATAATGAATAAGTCTCACGAGAGCTGATGGTTTTATAAAGGTCAGTTACCCTGCACATGCTGTCTTGCCTGCCACCATGTAAGACATGCCTTTGCTCCTCCTTCACCTGCTGCCATAATTATAAGGCATCCCCAGCCATATGGAACTATGAGTCCATTAAAGCTTTTTTTCTGTATAAATTACCTAGTCTCAGGTATGTCTTTATGAGCAGCATGAGAATGGACTAATGTAATACATCCCCCATGCTGTCCTGAGCTTTCTGAGTGCAACCTGGGTGTGCAAGGCTGGCATGATGAATTGGAAATGAGGGAACTGTGTTAGAACATGAGATGCATTGCTGGGGGTGGGCTCTAGTTTAGATGACTTCTGTCTGGGATTAACCAAGAAGTTTGATATGTGTTAGAATAAAGTTAGAGAGTCAAGAGAATGTTTAAGTCAGTAATAGAGGACCCAAAAGAGCTTCTGAGGAAAGAGGGACCTCATTTCCACTATAGGATGATCATTGCCACATTACAGGCAGAGGTGTTAAGTTATCAAAGGAGGGAAAGGTGTCTGGTAAGTATGTGGCTCAGGGTGCGGAGGAATGAGCACATAAAGGTGTTACCGTAGGCCGGGCGCGGTGGCTCACGCTTGTAATCCCAGCACTCTGGGAGGCCGAGGCGGGTGGATCACGAGGTCAGGAGATCGAGACCACGGTGAAACCCCGTCTCTACTAAAAATACAAAAAATTAGCCGGGCGTGGTGGCGGGCGCCTGTAGTCCCAGCTACTCGGAGAGGCTGAGGCAGGAGAATGGCGTGAACCCGGGAGGCAGAGCTTGCAGTGAGCCGAGATCGCGCCACTGCACTCCAGCCTCGGTGACAGAGCGAGACTCCGTCTCCAAAAAAAAAAAAAAAAGGTATTACCATAAGTTACTCCAGGTGGTGACCATAGAATCTGCAGGGTTAGTGACCTCACCAGGCCCAGAAGCCCAGCTTGTGAGGACTAACCTGACAGGAGTTCCTGAGAGGAGAGCCTGGTTTGCATCTGGCTTGTGGAGGCATCTCATGGCAGTGCTGTGTGTTTTATTCATTTGTTCAGGAAATGTTGAGTGAGCATCTGCTATGTGCCTCTGGCTGTTATAGGTGTTGATGTTGCTGAGAATAAGATAGACAAGACTTGTGCCTTCCCTCTTAGAGCTTCATTCCAGAGGAGGAGGCAAACAGTGGACCACCATATAAAGACATATGGGATGGAGAGGGACTGGAAGTGGGGTGTCCAGTATGATTTAGATGGTCAGAAGAAGCAAGAAGGCCTGTCTGAGGAGGGAACCTGAGCTGAGCCCTGGTTGTCAAAGAGGAGCCACAACACGTTGCTGGAAGGCTGAGGGTTCTGCACAGCTGGGATAGCAAGACAGCCAGAGCTAAGGAGGATGTGGGATGTTCAAGAAGGGCAGAGGCCATTATGCAGTGCAGGGCAGGGGACAGTGGGAGAAGGAGGAGACGAGATCAGAGAGGAAGCAGCTATGCAGCCAGGCGATGAAGGACTGTGGTCCATGGTGAGGAGTGTGGGTCGGAAGCCATTGGATGGCAGTAAGCATGGAAGAGACACAGTCAGATTTCTATTTTATTTAGCCCCAAAGGTCCTAGTTATGGCCTTAGAGGTCGTTTAATTACACTCCTCTGAGGGTGCTCCTCTTTTAAAATTTTGTTTAGTGTTTCCTCTAAAACAGCCGTTATTCCAGGTTACAGAAGGTTTTGAAAAGATCACTAGGGTAACGTTTCTTGTCTTTCCTTTTTTTTCTTTTTTAATGTCAAACAAGCATTTTAGGTATTTTTAATTTTGATTTTTACTATCCACTTTATTGAGGTATGATTGATGTGAGAGCAACAATTCTTAATGTTTATCAGTCCTTGGAAGTCTCAGAAGGTCTGAGGATTGATTGTCTCTTCTGGGTGTGTGACTAGAATTATGCCAAAGCCTGTATTACCCATAATTATATTTGCTGGTGTTTTCAGCAAATGTTTACTGAGAATAACCATGATTAGAGTGGCATAATGGTTGAAAGCATGGGTAACTCTTTGATCTTGGGCAAGCTTCTTAACTTCTTCCTTTCCTTCATTTTTCCTCTTCCTCCTCTTTCTCCTTTTCCTCCTCCTCCTCCTCCTCTTCTACTACCTCCACCACGACCACCATCACCTATCATAAAACTCACTTTTCTAAAGTTTACCATTCAGTGTTTTAAAATTATATTCACAAAATTTTGCAGTTATCACCACAATCTAATTCTGGAACATTTTCATCACCCCCAAGAAACCCTGAACCCATTAGCAGTCAGTCCCCATTCCCTTCTCCCTTAGGCCCCTGGTGACCACTAATCTACATTCTGTCTCCATGCATTCGTGTATTCTGGACATTTCATACAATGTGCAGCCTTTTGTGACTGACCTGTTTTACTTAGCATAATGTTTTGAGGTTCATCCATGTTGTAGCTGAGTAATACACCATTATTTGGATATATTCTAAGCTTCTTAAGCTTTAATTTCCTTCCGAAGCTCTAGGTTGTTGCAAGGATTAGATGAGATAATGTGTGGTGCTTACACATGTTTGTTGACAATGAATTATTATTACCTCCGTGAGGCAGTCACTGCACTGAGATGTTGGGGGATTCTCCATTGAGGAGAGGAGGCATTGATCTCATGGAACTTATGATCTGGTGAGAGCAGCTTAGGTCGTAAGAAATGCTGCTTGTCTTCCCTTTGGCTTCAGTCTTTTTCTGACTTTAGTAAGTGAGAAGGGAGGAGTCCACTATGTAATCTTTTCTCTCTCCAAAGTAGGCTTAAGAAAAAAAAAATGGAGACAATTTGGCAGGACATGGGTTGATACATGCTCAAGGTAGTGAGCACTGGGAATTCAGATAACATACTTCCATTGAGTGGAAAGCATGCTCGTGAGACACTTGGTACTTGTCCAGTTTTCCCAGAGCTGCTCACCAGACATCCATTAAAGAACATGACGCGACTTGCAGGCTATTGCATATATGTGGGTATTTAAATTTCCAGGCTATCTGACTGGTCTGAGGTCAACACCCAGGTCCTCAGCATGCTGTCTTGTTTATTGTGAAGTGAAATCCTTGTGCTTCTTTTAGCCCCTGCCCAATACAGAGAGGAAAGAATTCTTAGGATGCATCAAGGGTAATGCCTTCTTGGTTTAAAAGGCAGCATTATGTTCCTTCTTAATAGAACACTACTCCAGCGAGAGAGTGTGGGGATGTGACACGTCTTTGTACATTCATCTTGAATGATGCCCAGGGAGAACTCTGGGTGAAATCGATTTAAGACATCCACATTGGGTGGCTGACTCCCAAAACTGAGGAGTAGACCCAAAACTTGGAGAGTAAGGTAGTTTTGGATTTAGGAAAAAAATCTTTATTCTGATTTTCTGGGAATCAGAGGTGTTTGATTTAAGATGAATATCTAGAAAATGCTGATTTAAAGAAATACATGCATGCAGTAATTTGCTCATTAAAAGCAGTTCACGCTGCGCTTTGGAAAGAAGCAGACAGCCACACTGATATAGTTTCAGTTAGCTTAAATACAGAGCCCAACCTTCTTGCTGACTGACATGGTTAATTCATTCTTCATTCAGTCAACAAACATTTATTGAGCTTCTCATTTGCGTAAGACACTGTGCTGAGCAACACGGGGGAATTCAGAGCCGTGTGAAAGAATTTCTCGTCTTCCAGAGCCTGTGGTAGAGAAATGAGACTACAGTGTATATGAATAGTGTTAAAACATGATAGAAAGTGACTTGAGAGATCTTGGTGATGAGGGAAGGTTTTCTGGGGAAGGTGGGCTTCCATGGGACTCCTACAGGAGGCTGCCTTGGTTTTGGGTCCCCTGGTAGCAGACCCTGAGACAAGGAGGAAAGAGCTAGGAAAGGGTGAGTTCTCAAGCTGTTTACTCCTCTGGGCAGCTGGGATTCTCACTGAGAGCTCTGGGAGTCTGTGGACTCATGCCAGAGAGTTATCCCACCTAGAGGCAGGGAGCTGGAGTTTTGTCCACCAACTGCCAGGCTGTTGTTGGCTGAAGTCTGCTTCTTAGGGCAGTAACTCTTTACTACCTCCTCCTGGGTAGAGTACAAAGCCCTCAGGCCCAGGGTCTCAGGCAGTTCCAGTCAGCTGCCTTCAGTGTGTGGAAGTGAATGCCAAGGGCATAGTGGCAGGGCCCAGTGGAGCCCATAGCAGGTGCTTTAGACTTTGAAAGGTGTGGGAAGGAGAAAGACGCAGACTCCACAGGAAGTGGCAGGCAGAGGTGTGGGAGCCCAAAAGCACCAAACTCCTGGGGTGAGTCAGGACTGGTGAGGCCCCCTCTCTTAAAGAACTTGAATTACCAAGCTGCGAACAGAAGGCAAACTGCCTGTTGGGAGTCCCTGGGTCCTAAGGGGGATATTCAGCTTTATTTGGCTAAATGTTTTTTTTCAGCTCTGCGGATTTGGAGATTGAACTTAAATATGGTTCTAAGAAGGAACATGTGGAGAAGAAATAGGCCTCCTGCCTCATTTTTCTCTTGTGGTCGAGTAAGACCAGGACAGGAATCAGGAGCTGTGGCTGGGGACAGCTTGAGGCACCTTGACCTATACCAGCCTGAGCTGTGGTGTCACTGTCTTACGTCTTGGTTTCTAAGTTTTTGTGATTCCTGAATCCAGATTGGCAGGCCTTTTGTGTCATTGCTGGCTTTTTTCTCTCCAACTAGCAGCCCATCATGCTCACTGCTGACATTTCTCTTACACGTCTGAGAGAGGGAATCAGGGAAGGCACCGGCCTTAGGAATTTGGAGTCAAGACTTCCAATCTCAGCTCTGCTTCAGAGAGCTGGTCACATACTCTGGGCCTTAGTCCGAAGGAATTAGAGGAGACGATGTGAACATTGCTTTCCATTTCAGGAGTCTCGGGGTTTATGATGATGCTAACTCGAAGGTTAAATGCTTTAGTTCCCAGTTTCAAGAAATCTGCAGAAGGAAGGCTTTCTATTATGGTGATAGACACTGTGCCAAGCCCTATGTGTACCTATAGTCTTCTATTTAAGTTCCTTTGATAACCCTGTCTGGAAGATGTGATTATCCCCATTTACTGCTGAGTAACATGCGGCCTGGTGAGATTCAGTCACATGCAGGGACTCCAGCATGGGCTGTCTGCTTGGAGTCTTCTTCACTGTGGCTGCTGTGGTCACAGCACTGGACTACCAATTTGCAAGTGAGCTGAACCTAATTCTGATGATTGCATATCTGTTCACATTAAGTGAGAAAAAGAGTGGAACTATTTTGGCCAATTTGTAACCATATAAGGAAAACACAGAAAGTCCCAAATAGGATTGAAAATAATGCTGTTTGTTGAGTAGAACCATCTGTTATGTTCTGTGTGTCTCCCCCTCCGCATTCGTATGTTGAAGTTCTAACCCCTAGTACCTAAGAATGTAACTATATTTGGAATAAAGTCTTTAAAAATATAATTAAGTTAAAATGAAATCTTTTGGGTGGCCCTTAATTTAATATTACTATTGTCATGAAAAGAGAAAGTTTGGACACAGACACTAGTGTGTTGGAGGAAAGACCATGTGAAGACATAGTGAGATGGATGGCGGCTGTCTGCAAGCCAAGGAGAGAGCCCTGAGAATGAAACCAGCCCTGCTGACACCTTGATCTTGGACTTCTAGCCTTCTGAACTGTGAGGAAATACATTTCTGTTGGTTAAGCTACCAGTCTGTGGTACTTTGTAGCATCCTTAGCAAACGAATACACCATTCTAATTCACTTATTGCTTACCTATTGCAGTGAGACATTCAGCATTAAGTGCTTCTTGTTAATGGGTAAAACTGTTTGTCCCTTATACTATGATTTTCAAGGGCTGTTTTGAGAGATTGTAGTTTCTTTTGCATTTAGGTACTTTAGGATGATTGGAATTGTTTTGGTAGTTTTGAAAAAGTGTGTGATGATAAAGAATCTTAAGAGGCAGATATCCCCAAAGTTGCTGTAAATATTGATTGCCACTGTGCTGTGTGCAATATGATGTAGTCGAATATTGCATTTTATATGTCCTAGAGGCCTGATAGTATTCTAAGCTTTCTAGCGCTGGTAGGAATGAGTCGCTATGGATTTTTCTCTCCTGAAGCCACCCTTTCCTGTCTAGTTCTAAACATTTTAATTCTAGAGTGCCAGGTGACTCTTTTTGTTGCCATATTTTCTCTGATCAGGGTGGTCAGACATTTCTGGTCTGAGTCAACCTGTATTGAATGCCTTGGGTATTATCATTTGCTTTTGATGACTCATCTTTATGCTGGTAGATCAGGTTCAGAAAATCTTGAAAACATATACAATAAAATAAATATCGTCTAAATTTTAGTAGATTCTGGTTCTATTTATTTAGGGTGTCTATGCAACCTACTTTCAAAATGGTTTGAGAATGACTTGCACAATTAAACATAACAAGATTATTAAAAATAAAATCACAACCAAACCATTGATACTTATATACTGATTCTTGATTTTCATAGATGAACAAAATCCAGCATAACTCTTGGGTGGTGAAATTCAATGGATGTTTGCCCTCTGCCTGCCCCTACCCCTGCTTGCCTGTTGACAATAATTATTGTGAGTGACTGGGACCCAGGGAGATTAAGCACCAGGCTAGAGAAATGAGGAGGGCCACAGGAGCCAGATTTAGATTTTCTAGGTTCTGTGAGATGAGAAAACTGGGATTGCCCAGAAAAGAGGACCCTGTGGCTACAGTCTTTAGCAGGAGAATAAAAAGTATGGCAACTAAGAATTTCTAGCAAAATCAAAAGAATTTAATTGTTGATGGGATCATATTACACTGTTTATCTTACCTAGGATATAAAAGACATCTCTAGTGAGTCAGAAGACTATTTCTTGACTGGTGGATAAAAGGAGACCCTTTGTGGGTATCCACCCCAATGCAGAATGTGGGCAAATAAAACCTGAACTTGACTCATTTTTTTTTCAGAGCACTTCGTGGTCTTTTGAAGACAAAGACAAATAATGTATAAAAATTCCAGCAGAAGTTAATTGTGACAAAAAATTGAAAAGCACAGAGAATTAGATGTGACCAAGCATCTGAGATAAGTTTATTACAGTAGTTACTGAAATGAGATCTTACTTTTCTGACAGTTACGTGAGAAAGGTAAGATAGTGGGTTGTGTAATTTTCATTATCTGATACAAGAATTTTATCTGTCTAGAGATATAAATGTTTCCTTGTCAAAGAGGAATTTATCCCTTGACGCCTGATGTAGTAGGACATTCAATAGCATAATGGTTAATGTGTGCAACCATGGTTTTGCAAATGACCAGAAGTGTTTCTTAAATAGGTTTCTCATATTGACTCTCTGTGTTAGCCAAGTGCATAAAGTTCTTTCTAACCTGAGTTGATGGATAGATTTCCATTGACAGAAGCCATTCATGAATGATTCTGAGCACTTCTATTTCACAAATGTTTATTGAGTGCCTGCTAAGTGCCAGGCACTATCAAAGTTTGCCTGGAGAAGTCCTTCCCTCATGAAGCTTATAGAACAATGGAGGAGGAAAGACAAATCTGTAGGCATTTAATGACAATCTGAAAAGTACTGTGATGGGGAAAGTACAGGATGTTTTTATCCCACATAGGAGGGGTACCTAACCCAGATTAGAGGTGGAAATGGATAGCGAGGTAAATGTTTATGGAGCTACATGTCTCAACTCAGGCCTAAAGCATGTTTAAGAGGTGGTCAGAAAAGGTTTGAAGGAGGAGAGAGTGTGGAGGCCTGAAGGTAAGCAAGAAACTTGGGACATGGAGTGAGAGAAAATGGAGGCTTTGAGAGGTGAACAGAACCACACAGCTAGTAAGTAACAGAGCCAAGAACAGACCTAGGAATGCCCATTGTCAAAGCCTTGGAGAGTTGAGACATTATCTAATTCGTTTGTGCTGCTATAACAAAATGCCATGGACTGGGCAATATATAAACAATAGAAATTTACTTCTGCTGGTTCTGGAGGCTGGGAAATCCAAGACCAAGCCTTGATATCTGGTGAGGGATCTCAGCCTGCAAGATTGTGCCTTGTTGCTCTGTCCTCACATGGCAGAAGAGCCATATGGAAGGGCCAGGCAATTCTCCAAAGCCTTTTTTGTAAGGGCATTAATCTCAATGATGATCTCATTAATCTCATTGATAAAGGAAGAGCCCTCATGGCCTAATCACCCTGCAAAGACCCCACCTCTTCATAGGTGAGGTTTAAATTTCCACATGAATTTTAGAGGGACCTATACATTCAAACCATAGCAGACATTTTTCAGTGATAAAGAAGTCTGACTAAAAATATGTTTGAAAAGCTCTACAAAGGTGAACCTTAGAGAAATAAAAAACTTTATATCATTTGTGTCTTAACCTTGCTTTATTTTGAATACTACTATTCATTGCATAAATCTAGCCCCAAACAATAACTTATTAAATTTTCCTCTTGATTCTCCATAGATTTATATAAAGTAAGGGCTTGACATCACATGAACTGGCTCATTAAGACTCTTGATGGTCATCTGTTGCCAGTGAGAATTGTGTTATTTTAGAACCATTTTTTGGATGATTCATACACTAGAATCTCATCATCTAGAGTCATTTCTCCTAATCTTTTAAAATTAATTGTAAATTAGAATCCCCAAATAAGAATCCTAACTGGTTTATTATGGGCTGTTTATAAAAGTACTCTCTTTAACAAGTTCGTTCTAATTCTTCTTCCATGATGATATCCATGAGCCTTAATATGATATTTAGATTGTGTTTAAAAACAAAATAATCTATATTGGCTTTTTATTTATTTATTTTTTTGAGATGGAGTTTCACTCTTGTCACCCAGGCTGGAGTGCGGTGGCGCAATCTTGGCTCACTGCAACCTCCACCTCCCAGGTTCAAGCAATTCTCCTGCCTCAGCCTCCCAGGTAGCTGGGATTACAGGCATCTGCCACCACGCCCAGCTAATTTTTGTATTTTTAGTAGAGACAGAGTTTCGCCATCTTGGCCAGGCTGGTCTCGAACTCCCGACCTCAGGTGATCCACCTGCCTCGGCCTCCCAAGTGCTGGGATTACAGGCTTGAGCCACCACGCCTAGCTTATATTGGCTTTTTAAATGAAACAATTTCTACAAAAAGTTTCACGTCCTTTAATATAATTACAAATATATTTGTCCATTTTACAGGAATATCTTTCAAATAAGAAGGTGGAAATCTCTAACACATTGTATAGTGCACATTTCATTTCTTCCTCCTTTCTTTTTTGCCCAAGTGAGTTCACACATCCAATAAATTAGACTAAATTACATGTGACCAGAAGGATCTCACAGCATAAGAATAGACTATATCTCTTGTAAATCTCCAGGATTTCTTGTTTTTCGTAAATGTCCCCCTCAACTTTATTGAAGATAATGGACAGATAAAAATTATACATATTTAAGGTATACAAGGTGATGTTTTAATTTTTGTATACATTGTGAAATGATCACCATGCTAAAGCTAATTAACATATCCATCACCTCAGATGGTTATCTTTTTTCTGTTTTTGTGCTGAGAATATGTAAGATCTCCCTTTGCAAATTTCAATTATACAATACAGTATAATTAATTATAGTCACCATTCTGCACATTACATCCCGTGAACTTACTGATTCTGCATAATGGAAACTGAAACCCTTTGACCAACCAAGGGGTACTTAGAAACTTACTAGTGTCTGAGGCTCTTCCTTATTACTGTTCGTATTTATTCATTAAGGACTGAGCTAATACTTGACCCTAAAAAAATGTTTCCTCTTTAAAGCTGTTCGGTGGTAAAGGGTTTCTTTATGTGATTGCTAACATTTGCCCTCCCTGTGCACTGTGCTAGCTCATAGGGAAACAAGAATAAGATGCAGTCCGTTTAAGGAGCCCACAGTTTAGGGTGGGATCAGGGACAGCTACACAGAGGAGGAGATGGTTGAGCTGTTTTGAAGGATGAGTAATTTGAGGGTGAGTAGTTCAGTACTTTTGGGTGTGGTGAGGGACAATAACTTTTTGAGCATCCGTTTATTTTAGCTGGCCATTCAATGGTTGATATCGAATGCTTACTGGATAAATAGAAGTGATGGATTGTTGATACAGCTTAGCTATTTTGCATCTTTTTTCCCACTGGTATCTCAACCTGACACAGCTTTAACAGCCAGAAGTTTTATAAGCTGCAAAAATGAGTACTATGGATATTTTAGCTGAGGTTAAAATGTACACGTGAAAACCACGGCACGAGAACTATGTGACGAATGCACAAGCCTCAGTAACCGATGCGATCAACTGGAAGAAAGGGTATCAGCGATGGAAGACGAAATGAACGAAATGAAGCGTGAAGAGAAGTTTAGAGAAAAAAGAACAAAAAGAAACGAACAAAGCCTCCAAGAAATATGGGGCTATGTGAAAAGACCAAATCTACGTCTAATTGGTGTACCTGAAAGTGATGCGGAGAATGGAATCCAGTAGGAAAACACTCTGCAGGATATTATCCAGGAGAACTTCCCCAATCTAGCAAGGCAGGCCAACATTCAAATTCTGGAAATACAGAGAACGCCACAAAGATACTCTTTGAGAAGAGCAACTCCAAGACACATAATTGTCACATTCACCAAAGTTGAAAAGAAGTAAAAAATGTTAAGGGCAGACAGAGAGAAAGGTCGGGTTACCCACAAAGGGAAGCCCATCAGACTAACAGCTGATCTCTTGGCAGAAACTCTACAAGCCAGAAGAGAGTGGGGGCCAATATTCAACATTCTTAAAGAAAAGAATTTTCAACCCAGAATTTCATATCCAGCCAAACTAAGCTTCGTAAGTGAAGGAGAAATAAAATCCTTTACAGACAAGCAAATTCTGAGAGATTTTGTCACCACCAGGCCTGCCCTAAAAGAGCTCCTGAAGGAAGCACTAAACATGGAAAGGAACAACCAGTACCAGCCACTGCAAAAAATGCCAAATTGTAAAGACCGTCAAGGCTAGGAAGAAACTGAATCAACTAACGAGCAAAATAACCAGCTAACATCATAATGACAGGATCAAATTCACACATAACAATACTAACCTTAAATGTAAATGGGCTAAATGCTCCAATTAAAAGGCACAGACTGGCAAATTGGATAGAGTCAAGACCCATCAGTGTGCTGTATTCAGGAAACCCATCTCACGTGCAGACACACACATAGGCTCAAAATAAGGGGATGGAGGAAGATCTACCAAGCAAATGGAAAACAAAAAAAGGCAGGGGTTGCAATCCTAGTCTCAGATAAAACAGACTTTAAACTAACAAAGATCAAAAGAGACAAAGAAGGCCATTACATAATGGTAAAGGGATCAATTCTACAAGAAGAACTAACTATCCTAAATATATATGCACCCAATACAGGAGCACCCAGATTCGTAAAGCAAGTCCTTAGTGACCTACAAAGAGACTTAGACTCCCATACAATAATAATGGGAGACTTTAACACCCCACTGTCAACATTAGACAGATGAATGAGACAGAAAGTTAACAAAGATATCCAGGAATTGAACTCAGCTCTGCACCAAGTGGACCTAATAGACATCTACAGAACTCTCCACCCCAAATCAACAGAATATACCTTCTTTTCAGCACCACACCACACCTATTCCAAAATTGACCACATAGTTGGAAGTAAAACACTCCTCAGCAAATGCAAAAGAACAGAAATTATAACAAACTGTCTCTCAGACCACAGTGCAATCAAACTAGAACTCAGCATTAAGAAACTCACTCAAAACCGTTCAACTACATGGAAACTGAACCACCTGCTCCTGAATGACTACTGGGTACATAACGAAATGAAGGCAGAAATAAAGATGTTCTTTGAAACCAACGAGAACAAAGACACAACATACCAGAATCTCTGGGACACATTCAAAGCAGTGTGTAGAGGGAAATTTACAGCACTAAATACCCGTATTAGAAAGCAGGAAAGATCTGAAATCAACACCCTAACATCAGAAGTAAAGTAAGTAGAGAAGCAAGAGCAAACACATTCAAAAGCTAGCAGAAGGCAAGAAATAACTAAGATCAGAGCAGAACTGAAGGAAATAGAGACACAAAAAACCCTTCAAAAAATCAATGAATCCAGGAGCTGGTTTTTTGAAAAGATCAACAAAATTGATAGACCACTAGCAAGACTAGTAAAGAAGAAAAGAGAGAAGAATCAAATAGACGCAATAAAAAGTGACAAAGGGGATATCACCACCGATCCCACGGAAATACAAACTACCGTCAGAGAATACTGTAAACACCTCTACACAAATAAACTAGAAAATCTAGAAGAAATGGATAAATTCCTGGACACATACACTCTCTCAAGACTAAACCAGGAAGAAGTTGAATCTCTGAATAGACCAATAACAGGCTCTGAAATTGAGGCAATAATTAATAGCTTACCAATCAAAAAAAGTCCAGGACCAGATGGATTCACAGCCGAATTCTACCAGAGGTACAAGGAGGAACTGGTACCATTCCTTCTGAAACTATTCCAATCGATAGAAAAAGAGGGAATCCTCCCTAACACATTTTATGAAGCCAGCATCGTCCTGATACCAAAGCCTGGCAGAGACATAACCAAAAAAGAGAATTTCAGACCAATATCCTTGATGAACACTGATGCAAAAATCCTCAATAAAATACTGGCAAACCGAATCCAGCAGCACATCAAAAAGCTTATCCACCATGATCAAGTGGGCTTCATCCCTGGGATGCAAGACTGGTTCAATATACGCAAATCAGTAAACATAATCCAGCATATAAAGAGAACCAAAGACAAAAACCACATGATTATCTCAATAGATGCAGAAAAGGCCTTTGAAAAAATTCAACAACCCTTCATGCTAAAAACTCTCAATAAATTAGGTATCGATGGACGTATCTCAAAATAATAAGAGCTATCTATGACAGACTCACAGCCAATATCATACTGAATGGACAAAAACTGGAAGCATACCCTTTGAAAACTGGCACAAGACAGGGATGCCCTCTCTCACCACTCCTATTCAACATGGTGTTGGAAGTTGTGGCCAGGGCAATCAGGCAGGAGGAGGGAATAAAGGGCATTCAATTAGGAAAAGAGGAAGTCAAATTGTCCCTGTTTGCAGATGACATGATTGTATATCTAGAAAACCCCATCATCTCAGCCCAAAATCTCCTTAAGCTGATAAGCAACTTCAGCAAAGTCTCAGGATATAAAATCAATGTGCAAAAATCACAAGCATTCTTATACACCAATAACAGACAAACAGAGAGCCAAATCATGAGTGAATTCCCATTCACAATTGCTTCAAAGAGAATAAAATACCTAGGAATCCAGCTTATAAGGGATGTGAAGGACATCTTCAAGGAGAACTACAAACCACTGCTCAATGAAATAAAAGAGGATACAAACAAATGGAAGAACATTCCATGCTCATGGGTAGGAAGAATCAATATCGTGAAAATGGCCATACTGCCCAAGGTAATTTATAGATTCAATGCCATCCCCATCAAGCTACCAATGACTTTCTTCACAGAATTGGAAAAAACTACTTTAAAGTTCATATAGAACCAAAAAAGAGCCCGCATCGCCAAGTCAATCCTAAGCCAAAAGAACAAAGCTGGAGGCATCATGCTACCTGACTTCAAACTATACTGCAAGGCTACAGTAACCAAAACAGCATGGTACTGGTACCAAAGCAGAGATATAGACCAATGGAACAGAACAGAGCCCTCAGAAGTAATGCCACATATCTACAACTATCTGATCTTTGACAAACCTGACAAAAAGAAATGCGGAAAGGATTCCCTATTTAATAAATGGTGCTGGGAAAACTGGCTAGCCATATGTAACAAGCTGAAACTGGTTCCCTTCCTTAACACCTTATACAAAAATTAATTCAAGATGGATTAAAGACTTACATGTTAGACCTAAAACCATAAAAACCCTAGAAGAAAGCCTAGGCAATACCATTCAGGACAGAGGCATGGACAAGGACTTCATGTCTAAAACACCAAAAGCAATGGCAACAAAAGCCAAAATTGACAAATGGGATCTAATTAAACTAAAGAGCTTCTGCACAGCAAAAGAAACCACCATCAGAGTGAACAGGCAACCTACAGAATGGGAGAAAATTTTTGCAACCTACTCATCTGACAAAGGGCTAATATCCAGAATCTACAATGAACTCAAACAAATTTACAAGAAAAACACAAACAACCCCATCAAAAAGTGGGCAAAGGATATGAACAGACACTTCTCGAAAGAAGACATTTATGCACCCAAAAAACACATGAAAAAAGGCAATACCATTCAGGCCATAGGCGTGGGCAAGGACTTCATGTCTAAAACACCAAAAGCAATGGCAACAAAAGCCAAAATTGACAAATGGGATCTCATTAAACTAAAGAGCTTCTGCACAGCAAAAGAAACTACCATCAGAGTGAACAGGCAACCTACAGAATGGGAGAAAATTTTTGCAACCTACTCATCTGACAAAGGGCTAATATCCAGAATCTACAATGAACTCAAACAAATTTACAAGAAAAAAACAAACAACCCCATCAAAAAGTGGGCAAAGGACATGAACAGACACTTCTCAAAAGAAGACATTTATGCAGCCAGAAAACACATGAAGAAATGCTCATCATCACTGGCCATCAGAGAAATGCAAATCAAAACCACAGTGAGATACCATCTCACACCAGTTAGAATGGCCATCATTAAAAAATCAGGAAACAACAGGTGCTGGAGAGGATGTGGAGAAATAGGAACACTTTTACACTGTTGGTGGGACTGTAAACTAGTTCAACCATTGTGGAAGTCAGTGTGGCGATTCCTCAGGGATCTAGAACTAGAAATACCATTTGACCCAGCCATCCCATTACTGGGTATATACCCAAAGGATTATAAATCATGCTGCTATAAAGACACATGCACACGTATGTTTATTGCGGCACTATTCACAATAGCAAAGACTTGGAACCAACCCAAATGTCCAACAACAATAGACTGGATTAAGAAAATGTGGCACATATACACCATGGAATACTATGCAGCCATAAAAAATGATGAGTTCGTGTCCTTTGTAGGGACATGGATGAAACTGGAAAACATCATTCTCAGTAAACTATCGCAAGGACAAAAAACCAAACACCGCATGTTCTCACTCATAGGTGGGAATTGAACAATGAGAACTCATGGACACAGGAAGGGGAACATCACATTCCGGGTACTGTTGCGGGGTGGGGGGTGGGGGGGGCGGGGACAGCATTAGGAGATATACCTAATGCTAAATGACGAGCTAATGGGTGCAGGAAATCAACATGGCACATGGATACATATGTAACAAACCTGCACATTGTGCACATGTACCCTAAAACCTAAAGTATAATAATAATAAAAAAAAATGCTCATCATCACTGGCCATCAGAGAAATGCAAATCAAAACCACAATGAGATACCATCTCACACCAGTTAGAATGGCGATCATTAAAAAGTCAGGAAACAACAGATGCTAGAGAGGATGTGGAGAAATAGGAACACTTTTACACCGTTGGTGGGACTGTAAACTAGTTCAACCATTGTGGAAGTCAGTGTGGCGATTCCTCAGGCATCTAGAACTAGAAATACCATTTGACCCAGCCATCCCATTACTGGGTATATACCCAAAGGATTGTAAATCATGCTGCTATAAAGACACATGCACACGTATGTTTATTGTGGCACTATTCACAATAGCAAAGACTTGGAACCAACCTAAATGTCCAACAATGATAGACTGGATTAAGAAAATGTGGCACATATACACCATGGAATACTATGCAGCCATAAAAAATGATGAGTTCATGTCCTTTTTAGGGACATGGATGAAGCTGGAAACCATCATTCTCAGCAAACTGTCGCAAGGACAAAAAACCAAACACCACATGTTCTCACTCATAGGTGGGAATTGAATAATGAGAACACATGGACACAGGAAGGGGAACATCACACACTGGGGACTGTTGTGGGGTGGGGGGAGGGGGAGGGATAGCATTAGGAGATATACCTAATGCTAAATGACGAGTTAATGGGTGCAGCACACCAACATGGCACATGTATACATATATAACAAACCTGCACATTGTGCACATGTACCCTAAAACTTAAAGTATAATAAAAAATAAATAAAATAAAATAAAAAAATGTACATGTGATCCTACTCCTTTGAGAGGTTTAGTTAACTCTGTTGCTGTGAAATCACTAATGTTCTCATGTCTGAAAGTAAACATCTAGTGACAACAGTGCTTTTAGAAGTAAATAATATGTCTATTTTCATGCAGCTTTGAATTCCTGGTTTCTTTGTATACATTTGATTCAGTGAACTATGAAAAAATGAGCAAACCTTAAGACACTGTGAGGTGTTTTCCATAAAAGCAGTTTGAGACAAGGTTTTCAGGTTGGTGGATTAAAGGAATCAAACTGTTCCTGCACCCAGCACCGTGAACAACACCCGTACTACATTTTTCTTGTTTTGAGTTTCTCTCTCCTCAAGATATGCTGTTTGGAAGTATTTTTTTATTATTAAAATATTGCATGACTTGTTTGAAAATTTATTTTTGCTGGTTATTTTTTATGCAGAAAATTCTTTCTTCCTATAAGGCCCAGAATATAAGGCTAGCTTAATGCCTCGTTGTGTTGATCAGATACTAGTATCAGTGTAGAAGATCTCGTACTCATTGTTGCATTAGATCTATTGTCATGGTAGCCACACCACATAGGAAGCAAAAGAAAACAGTATTTTTGTCTCTTTCTTTGAAGGCAACTTCCTGGTAAGTAATGATTAAATTATATGACTCTCAAAGTACAAAAATAACACAATTCCTTAGATATTACTCCACATGTGTGTAGCACCAGCATGCAGGTAGTTAGCCATGGTAATGGATATTATGTTCATGAAAAATGGGTGCTCAAAAGTAGCTTTTAGGAGGGAAACAAAACCTTGTATATTAGTAAGATTTATCTCTATCTCAGCGGTGAATGATACAGGGTCTGTAATCAAAATGTTTTTCTTAGTATAATTTGACTACTAGCTCTATAGGTAATCCCTTTCACAGAGAAGCATGGACACCCATCTCCTCTCCTTTGTGCACAATCCTGAGGGTTAGTCTTGTCCTTCCTCTGCCCTTGGCATCAAGGGACTCCAGGAACCTCAGAGTGTGTGTCTTTGAGCTGTATCTACTGCCGTCTGCTTCCACCTGTGCGAGGGATCCCTGGTTAGCTGGGAGATACTTTCCTGCCAGCATTTTTATCCACTGTTGATGAATCACCCTCTCTCATCTGCCACCTCTGGTAGGGCTTTGAGTATCACAACCTCATGCTTTTAATTATTTATTTTTTTAGTAGAAGATACAGTTTTCTTACTGTTGAAGAAAGCATAGTTCAGCCTCTCTTTTGAAAGTTGGGTTTCAGTGTTTTTCTGTTTAAAGTCAATGTATTAAAGAAGGCTAAGAGGTGAGCCACTCACTTTTTTTTTTTTTTTTTTGACTTAGTTAAGTGTGTAATGTTTGAATTGCAGGGATTTATACAGGCTACTGAATTGAAAAGAGCTTTGACTGTGATACCTCAGTGAAAACAATTACATGTATGTTTGTATATTTGTTTCCTGTTTCCAAGAACAACTTGTAGCTTTTTAAAAATGGGCTTCCTTTTTATCATGACATGTTGGGGTTAGATAAATCTTTAAATGTCCTGCAGTCTAACTCCCTAGCTGATTTTCGTATCTTTTCTTATCCCCATTGAGAGCTCTTCTGGTGTGTTCCTGAACACTTCCAGGCTTAGGTAGCTGATTCTTAAACTATGCCGACTGCTGTCAAGTACTTTTTTTTCCTGTCATTCTGTAATGTTTTATCCCTTGGTTTCAGTTTTTGCACTTAAAGCAACTCCCTCATGGAGACTGAGCATTAGGCTACTTCATTCAGTTATCAGAACCTCCTGGAAATTGGTTCCTGACACTGCTATTGTCCCAAAGATAACAGCCAAAGTTCTGTTCATGTGTGTTTACCTAGAATATAAAATAAGAATACAGATCATTTTCCAAGAAAAGAGTGGAAAATTATAAAAAGAGCTTTTCTAAGACATGAAAAATACTATATTTTAAGCACATAGGAAGCTATTTATAGTTTCTTCCTGCCAGTGTCCAGTACTATTAAACAGTAGGAGATTTTTATAGTCTGAAAAGGGATATTTTGAGTCTATAAGAACTTTCTGCAAGGTGATAGCAATCTCAGGTTTAATTCTGCCAGATTTTTGCTGTCTCAATATGTTTTACAAATGAATTGAAGCTAATACTGTCTTTTAAGAGAGAAGTTAATACCTGCCCATTATTAAATATAAAACCAATGTGTTAAATATAATTTAGTTTTATTTCTAAAATTTCATTGAAATGTAATAAAATATTTTAGCATTCTGGTTAGAATTGAAATGCAGTAACACAAATATGTTTTTAGTATCTTCTTTACAGAAAATATTAGTTTATTGTAAAAATTAAATTTGATGCCAAAAATTAATTTGTATCTAGTTGCATTGGGAAGAATAATGTCAAAAATGCACTAACTTCCATTGCCTTGATGTGGGGAATGATGGTGGTGTATAAAAAATGATTTAGAAACCATCAGTATGCAATACCACAATTTTGTGATTATTATTATATTTTGTTATTCTTAACACATCTATCATCCAAATCTGACTGAAAACAGGGCGTGCTGTTTAAACTGGCTCTTTGGCCATAGTCTTTGTTCAAAACAGGTCACCTTTTGATGATTTTACCTAAAAACATTTTATAAATAACTGTAGTTATTTTCTCCTGTGTTAACCTGTGAGCCAGCAGAAACTTTTCTTCTGTGTTTATGGATTTAAAAGAGTTTTTTGTTTGTTTTTTGTTTTGTAATTATAACATGCAGCTTATTGCCTCTTTCATATGTAATACAAATGTTGGCCAAAAATTGGTATTTTTCCATCGACTTTGAAGAACTGTAGAAAAGAAGTCAAACACTTGTAAATCGTATGTTTTGGTGATTCTAAGTGATACTCCTTGGGTTTCCAATGAACTTCAGGTACAGAGGGCTATTGTTAATTGTCTTTCTCATTTATGCCATGTTAGATCATTGATCTGAGCAAAGCCCCAGTATTGTTTAATGTTTTCATTATCTTTATCTATCTCCAGTCCCCATCTTATTTTCCCTGCCCATATCCTAATGAGGCAACCAACCTGATGTGTCTTACATGATCTTTTTATTATAGGTGTTCTTAAAAATTATAGTTTTTGGGCATGTAATTTTATTTAATAAAAATAGTGTTATGCTGTAGATCTCTACTCAATACAGTGTTTAAAGGTCTGTGTGTAAACCTGTGTAAATTTTTATATCTAACTGTGGTAGAGTACCCTATATTGTGTCTTTAACTGCTTCATCCCCCAGGGGGAGATATGTAGATTCCCCGTGGCTCTCCACAACCACAGGCCATATTATAATGTATATGTATAAATCAGGATGGATAGAGCCCATTTATACATATACATATACATTGGCTGTATAGGTCAATGGGCTCTATCCATCCTGATTTATACATGTACGTTATAATATGGCTTGTGGTTGTGTTGCTGGTTTATTGGGCCAGTGTGTACTTAATTTGATGAAGTACTTCAGGATCGTCCTCCAGAAGGGCTGCACTGATCTGCTCTTGAGCAAAGCATGATGTTCACTAGAGTATTCAAATCTCATATTTGTTTTTGAGATGAACTAAATGACTTTTTTTCCCTAGGCATAGTTACTCTCTGTATGTTGGGAAGCTAATTGCTTATTTTTACTGATTAATGATTTCAGAAATGTAAGATTAAACCTTATGAAGTGAAGCAGCATCTCCTTTAGTATAAATTAGTTCCTTTGGGACTGCGTTAATTTGGTCAGGCCACTGTGATCCTTAGGGGAATGGAGTTTTGCTCTTCTCCTGCACTGTGTTGTCCAATGTTGTCATGGTGGTAATTTGAAAAGTTAGCATAATTAAAAAGGAGGAGCATATTTGCAGGATTAGATTCATATTTATTTAAAGCTAAGTGTCATACCATGTACCCAAAGAGACCTTAGTACACGTGGAATAAGAGTACAAGTTTGAATGAATGATTTCTTACAGTAGACAAGAAGGTACTTGTCTGAAAGTTAAAGGAGAGGAGATAATGAAGTGAGAAAAGGATGATGGAAATAGAAATACATTGCCTATCAGCTCCCCAAACTAGGCCTGACACAAGGTAGAGGGTCAGTCAATGTTTGTATAATGAGTGAATTAATAGTGTGGTATGGTAGATGTTTTAGATTTATAGCTAAATGTTTTGACTTACATTCCGATTCTGCCACTGGGGGGAAATCGTGAGACCACTCTGAGCCTCAGTTTATGAAACTGAAAACTGAGATTGATGGAAAGGCTAATTGAGGTGCAGTATGTGAAGGGACTGGCATGTATAATAGGCATTTAATGGATGTTTCATTCCTTTGGCAAAGTATACTTTCTATTACATGACCAGTAATAATCAGTTTCTTCTGCAAATATTCTGTCATAAGTCAATTCTGATTTTGGCCTTTTTGATGGCTGCTGTAAGGATTTGTGAACGGTCTGTTATTTCCTGTTTTGATATTCATGGAAGCATTTGATTGAAAATATAGTAAGGTTTTACTTAAAAACCACTCAGAGTTATCATGGCTTCACTAACACAGTTGTCTGTGCTGCCACTATGTAAATTTTGACCTAATTTTTTCCCCATCACCTAAAATCTATAAAGGACTATTTTGAAAGGTCTTATATTATAAAGCCTCATTTATACAGGCTTCTAGGAATGGATTTTTACACATTAAGTGGGTCTTCCAGGTAACTCAAATTTATTCCTTGATATAACTTTTATATATCCTTGGTATATCTTTGATATATTCCTTGATACATTCATGATCTATTTCTTGATATAACTTTTATATATCTTTAATACAACTTTTAAAAAAGGTGCCATTTAAAAATCCTCTGTAATATGTTAAATACATTTTTTCTTGGATAGAATATATTAAATGTAATTTTACTTTTTTAATATACAAAATTATTGTTTTGCCTGTTTAGTCAGCAATATGATAGGCTTAGTGACTGTTTTCTTGTTATATAGGTTATCATATTTGCCCTGAGTGAACCTGTTGTATCAGCCCAGCTCTTAACTAATTTGTTCCTTTTTAATGTGTTAGAGCCAGAATGAGAAATAACCAAAATTAGTAGCATTTTATGTAAGTCATGGGTTAGTAACCTTGAATAAAGACTTGAGGTCTTCTCTGGCCAAGTGTAAGAGATGCCCTGCCTTGAAAATAGTGCTTTAGAAGACTCAACTTTGTATCCTAGATGCTGGCCATGTTCCAGGTCCTTAAGAGTGTCATGAATCTGAAATCTGGAAAACAAAGGGCTTTATTTCACTTTTTAGCAAAATAGCTTTAGAAATGTAGCTATTAATTTGACACATACTTTGTAGAGTTACAGAGTTTGCACCAAATTCCACCATCTACAGATGAAGACCCAGAAATTTAGTAGTGGACACTTTTGTCCAGGGTCCCCTTGGGATATGTTGAGCCTTAGAACCCAGAACTCTGGACTTTCAGCCCATAGCTCTTGTCATTCTCCTTTACTCATAGGGACAGTATTGCCTGTAGGGCTCTTATGTGTGTAAGCTATAGATTATGTATGTGGAATTATTAAATGTACTCTCTGTACCTAAATATTTCAGAATATTTATATAGTAAAGATTAAGTAAAAAGAAGAATAAGTATGTCAAAACATTAATGAAGATTCTGGGACTGAGAATATGTTTTGAGGTCTTCAGTACCAGATTTCATTGCTATAAGACTTCCTCTTCTGACTTTGGTAAGAGCCAAGTGGCTTACAGGGGAAGAAGGGGCTATCAAACCTACTAGCTATAGAATTTGCCAGGAGGTATGTATTTGCAAACTAAAGCTTCTAAAGTGGTAGTTTAGATTTGGTTTTCACCTCCAGAATTGTCAGCAAAAGGATAAAAATTTTAGCTCAAAGTTAGCAGGGCCTGGAATCCAGGCAAAATAACACTAATAATCAACTTAATCACTAATAATCTACACATTTCCAGTGTGTGTTATAGTGTCCAAAGTGCCTTATATGAACTAACTCATTTTGTTCTCACAGCAACCAGGGAGATAGATAGTTATTATTTGTATTAGTTTGTTCTCACATGGCTATAAAGAAATTCCTGAAACTGGGTAAGGGTTTATGGAGAAAAGAGGTTTAACTAGCTCCTGATTCTGCAGGCTCTACAGGAAGCATGGCTGGGGAGGCCTCAGGAAACTTACAGTCATAGCGGAAGGTGAGGAGAAACAGGCACGTCTTACATGACCAGAGTAGGAGGAAGAGACAGAAGGGGGAGGTGCCACACACTTTTAAACAACCAGATCTTGTGATAACTCACTCACTGTCATGAAAACAGCACTGAAGAGTGAATCCTCCCTCATGATCCAATCACTTTCCACCAGGCCCTACCTTCAACATTGGGGATTACATGAGATTTGGGCAGGGACACAGACTCAAACCCTATTACTATTATTATCCCCATTTGCAGATGACGAAACTGAGGCATGGAGGAGTTAGATCTTGAATGTTAAGTTGTACATCTAGTTGATTTGATCTGCATTCTGGCTCTGGGTCTCCACTGGCTCTCTAAAGAGGCACCCCCCTCTAGCTGCAAGTGCAAAGGATATCCAGATTTTCACTGGGCTTTCTCCTTTTCCTTAGAGAGAATGTGGGATTTTTGCGGGTAACACAGATTTACATTGGTTCTTGGGAGGCCTAGCCTTTTTTAGTTGTGTGTTGACACTTTATAGAATGGATCATCACATTAAGAAGGGTTAGATTTAAAGTCTAGAGTTGTCAGACAAGACAAAATAATTTATTTCCTGTTAAATTAACATATGCCTCATAGAGGCTACCAGGTTTCATGAAATTTCTTACCAAGACTCTAGACAAGCCTTTTGTTTTTTCCTCACCACGACAATTTCTGTAAACAAAAGGTGGTCTTTTTCTACATGGTTATTCTTTGTCATATTTAAGCAACTTTTGCAGAGGAAAAGGCTTATGGGTGGGGATTCATTACCACCAGCCAACCCTGGACGCTGTAGGATGGTGGGAAAATAAAGTAGAAGCAAAGCAGAATAGGGATGCAAAAAGTAGTAACTTCACTGAAAAGTGAAATGTAGTGGGCTAAGCCTTTGCTCTCAAGGTTCACCAAGTGGCTGTTTCGCTAGGCAGAGGAAAACTTCAGTTTAGGAGTCTTTCTCCAGGCCTTCTCCACCTACTCACACTAAAGGCTGTCATGGACTTTAACGTTCCTAGGTTCCCACTGTTTGGTTTTTACTCTTTCAAGCATTTCGTCAGTTATAGCTTGAAATCTATATTTGTATATTGAAGTAAACAGAGTACCTTCATTTGGATTTTACCTTTTAGACTGCAGATCTAGTCTGTTTATTTTTATGGATGTTTGCTCTCTGAAGGGTAAAGCCCGTCATGCTTTATCATCATTTGGATTTTTTTCTTAACTTCTCTGCTGTTCACAAAAACAATCTAATTGTTTAAGCAGGTGTGTAGTCATGTCCCTTAGTTTTGTCTAAGTAAAATGAGAAAAATCTTGTTTTCCAATCAATCATACTTGCATTTTGATATGAAACAGCAGGTGTTTGTCATAATTAATTGTTAGATAAACCTGTATAAGTGAAAAAGAGTGGAATGGCTGAAATCATTTTTAAAAATGGAAAAAGGTGCCCAGAGGATCTGAAAAATGTCATGGGATTGGATTGTACCTTACCTTGCAATAAAAGGAGATTCACATCTGTTTAAGGACTCTTGCTTTTCAACATTCACATAGTGAGATATAAATGCAGGGCTATTTTTTTTAACTATAAGAAAGTATATTTAAAATTTGTCCATTGATAAAACTATGACATCCCATATGATAAGTTGCAGTCAGATGCTTGCATGGTAGGTGATATGGTTTGGATCTGTGGCCCCACCGAATGTCGTGTCGAATTGTAATCCCCAGTGGTGGAGGTGGGGCCTGGTGGGAGGTGATTGGAGCATGGAGGCAGACTTCTCATGCATGGGTTAGCACTGTATCCCGCTGGGTACTGTCCTCACAATAGTGAGTTGAGTTCTAATGAAATCTGGTTGTTTATATGTATGCAGCACCGCCCCCCCTTGAATCTTCTTCCTCCTGCCCTGGCCATGTGAAATGCTGGCCCCCACCTTCACCTTCCACTGTGATTGTAAGTTTTTTGAGGCCTTCCCAGAAGCTGAGCAGATGCTGCCATGCTTCCTGTATAGCCTACAGAACTGTGAACCAATTAAACCACTTTTCTTTATAAATTTCTCAGGCTCAGGTATTTCTTTATAGCAATGCGAGAAAGTACTAATACAGTAGGATTTATTGTATGGCTTGTTCCCAGGTGCTTCATTAAAAAATGTACTTTTCTTAGTGAGATTTTGTCTGAATGTCCACTGTTGTGTATTTTTAAGCCATAGTCTAATGCTTTTGTTTGGTCTCACTGATATAAAAATGCAAACTTGCCTTTTAAGTTTATGGGTGTCTTTAAGCTTTCCAGGAGTCTTTTATTTCCTGATAGACTTTATTTTAGCCCGTAAATTTATAGGCTGGTATTCGATGGTGATTATAGAGCACAGATCTGCAGACCAATGATCCTGTGCAGCCTGCTTGGGCTTCCCTCATTTCTAGGTCTGTCTTCCAGTGGAGGTAAGGGTATAATGAAATGAAGAAGAGACAAGGAGTTTTTCTCCTTTAGAAATAAGTTGCCTAGTTCACTTTTTTTTTTTTTTGAGAGAGACTCTCTCTGTCGCCCAGGCTGGAGTGCAGTGGCGTGAATTTGGCTCACTGCAAGCTCCACCTCCCGGGTTCACGCCATTCTCCTGCCTCAGCTTCCCAAGTAGCTGGGACTACAGGCGTCCGCCACCACGCCCAGCTGATTTTTTGTATTTTTAGTAGAGACGGGGTTTCACCGTGTTAGCCAGGATGGTCTTGATCTCCTGACCTCGTGATCCGCCCGCCTTGGCCTCCCAAAGTGCTGGGATTACAGGTGTGAGCCACCGTGCCTGGCCGCCTAGTTCACTTTTTATCACTTTACTAACAGGTCTTAGAAAAGGCTAGGCCAGGCATGGTGGCTCACACCTGTAATCCCAGCACTTTGGGAGGCAGAGGCAGGCGGATCACCTGAGGTCAGGAGTTGAGACCAGCCTGGCCAACACGGGGAAACTCCGTCTCTACTAACAATACAAAAATTAGCTGGGCATGGTGGCTCATGCCTGTAGTCGCAGCTACCCGGGAGGCTGAGGCAGGAGAATCGCTTGAACCTGGGAGGCAGAGGCTGCAGTGAGCCAAGATCATGCCACTGCACTCCAGCCTGGACTGAGACTGAGACTCTGTCTCCAAAAAAAAAAAAAAAAAGGAGAAAAAGAAAAAAGAAAAGGAAGGGGCTTACTAAAGCCCCCTGCTTTTCAAATATCACCTAATTAAGCTAAACATAGCATGTGTTGAGGTACCTACTAAGTTCCAGGTGCTGAAATAGGCGTTTTGTATTTGAGTAGTAAAGACCTTGTCGTATTTCTGAGAAGTCATCAACAACGTAAGACTTGTAACAAACGCACCTTGTTAACTCTGTGGATAATTTTCTCAATTTTTCTCTCTGAGATCGCTGGCAAAGTTTAGTCCAAAACCAAGGATTCATTAAAATGGCAGCTTGTCATGATGAAGCAATGAATATCCCAAGTTACTTGTTCATCCTCAATAGTGAAGTTAGAGACCTGTTGTCACCAAACCGTCATATAAAAAGAAGATAGCAATAGATGTTTATATTAGTTTCTTTTTCGTTGTCAGAAGTCTTTGTACTTTTGAGACATAGAAGAATAGCTGCTAAATCAAAAGCAGTTTTTTTGTAAAGAGATAATGTTTTTGGAAAAGTGACACTGCTCATTATAAAATGTCAAGTCGATAAAAAAAGAATACAAAGTGAAAAACAGATTCGTATTCAGAAGTAACCATTATTAATATTGTTAAACTTAATTCGGAGAACTCTATGTATACTGATAGAAGGCTTGATAGTTTACACATATGAGATTATTCTATAATGATATTTTAAATATAAATGATTAAATTTAACAAAATTTGAATACAATATTAAATTTATTTTTCAGGGGGAGATTATTTGTATTTTCTTTTTTCTTTTTTTCTTTTGGAGATGGAGTCTCGCTCTGTCACCCAGGCTGGAGTGCAGTGGCTTGATCTTGGCTCACTGCAACCTCTGCCTCCTGAGTTCTAGCGATTATCCTGCCTCAGCCTCTCGAGTAGCTGCAACTATAGGCGTGTGCCACCATGCCCAGCTAATTTTTGTATTTTTAGTGGAGATGGGATTTCACCATGTTGATCAGGCTCGTCTCAAACTCCTGACCTCAGGTGATCTGCCGGCCTTGGCCTCCCGAAGTGCTGGGATTACAGGTGTGAGCCACTGCGCCCAGCCTGTATTTTCTTTACCTCTGTATTTTTGACATTGTAATGAACTTGTATTATTTTCATAGTTAAAATTATATGACAAAAAATAAACTATGGTAATAAGTTTTATGTAATAAAGACAAGTATCAGTAGTGGCTGTGTGACACATGAGTGATTCCTTCTCTCCTCCTGAGCCCGTGGCTTTGACATTACCTAATAGTTGCAGGAGTCTTTCCTTTGGATCCCAGACTTGAGCTCAGAATCTTTATCAACATAGTTTTGTAGATTGTCAGACCCAATTGACTGCAGTTAGTCTTGAATGGAGACTCATTTCCTAGACTTGGTCTCTTTAGTTCCTTCCTAGTTTTTGCTTTCTAATTATGCATCATAGTTATGAAGTGCATATACTGTGCATGAAATCACATTAGGAGGAATTATACATGGAGGAACTCATGGTCTGTGATTCTAATTATGAGCACCTTCTTTTGGGGCTTAATAAATATTACATTTAAAAGAAAAACAAATGAAATGAAAGGAATTGGTGAAGATCAGACAAATACTGTATTTCTTTATAACAAAAGATATTACTTGCTAAAAAAAATCCTACTAAAGTTATGAAGAACTTTGTATGGAGTCGTTTAAAAAGAAATGCCTCAGATTATATATTTAAGAAGAGAAGAAATTTATATACTAAGACTTCCTTCACTTTTCTTCATTCTCACCTGTTATAATATTGTTTTTACATTGCCAAGATTTATTAAATTTGCATTTTGTTTAGTAACCACAAGAAATACCAATTCTTTACTTAAAATAACTGGGCCCGTCATGGGTCTTTTTAGCATGGTTTCTCCATACTTCCTGGATTATTTGTGTTTTGCTTGACTGGAATTAATTAAAAAGCAGATTGTCTGAGAAAGACTTTTGAGTGTTGTATTTCATGAGTTCTTCAACAGTTGGAAAATGTTTGAAGAATAACTTGGCTGGGCATGAAATTTTGAATCATAGAAATGGCTCAGCTTAAGCTGGAGATTTACTCAGTGAGTGTGAGGCCACCTAGTTTTTCCTTTTAGAGAGCTCGCTTTTTCAGCCTTAGATGGTCATATGATTTTTCTTTTATCAGTAACTTCCAGGTGTACTAACACTATTTATGTTCATTGTTTTACCAGTTTTTCCAGGAACATGGTATATATTTTTGAGCTGCAAATTCAAGTCTTTCTTTGATTTTAGGAAAGTTCTGTTCTGTTATATTTTTACCTATTTTTTCTCTTCCATGTGTTTTATTTAGGAGTACCTACCAACAAGGTGTATCTTTTATCTTTTTTGTCTATCATCTCATTTTATCATTGATTCCTGACTGTATTTTCATTGTTTTTCCTTTTTCTAATTTGGGCTGCACCCTTGTACTATTTATTTTTTATTTCATTTTTTTTCTCTCCTGAGCTTTGCCAGCTGCTTTTTCATGTTCTTTTATGATGTCTCTTTGAAGTCCTTTTACAAAAGAGGTTCTTTCTATAATTTCTTTGAGATCAGAGTATTTGAACATTTCCTCTGTTTTCTTATGATGCATATCCTTCATCTCCCCTGCGCTTTGCTACTTTCCTTCTTTCTTTTCTTCCTGGTTACCTGTGTTCTCTTCTTTCTCATTATGATTCTTCCATGCATGGGGACAGCTATTTGCTGAAGCAGAGTGTGGGGAGGAGAGCCAGGGGGGACAGGGAGGGAAGAGTGAGCCAGGGTTCCACAGCTTGTTTGGAGTTTGTTGTTTCGATCACTCTTCACCAGTCTGTTGTTCTCTGCCTTGGAGGGGTAAATGCCTCCCCAGGGGCATGATCAGGTCAGTGGAGCTCATAGCAGAACCTCCTTGGAGCTCTGTGTGGCAAGCAGGCGTTTGAACTTTCACATTTCTTCACTTCACCTCTGGAAGGTCGTCTGACATGTTGAAATTCTGGGGATGCATGTGTTGGCTTAGACTTCTCAGTATTTAGCTTTGTAGTTTTTAGCAACTTGAAATTGGACTAATTTCTTTCTATAGGGAATCTATAGTAATTTTTTATTCCTCTTTTTTTATTCCTTTGTTGCTATTTATGAGGAACTTATCTGTGCAAGGAATCCAAATAAGGAAAAATTAATGATAGTCTAAGACAGAAAATGAGAGAGAAGGAAACATTTTCATTCCGTGGAAGTATTTTGACTGTTACATATTTCCCTAGGTATGTTACAGTGTCAGTGGCCTTGGATGACAAGGTAACAATGAGGTTCTGTTAACTAGGAACATTCACTGAGTTATTCAACACTAGGTGGAGATGACTGGGATTTGGAATATTTGGAAGGTAGTTTCAATGACATATGTGGTGAAATGTAGGTAACTATAGGAAATGGTGTAATGCTTAGAATTCACATAAAAGAGATAAAGAGAACTGATATCCACATGCTTATTTCATGAGATTATGGGTTTAAAACTTAGAATTACTTTCAATTTTCTAAACAAGCTGCTTAATGTCCTCTTAAAGGACGAACAAATTCAAATTCTTCTCTAGTTAAGAATTGTAAGAATGATCAGGCATGAGACACAGAAAAAAGGGAAAAAGCCTCATTATGCTATTACTTCACTCATCATTTCTGATTTTAAATTGCAGTTTAGTGTGGGTATTTAAATTGCTAGCTATTTCAAAAATGTCCTCTGGTTTTAGATACTATAATCAGCTAATCAGCTGAAAAGGCTATTGAGTGCTGTTACATGGCCTCAAGATTTAAAAACTTTTGTATAAAAATAGAACAATTTATAATACTGACCCTCTGAGCATGCATGTGAAGACATTCCTAGAATAACCCTTTTTAGAGTTATTGGATGTTCTAAATAGTCTAACAATGTAATGTATTGTCTTTGATGAAAAAATAGAAACTCTGAAAAAGACTTTATTTTTTTGAGCAAAAAGCATCTGGAAGTGCCTTGAACTATATAACATGAGTGCACAGATATACCTAGTTTTATGTTCTTCACTTAATTGTGCTTTGCAGATATTGTGCTTCTAACAAGTTGAAGGTTTTTGGGAGCCGTGCATTAAGCAAGTCTGTTGGCACCGTTTTTCCAACAGCGCATGCTCACTTCACTGTCTGTGTCATATTTTGGTAATTCTCACAGTATTTCAGACTTTTTCATTATTATTTAAATTATTATGGTGATCTGTGATCAGTGATGTTTGATGTTACTATTATGGTTGTTTTGGGGGTGCCACAGACTGTACCCATAGAATCCAGTGAACTTTATGGATAAATGTGTATGTCCTGGCTTCTCCACCGACTGGCCATTCCCTTTCTCTCTCCCTCCCTGGCCTCCCTATTCCATGAAACACAACAATTTTGAAATTAGGTCAGTTAACAACCTTATACTGGCCTCTAAGTGTTTAAGTGAAAGGAAGAGTCACTTGTCTCTCACTTGAAATTAAAAGCTAGGAATTATTAAGCATAGTTTCAAGGCATGTTGAAAGCTGAGACAGGCTGAAACCAAGGCCTCTTGAGCCAGTTAGCCAAGTTGTGAATGCAAAGGAAAAGTTTCTGAAGGAAATTAAATGTGCTATTCCAGTGAACACAGAAATAATAAGAAAGTGGAACAGCCTTGTTGCTGATACGGAGAAAGTTTTAATGTTCTGGATAGAAGATCAAACCAGCCAAAACATTCCATTAAGTGAAAGCCGAATCCAGAGCATATCGCTCCTCAATTTTATGAAGGCAGAGAGAGACGAAAAAGCTGCAGAAGAAAAGTTTGAAGCTAGCAGAATTTGGTTCGTGAGATTTAAGGAAAGAAGCTGTTTCCATAACATAAAAGTGCAAGGTAAAGCAGCAAGTGCTAATGTAGAAGCTGCAGCAAGTTATCCAGAACATCTAGCTAAGATAATTAATAAAAGTGGCTACACTAAACAACAGATTTTCAGTGTAGATGAAACAGCCTTCCTATTGGAAGAAGATTCCATCTAGGACTTTCATAACTAGAGAGGAGAAGTCAAAACCTGGCTTCAATGCTGCAAAGAACAGGCTGACTCTTGTTTGATGATAATGCAGCTTGTGACTTTAGGTTGAAGCCAGTGCTCATTTGGCATTCTGAAAATCCTAGAGCCCTTAAGAATTATGCAAAATCTATTCTGCCTGTGCTCCATAAGTGGAACAACAAAGCCTGGGTGACAGCACATCTGTTTGCAGTATGGTTTACTGAATATTTTAAGCACACTGTTGAGACCTATGGCACAGGACAAAAAAAAGATTCCTTTTTAAAATATTACTGCTCATTGACAATGCACCTGGCCACCCAAGAGTACTGATGGAGATGTACGAGATTAATGTTGTCTTTATGCCTGATAACACAACATCCATTCTGAAGCCCATGAATCAAGGAGTAATTTCAACTTTCAAGTCTTATTATTTCAGAAATACATTTTGTATTACATTTTGTAAGGTGATAGTTGCCATAGATCATGATTACTCTAATGGATCTGGGCAAAGTAAATAGAAAACCTTCTGGAAAGGATTCACCATTCTGGATTCCATTAAGAACATTCCTAATTAATGGAAGGAGGTGAAAATATAAACATTTACAGGAGTTTGGAGTAAGCTGATTTCAACCCTCATGGATGACTTTGAGGGGTTCAAGAGTTCAGTGGAGGAAGTCACTGCAGATGTGGTAGAAATAGTAAGAGAGGAAGAATTAGAAGTGGAGCCTGAAGATGTGACTGAACTGCTGCAATCTCATGATGAGACTTGAATGGGTGAAGAGTTACTTAAGTGGTTTCATGAGATGGAATCTACTGCTGGTGAAGTTGCTATGAACATTGTTGAAATGACAGCAAAGGATTTAGAATATTACATAAACTTGGTTGGGCAGAGTTTTGAGAGGATTGACTCCAATTTTGAACAATGTTCTGCTGTGGGTAAAATGCTGTCACACAGCGTCACATGCTACAGAGAAATCTTTCATGAAGAGTTAATCAATGAGACAAACTTCATAAATTGGCACAGCCACTCTAGCCTTCGGCAACCACTGATCACTCAGTTCAGCAGCCATCAACATCAAGACAAGACCTTCCACCAGCAAAAGGATTACAACTTACTGAAGGGCTCAGGTGATCATTAGTGTTTTTTAGCAATAAAGTATTTTTAGATATAATGCTATTACACGCATGATAGACTACAGTACAGTATAGTGTAAACCTACCTTTTATGTACACTGGGAAACCAAAAAATTGTGTAACTTGCTTTATTGTGATACTTGCTTTATCGTGGTAGTCTGGAACAGATCCTGCAGTATCCCCAAGGTATGCCTGTATCTCAGTATAGTCGTGATCATAGGTCTTGCTTTTCTTTAGATTCACCGTTGGTGTTATCATCCATGAATTTCACCTTCCTGTGTACAAACATCTCTTAATACAGTAGGAGAATGTGGGAGTCAGAAAAGGAAGAAATTTATTGTCATTATGAACTCAGAAATAAGTTTTCTAGTGATCATTGAAACAACTGAGATTGATATTTTCCAGCCATGGCAGTTTTGGTGATTGAAAGCAAGATCTGTTTTTTAAAAATCAAATACAAGTTTGCACATTCTTCCAGGGAAGGGCACAGGATAATTTCCCTTGCCATTTTATTTTGAAACCAGCTTTGTTGTGGTGGCACGCTCCATGAGATTTGCTCCATGTTGCACCACACACAATCTTTGCTCCTCTGTGTCCTTCCATAGAAAAAAACGGTGTGGGGAAGGATTTGGTTTGCCTTACCCTTTAATCTTCTGCTCCTACAGCTCTCTGGTCTGATAGTTCACTATTTTGGTAATAAAGTCAGATATAGTTCAAATCCTGTCTGGTCTGTTATTCGTGAAATTTTTGAACTTTTCCATACTTTGGCATCCTCCAAGAACTTCTTTTTCCTTTCTAAGTTTTACTCTTTTAATAGAAATGGACTCCTACGTGAACACTGGAGTCTAAAAGTGGCCTAATAGGCTTGCTATTTTTAGAGAAGGAGAAAGTTGCCTTTTGTTCTTTCTGTGCTTTTCACCTCCCACATGTTCTTTAGAGCTTTTTTTTCCCGTTCTGGTCTTAGTAGTGACAGCTTTCTAATTCCAGAGGCTTTTTCCTGGGTCTGTTTCTGGCTCAATTTGTCTCATACTCAAAATTTTTAATGTCAGAATTGGGCTGGGCTCTTCTGTTTCTATTATCTGTAAACATTTTGGGTTTCTTTTCCTCTAATTTATGAAAATTATGAAATGTACACATAAAGGAGTGGAAAATATATTCACCCAGTTTAAAGAAGAGTAATAAAATGGACATTCGTATATACCCACCATCCGGGTTGAGAAATAGAACATTGCTTGTGTCTCAGAAGCTCTCTGTGTTCCTCTCAGTCATGTTCCCCCACTGCAACTCCTACCCAAGGTAACCTCTCATCCTGAAGCTTACATGGAAGATTTGGGCATTTTTATTAAAAAAAAAATAAGAAAGAAAAAGCCAAGTAGTGATAAAAAATAGTAACAATAGAATTTTCAGGAAAAAAATAAAGATAATGTAGATGCGTTTTTTTTCCTAACATTCCACAAAAGAATAATTTGTTTAGGATTGAGGAGAGAATTAATGCTTGTCTTAGTTTGCTCAGGCTGCTATAGCAAAATTTCATCAACTGGGAAGCTTAAACAACATTTATTTCTCACAGTTTTGGAGGCTAGGAAGTCTAAGATCAAGGCACCTTGAGATTTAGTTGCTGGCAAAGACCCTCTTCCTGGCTTATAGACAAGCCACCTTCTTGCTGTGTCTTCACATGGTAGAGAGAGGGAGAGACAAAATTCTTTGGTCTCTTCTTAAAAAAGAGTACTAATTTCATCTCGAGGACTTCACCCCTTTGCCCTCATCTAAACCTAATTACCTCCTAAAAGCCCCATCTCCTAGTACCATCACATTGGGGGTTAGGGCCTCAATATATGAATTTTGGGAGGGCACAGACATTCACTCTTGAAGGATTTCAGCTATTCATGCTGTGTCACTGAAATTAGAACTAGTGTAAAAAGAAAAGTTCACGTACATATAATGCAAATATTCAGTGAGCTGGCACCCAACCTACCCTTGTTTGATAAGGAATAATTGGAAATTTTCTATTTTGGCCTAGCAGTTTGAGGGCAGACAACTTCTTCTGACCTCATTTCCTCCTGATCTTTGTGGACATATACCAGCAGCATTTCCTTGTCTTACTATTTGTTATAGCTTGCTAAAATAAAAAAATCACTCTCGTACACACAACACATACACCTAAACACACGTATGCACTTTCTTTGTAAAGCTCTGTTTGAAATATACTAAAGAGGACTGTTGCTGAAGTAATCTTGCAATCATGTCTGCTCTCATCCTTTGTTCTTTCAGCCACACATTCCCAGTCTTCATGGGCTGACTGCCTGGGATTGACTTTTGCCTTCACAGATACTTATCTACAAAAGATAGAGACAGAAAGTAGCCCGAGTCTCAGTTTTCTTGCTGCTACTGCCGTGTGCTACCTCAGACCCCTCATTGCTTACCTGGGGGCTAAGCCCTGCCTCTGGGACCCTCAGGTTCCTGTGGATTCCTGTCTTCAGTATGATGTACCATCTTGTTTTTTTCTGAGCTGCTTGACTTGTTGACTCTTCATCAACAAACGTTAGAATGCCTACTCTGTGTAGACAGCTATACCAAGAACTGTGGATGCAATGTGGTGCCTGTCCTTTTTGTGGGATGGTTATTTTGGAGAGTCTAGTTTGCTTATCTAGTGTCCACAGGCTGGTATGATCTCTAGCCTTTATAGGCATTTCTCTTGACCCAGAATTTTGACTCTACTAGACCACAAGCTTCTGGATTTTTCCTGGAGTGGCCACTTCATTTTTCTACCCGTCATGAGTTACCAACCTTGGTGTGGCTTTCCTGGATGTGAATCAGTTCATTTAGGACTTTTCTCCTATCTTCTCTAGTCCTAACCATTCTGGTTCCTGGAACTGATACTGATAGTAAATTCGCCATAATGGACCATATACAGTTAATGCTAGCATTTCTACCAGGGTTCTGGTAGAAATAAATAGCCTTCCAAGTTCTGAGTTCTGGTTCTAGAGTTCCCTTTCCTTTGAAAGTCCTACCCCTTGCTTAAGCCTGTGGGTCACTGTTTCTAAACCCACCTTTTCAACACTATTGCCCCATATCACTGATGCCCCAGCTCAACTGGACTTTTAGCTTTTCCCTGAACAGGCCTCTTTGCCTTTTCCTGTTTCATGGCTTTGTACACAGTGGTCCCTGTCTATAGGATCTTCTCTTTCCTGCCCATATTTCCCTGTCCAAATTGTATCATAGAGACTGCCTAAGCCCTGCTTCTTCACTAAAGGGTTCCCTGATCATATTAATTGAAATTAATTTTCTCCTTGAGGGCTGCTTGATGGTTTGTTTGTTATTTATGGTAGTAGGCTAACTGCTGCCTTGGCTTATTTTAGCAATGAGATTATAATCACCTTGACGGTGAGAGGCATTTTGTTTCTCTTTTTGTCTTTACCTACTCCCACCAGCGGATGTTCAGGGAACATCCATCTCATTGAGTTTAGGGGATGTAGGGAAAGCCTGGCCAGCTGCTGCTCCCTGCATGGTAGGTGGTGGTATTGTGAATGTCTGTGGTTCCTGTTGTTTCCTGGACCTGAAATTTGTCCTTAATTAAATAATTCCTTTATTAAAGGAGCTATGCTTCTTTTCCTTTAAAAATATAGCTTGTATTGTGGTTTCTTCTTAAAATGGCAGTGTACATTCATTGTAAAAATTTTAGGTAATACAGTTAAGCAAAAGAAAGAAAATAAAAACTATTGAAAGTTCCGCAGGAAACAGTAGCTCACTGCTATATTTGGTATACACCTTTTCAGACATTTTTCTATATGTGAATGTATATATATAAACATACTTCTAAAAAGTTGCCAAGCATAGTATTCTTTTATTTTTGTTTTCATTGAATGATGTTGTGAACATCTTTCTAAGTGTCTGTAAAAGCACTAGAAAGCTGCTCTCACCTACATCGTGCATGTATTGTTTTTGTCTGGTCATTTCCTCAGGAAACCCTTATGAGTGGAACTTGTGGATTAACGAGTGAACATGCTTTCAGGGCTTTTGATACCTATTGCCAGATTGCCCTCTGCATGCCAGTTTTCCTACATCCTTGCCAGCAGTGGCTACTGTCATTCATTTTTATTTTCTAAAGTAATGGTGGAAAACGATCTCTTTCATTATTTTAATTCACAGGTATTTTATTGCTAGTGCAGCTGTAGGTTGGTATATGATTGACCACCATGAATATTTCTTGTTTTCTTTTTTCATGAGTTGCATGTTGTATACATATTTCTTCATGTTTATTTAAATCCAAGTTTATTCATAGGTTATATATATGTATGTAAATATATAGGTGTGTATATTCATATACATATATCTCTGTACATTATACATATATAAATAAATTCAACTATATCTGTACACATATAAAACTTTTCCCCTTGATTATTTTTAGATGTTTTTTATTGGTTGTACATGTAGAAATGTATTTTGTTTTTGCATACTTATCTTGTAACCAGCCACCTTACTTAACTGTTATTATTTCTGATAGTTTTTCTGTTGGTTTCTTTTTCATTCTTTTGGCTATTTTATATATACCTAGGAAGAATAGAACACCATATAAACAGATGTGCAGTTTTTCTGTATAGAATGAAAAATGAAAAAAGTAAAGAATGAGAAAAGTAAAAAAATGAAAAGAGTTCTTTTCCTAGAATGTGGCAAAAACTGGACTTGGAAGAGAGTAGTTTCTTCTGTACAAGGTTACCAGAAGGCAAGGCTGATCATGGATCCTCTTCTGTTCTCTGCAGTATCACTATGTGTGATGCTTGCTTTATAGTTATGTTAATAAATATTGGATGTGTCAGAAAAGAAGCTGGATTAGCAATATTCACCAACTATATTCATTATTAGCTTTGAAATTTGTTCATCATAGCATTTCAGTGATGTGTAACTATGTGCAGAAGATACGCCTTTTTTATTTGGATCCAGTTTTCCTTGTGTTTAATTTTTTTTTTTTGGTTTTATGACATACGGGGGTAAAACTAAATTGTGAAAGTAACCATGATTCTGTCATAAAGGAATCTCAAAATTACTGGAAACTTGGAGAGACACTGGTAGCCACAACTAGAAATGTGTTATCCACTTCATATGGTCGGGCTTTAAGTTAAGGGGAAGAAATGAACATCTTTCATTTTTTATTTAAAGATTTTTCTTCTGATACCACCCTCCTCAGAAGGGAACTCTCACTGGCTTTTATCGGCTGATCAAGCCAGCTGAGTGAGGGTTCTCAGCTTTTATATCACCTCAAGTCTCCTAACTCTTCCTTTCTCCACTCTACAATTAGCTTGCAGGCCTGCCTGTGTTTCTTGTCCTCATTATACTAGGGTTTTCTAAACTTTATTATGGTTAATGGGACCATTACCTGAGATGCAGGAGTACCTACACATTTACATTTCCACTGCAATCTCTCATATGGTTTAGGAGCACATTAAATTTCTCTTGTTACCCCAAAGAAAAACCTCTATACCCTATTCATGCTAGGAACATTCTCTGCCTGCAGTTCTGTTCCTATGAAATGTGCCCACACTTACCAGCCTTTGCCTGGCATGCCATCTTTGTCTGACTTAACACAAAGCCTCTATGCAACCTATAATTATTTTCACCCACTTTATATATCATTGCTACATGCTTAAATCCCAGCCTCTCCATGTCCTCGATCTTTTAATGTAGCTTAAAAGTCTTACTGTATTGTTCACACTCAAAGGAGTATATATTTTTTAGCTGAAACAACTTTTGGTATAAAAACTATTTTAGGTGGTATGAGTCTAATTTTTTTAAAACTTTAGAAAAGTAATGGTTGAAAAATTGTTATACTTTTAAAGTCTTCTGTTACAAAAAGAAAAGCAATATAAGAGCAAGCATAATTGTAGGATACAAGCTTATGTTTATATGAATGTATTGAGTTTAAATTTTGTGTTTGCGTTACCACTTACAGTAATTATCTAGTGAATTTAAAATATCTTATGTGTATAAAAGGACAAAACAGAGAAGCTTCTAATGGAAAGAGGGAGCGGGCACGGTGCTTCACTGTGGCTTCATGGAGCCTTGGGCATAACAATGTCACTATGCTCGAGGCTCCATGAAGTTGAGAGTCTCCACAATGGCAGCATTGGTTGGTTGTCATTAAATGAATGAAATGTGGACCTGGAAGGAAGGGGTGGTAGGAGACTTCTTGGATGAATGTCAGGGCTCATTTGGGTGTGATTAGGGTTCCCAGTACTGAGAAGTTAAGCGCTTTCAAGCAGCAGATAATCAGATGACTGACTTTGCATGAGAAATATGGGCATTTGTGGTACTCCTTTTCTAGATATAATTTAATTTTTCTACTGTTTGTTTAACTTCTGTTCCTGTCCCAATTTGGACACATATGGAAGTAACTTACATGTTTTACTACTGAGAATTGAATTAGGGTATTTGTGCTACTGTTTACTTAGGAACAAAGATGTATGGCAAGGTGTATGGCTGGTCACCACCTGACAAGTTCAGTGTCTTGCAGTGAATGTGATCTCATAGCTTCCTGACTTCCACAACTTACACTGCTGACTCCACTTGCCCAGATCCGCCTACTGATGTTATGCACCGAGAGAGCCTAAGGCACCTACTCAAGGCTTTCCTAAAACAGTGGCTGTATTAGTCCGTTTTCACACTGCTGATGAAGACATACCCAAGACTGGGTAATTTATAGAGAAAAAGAGGTTTAATGGACTCACAGTTCCACCTGGCTGGGGAGGCCTCACAATCATGATGGAAGGTGAATGGCACGTCTTACATCGTGGCAGACAAGAGAGAATGCGAGCCAAGTGAAAGGGGTTTCCCCTTATAAAACATCAGATCTCATGAGACTTATTCACTACCATGAGAACAGTATCAGGGAAACTGCCCCCCATGATTCAGTGATCTCCCACTGGGTCCCTCCCACAACACGTGGGAATTATGGGAGCTACAATTCAAGATGAGATTTGGGTGGGGACACAGCCAAACCATACCAGTGGCCATGTGAAACCCAAAGGCCGTGACAGAACCCAAAAGCGACTGGAGGAGAAGACATACTCACAGACTGCTTGCTTACTAGAGTCTCAGCTTTTGAGTATTTTCCGCCTTGTAGACCAACCTGACCTTCCATGTAGAACTCGATGTGTATACCTTACATTTGGCCTTTAGGTAGGGTGACCATATGCCCCAGTTTTCCCAGGATAGCCCTTCCTGGTTTATGTGTGTCTGTTGTCCTGCCACAATTATTAATATGCCTCTTTTCATTTCCAGAAATGCCCAGTTTGGATGATAAATTATATGGCCATCCAGTTTTTAGGCCTTGGTGCTTGCTACTATTCATCTAGACTTTTTTTTACCTAGTTCTGCTGGTGAAGAACTGCTGTGTGGGCCTCTAGGTTCCTTCAGACAAGCTTCTTCTCAGCAACTCACTCAATTTCCTAGTTAGAAATAAACTGAGTGCTTAATACAAAATTTCAGAGAATACAGATTTTAGAACTAGAAAGGACTTCCAGAGACTGGTAGTTCAACCACTTTTTACAATGAAGTAAATGATTTTAAGTCATGTAGAAAAAATGATTTCCTTTGTGGTCCAATGTGTATCTTTTCTAGTAGTCTTCCTCAAAGCCCAAGGCCCAGTTAGCCACGTTGTCTTGTTCTGAACAATTGTTTTCTTTGATCAGCCTGCCCTTAAACTTTTCTGACCAGAATTACTCCAAAGAGAAGCATATTTTTGTTTGTTTGTTTTGTTTTATTCTGAGACAGAGTGTTGCTCTGTCGCTCAGGCTGGAATGCAGTGGCGCGATCTCGGCTCACTGCAACCTCTGCCTCACGGGTTCAAGCAATTCTTCTGCCTCAGCCTCCTGAGTAGCTGGGATTACAGATGCGCACCACCACACCCGGCTAATTTTTGTATTTTTAGTACAGATGGGGTGTCAGCATGTTGGCCAGGCTGGTCTCAAACTCCTGACCCTGTGATCCGCCTGTCTCAGCCTCCCAAAATGCTGAGATTATAGGCATGAGCCACCGCGCCTGGCTGGTTCTTTGTTTAAAGTAACGGGTTCAAGTTATTTTCCAAAAAAACTGTAATCTACTCTTCTTCGTTAATAGCTTTCCTAGGTACTAGGGAATCTTGGTACCTAACTTTTCCAATTATTAGAATCCTTGGCTTCTCCATATGGAACTTCCTTGTAATGGAAGATATAAACTTTTGGGAGTTTTGACCACATGGCTGTTTATGTGTCTACTTACATTAGAAACATGAATCTCATATTCAAGGATTCCAACAAATACACACACACACACACACGTCTATACACATACATACAAAACCTTCCTGAGGTAAATCTCTTTTTGTGAATTTCCAATTCCTAAATATAATAGCTCTGCTTGTATATTTGCTGATGATTATGAAATTCTTTGAACATAGATTTCTAAAAGATATTTGTGATAAATCCTGAAATTAGGACAGTTTAGACAATGTTTCAGTGACAAACATGAAATCTGAGACTTCAGCACTGTAAAATGTTATCTCTTCCCCACACTGTGATCTAGTGCAAGTTGAGCAGCTCTTTTAGGCAGTTCATCTCCAAATCATGATGAAAGAGTCTAGGCTGCATTCATATTTCTGTTATGCCATCTGGAGCGTATGGCTTCCAGGGTTGCCATGGAAGAGAGGGCTTAGATAATCCTGCAGGGATTTTAGTGGTCACACTAGAGGGGCAGACATCACTTCCTTCATCTCTCATTAGCCGTGATCCATTGTCTTGGCCCTAACCTAACTGCTGCAGAACCTGCAAAATGTGATCTTATCAGGATGCCAGGAAGGGGAAAATGAAATAGCATTTGGTGGACACACAGCATTATTTCTGCCCCAGTTCCCTTCATTGACCTGATTCTTGGCTCATTTGTCATGTTTCAATAGTTTTATTTTCTCCTGCTCTTACATGTTCTTCATATTTTGAGTAAAATCATATTTAGTCTGATTCTAGAGTTCCTAGAGTTTTCACTACTTTGGTGATGCAGATTCACCATGAAGGTGCAGAGTGAGTGGGTTCAAGAGTTTCCTTGTTCTGGTTCTTCCACTTTCTTTCACTGGCTTTGAACTTCCATCCTACGTTTATCCATTTACTTATAAAGGTCACTCCTCTTTCAACAGATAACCCGCATGAGAAGCATGGGAGTAGCCACAGAATACAGCTTTTCTGTAGCTTCAGTGATTGAAAAAAGATGTTTATTTTAGAATTTAGCATGTTCAGAGTTTGCCCACAAGTTATTAGTGTCTTCAGAACCAAACATCCAATTGGCTGATCAACAAAGTAAAATGCCAGTTTATGTTTGGGTCCACAATTGCTAAATAGATGAGTATTAGCATTTCAGAACATTCTGTTTCCAACAGGAAATTGTATTAGGACTACAGAAAGCAGAGGTGGAGGAAAGGACAACTCATCTTCAAGCATGTGGAGACATAGATTACCTGTTCCTTCCCGGCTGGCTGGGGCTGGAGACACCACTGCACAATCCACTATTCCCTTCTCCCTTTTTAGTGTTTCTTGTCCATCATCAAAAATTACATTTCAATATTATTTCAAGACTTTTATAATTAATTAGGTTACATTTCAGTTGACGTAATTCACTCTCAAGGAAATTATAAAATAATATTTTTGAGTGAGGTGATCAATCTTGCACATTTGTGCTGATTTTGCTTAGTTTCAATTTGAGAGTTGCATTTTTCAGCCTGTTTCCAAGCCCATATAGCAGGTGTTGGTAGATGTTTGCTCACTCAGCAGATATTGATTAAGGGCCTACTATGCATTAGGCATTATGCCAGGTGCTAGGGATACTGTGATGAGTGGAAGAATTAGTTTCAAGGGAGGCTGGCTGTGGTCAGACAGAAGGAAAGGATGGAGTAAATGGGGATGTGTGCTGTTTATAGGAAGTAGAAGAGTGGACTGGCGTGGTGAGGAGGGGCATATGGTGGTGTATTTCTCTCAGTATTTGCCATAGACCTCCTGAAAAGTAGCTGTTTTTCTTCTTTAAGATTCTAAAATGCCAGAGATACTAGAAACAGGTATGTTCATGAGAAGAGACCCTTAAAAAGAGGGAAGTAGGATAATTAAAGTGACCTTTATCAGATTTGGGAATTCATGGTTAGAATGCCCTTGTAATTACAGGCAAAATTAAAATAACATTGTTTCCAACTCTTAGACATGCTCCAATGATTGTGTGGTTGAAAATGTTGAAAATAGTAAATTACCTGTAGAGAGACACAGTTGGAATGTAGTTAGGGAGACCTCTCTGCCTTCTGGTGTTGCAGAAGCTTTCCACACAAGAATGATACCATCACCATCTTCATCTACGTGTATCACAGTGCTGGTAGCCAACTTAATTAACTAGCAGTGAAAGGAGTTTCTGCACCCTGTAAGATATTCCCCATATATACAGAGTTCGGTAATTGTCATTACTTTTACTATCTGAGATTTTTAAAAAGGAATGAGTAGACATACCACAATTTAGTTTCAAGTGTAGAATTATCCTTCAGTACACATTTGGTTTGTGATTTTAATGGGAAACATGTCTAAAGTTTAAGCATTGGCTTCCTTTCTGTGTTGGAAAGGTTGTCCTTCAGCACACACAGGACATACCCAGGAGGCCCCCAGTTACTCTGTTGACTGGTGCTCAGCACCCCTTTCCAGCCCTCTTCACTGGATTATTTTTAGAATGCATCAGATGCAGCTCTCAAAATGATGCAAAATCATTGAGTCCTCCCATTTTTCAGCTAAAGAAGTAGTGTCACGCTTTCCTAACAAGAAAACCTACTATGAGGCAAAATTATAGAAAATCAGAATAGCAGAGTAGGGCACAAGCTGAGGAATCTTCTGCTTTAGCCCTTCATTTTTGCATAAGGAGAAGTAAAGACCCAAGTTTAGAGCATACAGCTGGCTTAGAGTGGGACCTACACTTGTCCTTCAGTTCCCATTAGGATTAAATGAGTTAATACCATTATAGTCCTTATAACAGTACCTGTGCCATAGTAAGTGGTCAGCAAATGCCAGTTATCACTTGTCATTATTCCTAGTGATAGAGCCCAAACAGGAACCTAGATGCCCTAATAATCCAGTGCTCTTCAGGAGGCACATATTTTGTATTTCCACATTGTATGGGGAGAAATATGTTTTAAGAAGTTGAGTTAAAATAAAAATAGTGACCACCACAATGCCAATTTATGTGTACCTAATTAGCATACTCAGTACTCTGTACTGAATAAGTACTAGGCTAAGTACTGCATTTCTTAGCCCAGTACTGCATAGTCTGAGTTAAGTACTGCATATTCATGGTTTCCTTTAATCCTCACAATGTTCTGTGAGATTCACATTCTTGACCATCTCCATTTGACATACGAGTTGGGGAACTTGCCCAGGGTCACAACACTAATAAGGGGTTTTAAATAGGTTTTAAACACTGTTTGACTTCAATGACTTTCTTAACCTTTGTTATTTATTTGTTTATTTTAAATTTCTTTTTCTTTCTTTTGAGACAGGGTCTCGCTCTGTCACCCAGGCTAGAGTGCAGTGGTGCAATCATAGCTCACTGCAGCCTCGATCTTCTGGGCTCAAGCAATCGTTCCACCTCAGGCTCCCTAGTAGCTGGGACCACAGGTGCATGCCACCACACCTGGCTAATGTTTTAAATATTTTGGAGATGGGGGTTGCCAGGCTAGTTCTCAAACTCCTGGCCTCAAACAATTCTTTGCCTTGGCCTTCCAAAATGCTGAGATTACAAGTGTGAGCCACTGTGCCTGACCCCTTACCCTTTCTTTTATCCCACCAGGAATTGGCAAACTATTGCACACAAGCAATCTCTGGCCATTCTTAACTTGTACAGTCTGCAAGTTAAGAATGTTTATATATGTGTGTGTATATATATATATATATGTACATTTTTTTTTTGAAATGGAGTCTCACTCTGTCGTTCAGGATGGAGTGCAGTGGCATGATCTCGGCTCACTGCAACCTCCGCCTCCTGAGTTCAAGTGATTCTCCTGCCTCAGCCTCCTGCGTAGCTGCGATTACAGGCGCACGCCACCATGCACAGCTAAGTTTTGTATTTTGAGTAGAGATGGGGTTTCACCATATTAGCCATGATGGTCTGATGGTCTCAATCTCTTGACCTCGTGATCCACCCGTCTCGGCCTCCCAGAGTGCTGGGCTTACAGGCGTGAGCCACCATGCCCGGCCTTGTTTTATATATTTTTTAATGGTTGATAAAAATCAAAAGAAGGATAATATTCCGTAACACATAAAAATTATGTGAAATTCCAGTTTCAGTGTCCATACAGTTTTATTGGAATACAGCCATGCTCATTTGTTTATATATTGCCCATGGCTGCTTTTGCAATATAATGGCTGAGCTGAGTAGTTGTAGTAGAGACCGCATGGCCCACGAAACCTAAAATATCTACTCCCTGGCCTTTATAGAAAACACTTGCTGACCTTTGCTTTATACTCTTCCTTGATGATTACCTTTTATGACATTCCAACTGTTTAGGGCATAATTGTGGAATTTTTATAGGATCTGTCTCCTCGTGTTACTTGCCTTTTGGTTTGTTCTGTATTAATTAACATATCAATCAGATCCTGAATAATGTGAATAAAAAGAGTTCACCATCCGGGAGGCGGAGCTTGCAGTGAGCCGAGATCGCGCCACTGCACTCCAGCCTGGGCGACAGAGCGAGACTCAGTCTCAAAAGAAAAAAAAAAAAAAAAAAAAGAGTTCACTGTTAGATTGTCTGTGTCTTGTCTTTTTTTTTTTTTTTTTTTTTTCATAGACTGGGGAGTAATTTATTCCTGGATACTGTGTGAGACTCTTGATGATAACCTGTTTTTGTTTCTGTACTAACCATGGACTGCAGCTATTGTGGTTTGCATGCCCCTCACGTTCATTTATTGAGCCGATTGTTTTTAAACCTCCAAGTGTCTTAGATGCAGAAATCACTCTATTTTCTTTCCTTTGTAGTGGTTTGTTGTCTTCTGATTATGTGGAGATTCACTACGAAAATGGGAAACCACAGTACTCTAAGGTATGGTTACCGGTGTCGGCAAGTTCTCTAGTATAAGTGTACATATCATAGAGTTGATCAGTGCACACTGCGTTGTTTTGACGTCTGTCTCAGTAAAATCACCTGTGCTCTTTTACAATGATACTATTTTTAGTGAGGAGAAATTTATTAAAATGTACAAATGTTTGAGGTAACATTAGGTATTCAGGACAAAAAATGTTTATTGTTTTGATTATACATACAGTACCTTTTGTGAGAGTATAAAGAGCTATACAGTTCCATATCAGCAACTGAAAGTAGTCAGTAAAGAAGGATGAGGTTCATGGCCATCAAATCTGGATTAGAAGACTGGATGGGCTGTTAGAATGATTCTTTAGTGCAAATGACTTTGCTGCCCAAGAAGGGCAGAGGACAGGTGGAGGAAGTGAGATTTAGGTAGTACTTTTTCTCTAACCTTCATAACAATTCTATGAGGTGGATGTTATTATTTCTGCTGTACTACGGAAGAAATTAAGGCAGAGAGAGGGCAAATAAGCCTGCTTAAGGCCATGGAGCATTGAATATGAGGGTACTTGGGTATCTGATTCCTTCATTTGGAGATGAACTTTCTTGTCTTCAGGGAGGATTAATAAAGAGCAAGTGGATTTGGGTTAAAGCAGGGGAGAGAGAGAGATGATTTGTACGTAAGAAACAGTGACCTCCGTCAGTCAGGGTGAAGATCCCCAGAATGGCTACAGAAAGAAACTCTGACTTTTAGGGGGTCAACAAGTGCCACTGAACCTGAGCAGTGTCCCTCGTGTCCCGGTTACCGGGGGCACAGGAAAGGAAACAAAGTGGGGAAACATCACTGGATTTGTTGTTTGTTTTTTTTTTCCTAGATTGCTAACACATGTCAGCATAAAAGTAGCACCTTTCCCATATATGGACTTGTGCCGTATAGGTAACTGGGATTTTCAGTCTGATGGCTTCTCAGCAAATATTTATAGGTGTCCTTCATTATAAATACTGCTCAGGAGGCCCTGGCATGTCTCAGGATTTATAACATTCCAATTTGTAATTGGACGTGTTTTCCAGCCTTTGAGTTTTGTGCCACAGATTAAGAACTTTCATGTATCATTCTTATTGGTTGTCAGTTCTTGCCTTAGGTTGCATTTGGGGGTTGTTGAATCTCCCTAAAAGTTAATGCTGTGGAAAGTGAGCAGAAATGCTAAATCAAGCGCGGGAACAAGCTTCCTGGCATTTGTACAAACTGAAGCTTCTGTCAGCTGTACCAGGGCCCTGAGCACTGCGGATGCTGAATCATGAGCCTGGAGTAGACAAGATTGCAGGGAACTTTATAGACTCAGCAAATGAGCCACCTTTGCAGGACACAGAAACCTGATCCAGACTTCTCACTAAGGCACTCAGTTACTTTTTTTTTTTTTTTTTAAAGAAACAGAATAGCTAATTGGCCTCCAGAGGTCATTTGAGGTCCCAAAAGGAGACCTTATCATTAATAAGACACTCCAAATCTGGTATCAGTTGTAACTAAAACTTAAAACAAAAGGTATTTCAACTCTAGCAAAAGAAATTGTGTTCACCACAGTTTGTTTTTGTGTTCACTGCTTTTCTCTCTTTCATGACCCATTTTCTTCAAATAGCTCATATACCCAAACTTACGTGCTTCATAGATAATGAACTAACAGTCTGTTTTTTATGTATTTGTATTTATGTACATCAGAAAAACCCAAGATTATATGGTGCACACTATTTTATATCAAGATTTTTAAAATGTAGCAAAATTTTAAATATTTTAGCATATACTAAGTAATCTTCTAAACCTTTAATTTTTAAAAACTTCATAATATTTCTAACTCATTTGTTATAATTTGTTTAAAAATGCCATGGTGATAGACATTTTGACTCTGTCCAATCTTTCACTATACGAATAACTTCAAGGGAAGGCCTTCCAGATACATTTTGAATACATCCCTTGTAATTGCTTCAGAATTAATTCTGAGAAAGGAATTTTCTGAGTCAGAGTTGGTACAATTTTTTAACACTCTTCATATATATTAATAATTTTTCTTTCTGAAAGTTTGTATAAATTCATATTCCTACCACCATTACATACACACACACATATATATATATATATATAAAGCATTTGTAAGTAAACTTCATGAAGATTGTCTTTTAGATGCTTCAGAAAATCTTTGTACAGAGTACCAGAAAAGGAAATTAATATGTAAGAATGGCTAAGTTAAACTTATTTTCACATAATGCAGCCTTTTTTTCCCTAAAGATCTCAAATTGTTTTTTATTTTTATTTTTTTGAGACGGAGTTTTGCTCTTACTGGCCAGGCTGGAGTGCAGTGGCGCAATCTCGGCTCATTGCAACCTCCGCTTTCTGGTTTCAAGCGATTCTCCTGCCTCAGCCTTCCAAGTAGCTGGGATTACAGGCATCTGCCACCGCGCCCAAACAATTTTTTTGTGTTTTTAGTGTAGAGATGGGGTTTCACCATGTTGGTCAGGCTGGTCTCAAACTGCTGACCTCGTGATCCACCTGCCTCGGCCTCCCAAAGTGCTGGGATTACAGGCGCGAGCCACCGCACCTGGCTCAAAGATCTCAAATTGTTTAGAGAAAAGTACATGCACACATTGTACACACAAACGTAGACGCACAATATTATCCACATAACTAAAGAACAGTCTATTTGGCTATGAAGTTAAATATGAATGTGGATATTGACAGTATCCCAGGAATTAGTTGCAACCATACTTTGAAAAGAGGGTTGTCTAGGTTTTCCCATTTCACCACTACCAAGCCCCTCTCTCATTCTTACTTCTCACTAAGAAAAGATTAATGTCTTGGCTTTTACTTTTATTGCATGCACATGGGTTAAAAGTGCTTCTTTCCATGTGAAGCAAATATAGGAGCTGGAGAGGTCAAAAAGAAGCGTGTAATATGAATGCTAGGTATCAGTCCATGAATAAGGAAGAACTTTTGTTCTGCACTTGATGGAGCAATAGCTTTTGTTTAAGTTCCTACCAGTGCTTTGCACATAATATATAATAAAACTATTTTGTTGATTTTTTTACAACTTTAAAAAGTAATTTATTTACTTTTATTATTTTATTTAAACAAATTTATTGGGATATAACTTATATATCATAAAGCATATAATTGTTTTTAGTATATCTACAGAATTGTGCATCCATCAACATAGTCTAATTTTAAAATATTTTCATCGTTGCATAAAGAAGCCACACCACCTGTTAACAGTTGCTCTCTTTTACCAACAGTCTCTCTTTTACCAACCATAGGTAACCTCTAATCTATTAATACTTCCTATCTCAATAGATTTGCCTATTCTGGACATAAATGAAATCATATAATAGGTGGGCCTTTGTGACTAGTTTCCTTTTTTGTCCCTGGTTTTAATGAGATATAATTGAAAAATAGAAATTACATATATCTAAGGTATGTAACTTAAATTGTACATATGGGAATTGTATGTATTATTCAAAACATCATGTTGATATGTTTATACATTGTGAAATGGTCACCACACTCAAGCTAATGAACACACCTATCACCTCACATAGTTATCTTTTTTTTTTTGTAGTGAGAACATTTAAGATCCACCCTCTTAGCATATTTCAAGTATTATATATTTGTTGACCAACTTTGCTGATGAGCCTATTTAAATAAGTTAATTTTTAGCATTTCAGTTCTTATAAAATAATAAGCATCAACATAACACTATGAAAGTACTTTTCAAAATTAACATATTTCTGTGAAGTCTTTTTTGGTGAGCTGCTAATACATATTTGTAAGTGCTTACTAATACTTTGATTTCTCTTCTGCTTACATCAGCAGTCATGATGAATAGATAGATGAAGTGCCTCCATCCCAACTTCCCTCTACCTTATTACTATCATTATTAGGTGGGGAAGGCATCTTTTCCTAGGTCTATTTCCTCACCCTGACTTCTTTCTATTCCCTTGCTCATTCTTGCTCAGGGAAGGAAGAGCAGCTTGACTGCTGGGAAAGTATGTCTGTGCAGCCAGTTCCTCCCTCCCTTTTTTTTTTTTTTTTTTTTGTAGGATCTACCTTCCTATAGGAAGAGCACATTCTCTCCACCTTTCTCTTCTCTGAATTGTACTGTGGCCACCCCCATATGTGTATGTGACTGGGGTTAGATTGTCCCACGTTGTCTCTGCCTGGGTGGATAAGGCTTGCTAACTCCTGGGTGCAGCATTAGCAGGCCTATTAGATTCTCAACTAATCCTCTCCTCCAGTATAGCTCTATAATAAATGAAGGTGACATTTTGATGTTTCAATTCTATGTCACTCTCTCATTTAGTTTTAAACTTGGGTGGGGACCGATTCATACTCACGAGGATGGCTATAATGAAAATGATGGACAATATAACAAGTGCTGTCGAGATTGTGGAGAGATTGGAACCCTCATACACAGCTTGTGGGAATGTAAAATGTTGCGTGGCTGCTTGGCAGAACAGTTTGGCAGTTCCTCAAAAAGTTCAACAAAGAGTTACCATATCACCCAGCAGTTCTACTCCTAGGCATATACTCAAGTGAGTTAAATACATATGTCCACAAAGAAACTTGTACATAAATGTTCATAGCATTATTCATAGTAGCCAAAAGGTGGAAACACCCTAAATGTCCTTCAATTGATGAAGGAATAAAGGAAATATGGCATATTCACATAGTGGAATTACTATTCAGTCATAAAAGGAATGAAGTACTGACACATACTACACCATAGGTAAATCTTGTAAACATTATGCTAAGTAAAATAAGCCATACACAAAGGGGCACATATGATACGATTCTGTTTATTTGACATGTCCAGAATAGGCAAATTCATAGGAACTGAAAGTAGGTTCATGATTGCCAGGGCCTGGTGGAGTGGAGGGGAGGAGAAATGGGGACTGATTGCTAATGGGTACAGGACTTTTTTCTGAGGTGATGAGACTACTCTGGAACTAGATAGTGGGGATAGTTATACAACTCTGTGAACATGTGAAGAAAAACACTGAATTTTATACTTAAAAAGGTAAACGTTATGATTTCTGAATTATATCTAAGCAACAACAATAAAAAACCCAGGTGGGTAATAAGAGTTTATTTACCCACCCTCTTCATCAAACAAGAATCCTTAAGGATTGGTCTTGTCACATATGCTCATGAATAAGCCATTCCTGTTCATTCATTAAACAAATATGGTTTTACTGTATAGCATAATGTCCTTCAGATCCACCCATATTTGGCAAATGCCAGGATCTCCTTTTTTAAGGCCGAATGCTATTCCATTGCATGTGTGTGTGTGTGTGTGTGTGTGTGTGTGTGTGTGTGTGTGTTGAAATAAGCCAGACACAGAAAAATATTCTGTGACCTCACGTGTAGAATCTAAAAAAGTCGAATATGTATTTAGGTTGGTGCAAAAGCAATTGTGGTGTTCGCCATTGCAAGTAATATCAAAAACCACAGATACTTTTGCACCAACCTAATAGAAACAGAACAGTGGTTACCAGGGGCAGGAGGTGGAGGAGTGGGAGTGGGGTGGTGGGTTGGAGAGATGTAGGTCAGATGGTACAAAGTTGCAGTTATATAGGCTCTAAGTCTAAAGATGGAATGGATAGCATGAGGGCTATGGTCAGTCATATTGTATGATGGGAATTTGCTAAAAGAGTAGATTTTAGGTGGTCACACCACACACTTACACAAAATGTAACTGTGAGGTAGAAATAAGACATGTTAATTTGATTGACTATAGTAATAATTTCACTGTGTATATCAAAGTATCATGTTGTATATTTTAGATATACACACCTTTTTTTTTTTTGGGACAGCATCTCGTTCTGTCGTTCACACTGGAATGCAGTGGCGCAATCTTAGCTCACTGCAACCTCTGTTTCCTGGGTTCAAGCGATTCTCCTGTCTCAGCCTCCCGAGTAGCTGGTATTACAGGCATGTGCCACCACGCTTGGCTAATTTTTGTATTTTTAGTAGAGACAGAGTGTCACCGTGTTGGCCAGGCTGGTCTCGAACTCCTGACCTCAAGTGATCCACCCACCTCAGCCTCCCAAAGTGCTGGGATTACAGGCATAAGCCACTGTGCCCGGCCTGATATATACAACTTTTAAAAATCAAAAAAGCAGAAAAAATATTGATTTACCTTGTACTGTGACCTCGTTGAGGTCATAGTTCCTGTTCTAGGTACTAGATATGTATCAGTGAACCAAACAGATAAAGATCCCTGCCCTTGTGGGTCCTGTGTTCTCTTCTCACCTTTATTCTTTTCTTTATCAGTATAACCACATCACCCTTTTAGAATGTTCTTTGTGCTTTCCTTATCAAATCATCCTCACAGCTCAGCTCAAGCTCGCTTCTAAGAGTGAAGGCTTTTTGGCAGCAGGAGAGCATGGATTGTGATCGGGTGGAGTAGGTCTCTGTGCGCCTGGCTCCTGGCTGAGAGGTAGGGTTGATGCAGGGTGGAGGAGATTGGAGGAGTGCGTGTTCTGAAGACCCTGTCCAGTGTATGAGTAAGGTAGGGTGGGCCCTGCAGAAGTCAATCAGAGTCTGGCCGAGGTGCTGTATTGGAGTCAGGGGTGTTTTCAGACACACAGGTCTGCCTGTCTTCCCTTTTCTGAGTGTTTCCCCACTTCTTTCTGCTTCCTTTCCATTATTTTTCTCATTCCCTCTTCTTTTAGTAATATTTTAATGAAGTTTTCAGACTATTTTTAAAATCTATTTTCCCTTCTTTTTTACTGCCTCTCAGCTTGCCATAATTGGGTTTAAAAATTCGTGTTTGTATTGTTTCTAACCAAAGAGTTAGATGAAGTTTGTATTTCCACTCCTATATTAAAAATGGCTCTTTTACTTGTGTGTACACTAGAATTTTTTCCCTAGTTTTTGAATTAATAGCCAGTTTTTTAAAAAGTTTCTTACCACTGCATAAATAATAAACAATTTAAGCAATAACAAGGAAAACAAAACCATCCACACTAAATCACTTAAATTAGATCCAGGATTATCAGTTATTTGAATTTTGAGTATAAAGTTGAAATTATTATTAATCATTCAAAATATTGACCTTCCTGGCAACATTCAGAATACATTATAGAATATGAAAGGAGCACGGGGTTAAAAAATGCCCCAAGAAATCAAGATAGCAGATGACACTAGTCCTCACAAAGCTATTTTAAGTTTGAATAGTATAATTTATGTGAACTATTAAAAATTTACATAGCAGTGGTACAGCCAAACTGTTCTAATACTTTATTAATTAAACTACTGCAAGAACATTTTCCCCATTAAATTTAATGAAGGTAAATAATTAAACAAATTATTTAATAATTTCTGTGTTGGGGTCTCAAGTTCCCCAATTCTCCAAAATTATTATTTTTTATTTCCTTATTCTGCAGTACTCAAAATCAGGTATTCATGTCCCATTATAGATATCTTTTTTCTATTTCTCATTTGTCATCCACTCACTGATTTTTAAAATAGTTTAGCATATCCTAGTAGTTGATAAGCTTGAAGAATTTAAAGATATGTATATAGAATAATCATTTGAGTATAGTATCAGTAGTTTTTATTATATTCAGAACCTAGATATCATAATATACACATTTTCTAGTTAAGAGCTGTGTAGTTTCTTTTCAAATGTTTATCCAGACCTGCAGGAATAGATTGAAAATATCAGTGTGTGGTCACTATGAATGTCCAGGTTTTTGGGCTTTTCATAAGCAATAAAGAACTGGCTGATGGAACTTTACCATGCAGATGAAATAATTAAACAGACACAAAGGTGGGGTGCTTTTAAAAAGCAAATTGAAACTATTGGTTCTATTTCCACTAAAATGAGTAGAATCAAACAGTTCCTGTTGTTATTACTATTATTATTATTATCATTATTATTTTTTATAGAGGCAGGGTCTTTCTACATAGGCTGGTCTCAAACTCCTCCTGGGCTTAAGCAATCCTCCCTCCTTGGCCTCCCAAAGTGCTAGGATTACAGGCATGAGCCATGATGCCTGCCCAGTTCCTGTTATTAGATTAGTAATACCAGAGAACTGGATATTTTTTTTCCCCTACAAGTTGTTATCACTAGAGTCACAAAGTTATTATCCCCAGCTACTTCTGGTTAGGAAGTATTTTAAAAGATGGACATGGCTTCAGTGTGTCAGTATATGAAGAGGAAGCCTGGTAGGTTCCAATGGGATTCTGAGCTTGGAAACGTTGTGGAGCAGAGTTACTATTTGAGCATGATCTGGCTTGTGGAGCGTTCAGCTGTGCAAGTAGCAGGCTGAGAAAGGTAGGGAGCATACTAGGATTTTTAATTTCCTGTGACTAGCCAATAACTTCCACTTATCAGATGCTCCATTTTTGTTGGATTTAATTAACTGACAGTTTTGGATTCGAAAATGCTGATGTCTGTATGGGTGCACAGAGACTTGTGTCATGGGCTGAATCGAGCCCTTTTTGGTTGTCCCTTCTGCCATTTGCCAAGTCACAGGTCTGTGACCCACTCCTAGGTGGTCAGGGCCAGCCCTCTTTAATTGTCTGAGGCCTTCCTAACTGGAGAAAGAAACATGGACTTGAGAACCTGAAGATGTGGGAATCAGCTTGTCCTTTTGTTATTTTTAGAAGAGCCTTTTGCACTTTGTTTCTGTACCCATATGGGTACATGGAGACAGCCATCACTGTGAGGTAATGGTTGTTGAAGATGGCCAGATCCCTGGGTGGAAGGCACCCCTGGAGCTGACTGTCCAAAGTCATGATTGCCAGTGCCCTCTAGAAGTGGGCTCCCTGTACTGGCCCACTACTGTTATGCTTGGCACCCAAGATGGATTGCTCTTTCTCTCTCAGGATTTATTTTATATGAGATAATTCAAGATCTTACTTTGCAGTGGTCTGAAGTGTTACCAAATAATATTTTTCCATAGTACTTTTTAAAAACTTGGTATAAATTTAGTAATAAAAAAATCAGAAAAATCCTCTAATACCGCTAGTACTAATATTAAATTGAAGCTACCAAATTGCTTATAATGCTTAAAATAACTACACAATTTAGCTATTAAAACTTTCTTATGATGATAAACATCAGAGATTGGATGTTGCCTGAAGTCTCATTTAAGTTTCAAAAAATACAGTGATTCAAGGCCAGGCACGATGGTGCATGCCTGTAATCCCAGCTACTCGGGAGGCTGAAGCACAAGAATTGCTTGAACCTGGGAGGTAGAGGTTGCAGTGAGCTGAGATCATGCCACTGCACTCCAGCCTGGGTGACAGAGTGAGACTGTCTTTAAAAAAAGAAAAGAAAAGAAAAGCAGCCTTTTACTTTACACACACACACACACACACACACACACACAGTTGATCCTTGAATTGCACGGGTCCACTTATATGTAGACTTTTTTCAAGCAAACACAGTATTTGTGGGATGCAAAACCTGTGCATATAGAGGGCTGACTTTCCCATATATGTGGTTTCCACAGGGCCGACTGTGAGACTTGAGTATGTGCAGATTTGGGAATATGTAGGGGTTCTAGAACCAATCCCTGACTGTATAAATATATATTTATCTCTGTTTTCTCCCAATAACCCACCTAAATAACAGGGGATAAAAAAGGATATGAACCCACCAATACAAAGACAGGAGAAGAGAAAACAAGCAGGTGAGACATAGCCATAAAATTTCAGGAGCTGGGAAAGTGGATGAGGGGTGACTCTTAGCTTTGAGCTTTTCATGCTCTGCTAAGTTCGTTTGGGGGGAAACCAAGAAGAAACAAGTCAACTCATGTCACTTATCCCAGAAAGGCAGAAATAAAAGCATCTGAAAAAAGAAAAATTGGTTGAAAGTAGATGTAGAGTGGTTAAGTCCCCAATTTACTGCTTGCCCTGTGGAGCCAGATAACCAGATAGGAAGTTGAGGACTTCCCTAGTCTGGTAGGAGCTCATGTATGGAGAAAAATGAATAGGAGAGAATTCTCAGCTATATTTTATAAATAATAAAAATTATTTTTTTATTATAAAAATTCTTTTATGAATATTATTTATAAATATTTTTATAAATAATAAAAATTATTATTATTTATAAAAAAAAGCTGCCCAGAACTGAAGTGCATAGTTTTCTTGATTAAAAGGTGTTACAGCAGGAGGCTGAGGCAGGAGAATCTCTTGAACCCGGGAGGCGGAGGTTGTAGTGAGCTGAGATCATGCCATTGCACTCCAGCCGGGGCAACAGGGTGAGACTCCGTCTCCAAAAAAAAAAAAAATTAAAGTGTCACAGAGTACCCAGTACAACAAAGGAGCAAAAATTCTAAAAAAAAAAAAAAAAAAAAAAATTAAAAATGGAGCAAGAAAGAAAATACAATAATTATAGTGGCAGAGCTGTGAACAATATTTGTGTACACATAAACAATGAATATAGATTTAACTAAAACTGGTGATATGAATTAGAATGTATTGGGGGTGAGAGAGGTTTTCAAGATCCAATATTAGGTAGATAATTTCTAAAATGGAATTAGTCAGAACATAAAAGTATAAACATTCAAAAGTATATAGCCAAACACCAGAAGAAACAGCTTAAAACATTAAAAATGGTTGCCTTGGAGGTGGAGGGGAAAGAGGGACAAAGGAAACTGTGTTTTTTTAAAAATAAAACTTGTATCTCACTGTGGTTTTGATTTGCATTTCTCTGATGGCCAGTGATGATGAGCATTTCTTCATGTGTTTTTTGGCTGCATAAATGTCTTCTTTTGAGAAGTGTCTGTTCATGTCCTTTGCCCACAGTGAGTGAGATACCATCTCACACCAGTTAGAATGGCCATCATTAAAAAATCAGGAAACAACAGGTGCTGGAGAGGATGTGGAGAAATAGGAACACTTTTACACTGTTGGTGGGACTGTAAACTAGTTCAACCATTGTGGAAGTCAGTGTGGCGATTCCTCAGGGATCTAGAACTAGAAATACCATTTGACCCAGCCATCCCATTACTGGGTATATACCCAAAGGACTATAAATCATGCTGCTATAAAGACACATGCACACATATGTTTATTGCGGCACTATTCACAATAGCAAAGAGTTGGAACCAACCCAAATGTCCAACAACGATAGACTGGATTAAGAAAATGTGGCACATATACACCATGGAATACTATGCAGCCATAAAAAAGGATGAGTTCATGTCCTTTGTAGGGACATGGATGAAACTGGAAAACATCATTCTCAGTAAACTATCGCAAGGACAAAAAACCAAACACCGCATGTTCTCACTCATAGGTGGGAATTGAATAATGAGAACTCATGGACACAGGAAGGGGAACATCACACTCCGGGGACTGTTGTGGGGTTGGAGGAGGGGGGAGGGACAGTATTAGGAGATATACCTAATGCTAAATGACGAGTTAATGGGTGCAGGAAATCAACATGGCACATGGATACATATGTAACAAACCTGCAGATTGTGCACATGTACCCTAAAACCTAAAGTATAATAAAAAAAATAAAAATAAAAAAATAAAACTTGTAGTTATTATTTGAATTTGAAAACCACATTCCTATATTGCTGCTAAAATGTTTTTAAAGTTAATTTTTAAAGGTAAGAAAACAAATAAGATATTGTATAATTTTCCATCAAAAATGATTATAAACAAGCTTTTGGAGTCTCTCTTCATTCAAGTGGAAGTCCTTATTCCATAACAACATCTGATAAGTACCTGTACTCCTATAATACATACTTAAGAAATGTATGTTTTATTAATTACCTTGGTGTCATTGTTTTTTAAAGCCTTTTCTCCTTCATTCAATTTAATACACACATGCTTGTTATAAAAAAGTTGAAAAATTGCCTAATCTTATTTGCAACTTTATATAGGAGGAGTTTCTAGGGTTATTAATACAGTGCACATATATGCCCATCCTTGCATTTCTTCTTGCTTTATGGAAGCACCCAAAGAATTAATTATAATGCATGAAATACAACCAATCCATGAAACCTTCTGCTTTCCAGGGTGGAGAGCACTGTTACTACCATGGAAGTATCAGAGGCGTCAAAGACTCCAAGGTGGCTCTGTCAACCTGCAATGGACTTCAGTAAGTGGGAATCTCATTGGCATTTTATTCATTGACCCTTTCCAGTTTCCCTTTTATGGATATATATATATTTTAGTGACTCTTCTGTGCCAGTGCTGTGTTAGGGACTGCATATATATGGAGTGGTGCACAAGTGTTTGCAGGAGATTCAGAGATTAACCAAATGATTACATAGATAAATGTTTAATTACCATTGTGTTAAGAGCTGTAAAGGGGAAGGACAGGAGCTTGTGGAGTGGCAAAACCTAGTCCGGGAAGGTTTCCTAGTGGCATATTCCAGAGGACATATCAGTTAGACCTACAGCTAGACTTGAGAGTCGGCAGGCCTTAGATCTAAGAAACTTAGACCTAACAGTAAGTTGGAGTTAGCCAGGCAGGGGTGGGGTGACAAAGAGGAGTTCGCACATTGACCTAGGGGTGGGTTCTAACAAAACCATGTGTCGGCACCTTTTAGACCTGGACACAATAGCACCTCATATAAAGACTTAGTTTTGGCCATGTGATGACAAAGAATCTTGAAACTTTTCGCCGTTTTATAAAAAACCTTATGTCTCTGAAAATTAAATGTAATTTGTATGACATAGAGTCGTACTGCTTGATGGCAGTTCAGAATTTATAAGCATAAAGATACCACTGTTTGCTTCTTCAGAACCAGATGGTTTTAGATTATTCTCATATATAAAGAATCTGTTTTCTTACAGATGATATTGAATTTGCATAATTAGAAATTTGTATAGTTGTACATGGTTCTGGAATAATTACTTTAGAGACTGCCACTGAGTGAATAGTCCTATCCCAGAGTAATTTTCTAATCTGTCTGTTGAATTTCAAACATCAGTTATATCAGGTATAATTCGCATGCATTTGATGTATACTTTTATAATTTTATAGCCTCCATGCTGCCTAATAGAGTGCTGGGGCCACACTGGGACTCCATGCCGATATGTGAATTAAACTTGTGACAGTGTAAAGGGATTTGTTCAGTTATACTCTTTATTTTGAAGACACAATAATGAAGCTTACTTGCTATTTCTTGCCATTTCCTGTGTTTGTTTATTCTCTCCTTTGTGTGGTTTCTTTTGTGCTAGTGGCATGTTTGAAGATGATACCTTCGTGTATATGATAGAGCCACTGGAGCTGGTTCATGATGAGGTGAGTCTATGCCATCAGTTGCCTGATGGCGTTCTACTCCTCCAGCAACTTTGTCTTTCAGAAGAAAAGAGAAAAGAATGTAGATTTCAAAGTGCCTTTGTACGTGTTACCTTATTTCAAACTTAGAGTAGTACCCTGAGTTTTGAAGTTTAAGCTGCACATGCCAGGCCCATGTACCCATAAGGGATAATAAAAGACATCAAACATGGGTTTTCTGAAGGAAATCCTAGTCCTTCCCAGTTTATGAAAAGAGCAGAGAGGATATTTTGTTTTGTACTAGCCAGCCTCCTTACTTTAAACTAGCTTTCATAGAAGTCATTATACGAAAAAGATACTTGCACACACACATTTATAGCAGCACAATTTGCAATTGCAAAAATATGGAACCAGCCTAAATGCCCATCAATCAGCACATAGATAAATAAAATGTGATACACACACACACACACCATGGAATACTACTCAGCCATAAAAAGGAATGAAATAATGGCATTCACAGCAACCTGGATGGAATTGGAGACTATTACTGTAAGTGAAGTAACTCAGGAGTGGAAACCAAACATTGTATGTTCTCATTCATATGTGGGAGCTAAGCTATGAGGATGCAAAGGCATAAGAATGATACATTGGACTTTGGGGGCTCAGGGGAAAGTGGAAGGTGGTGAGTGATGAAACACATTGGGTATAGTGTACACTACTTGGGTGATGGGCGCACCAAAATCTCAGAAATCACCACTAAAGAACTTATTCATGTAACCCAACACCACCTGTTCCCCAAAAACCTATTGAAATTAGAAAAAAAATAGCTTTCATTCTTACTGTCATCTTTAGACAATTGTGTGACTATAAGAATGTACTTAACTTTTATGAACCTGAAAATCTTTAGTGGGGAAATCTGTGGGCTGAACTATGATTATATTATAGAATACTTAGTTTTTTTTACAGATAGGGAAGAAAATAATGTTTAGAGTCATGCACAAACCAGTGATTTAGACAAGAAATCACATGCTCTAATAGTGTTGCTTGCTAATAAAATGCAATCAAATTTAAAATTTGACATATATTCAGTAAATATTGTATTGAGGGCTTACTACAAGCTGGGTATTATTTTAGGTTCTGGGGATACTTTGGTGACAAAATAGACAGAGATTGAACCAAATGGGGCTTACAGTCTACAGAGGCAGATAGGGATACACAGAATGAATAGTAATTACATGTGGTATGTTAGATAGTGATACATGGTAAGGAGAAAAAGTGAAGCCAGGAGGGTGGAGAGTTAATTTTTGTTTTGTTTTGTTTTGAGACGGAGTCTCGCTCTTTCGCCCAGGTGCCCAGGCTGGAGTGCAGTGGCACTATCTCGGCTCACTGCAAGCTCTGCCTGCTGGGTTCACGCCATTCTCCTGCCTCAGCCTCCCAAGTAGCCGGTACTACAGGTGACCGCCACGCGCCCGGCTAATTTTTTGTATTTTTAGTAGAGACGGGCTTTCACCATGTTAGCCAGGATAGAGTTAAATTTTTCATACATACACAGTTCCAGGAAGTCCACCAAGAGAAGACAAGTGGTGAATGAAGAACTTAAGGAAATTAGAGAGCTGGAAGAACATTCTAGAAGATGAGCGAATACAAAGGCCTTGAGGCAGGAGTGTGCCTAGGGTGTTCGAGGAACTTTGAGGAACCTGACAGGGTTGGAGAGGAGTGAACAAGGGGGAGAATGGGAGGAAATTAAGGCACTGAGAGGTAACAGTACAGAAGTCAGATCAGTGAAAAGAACTGTAGTGGGAAAATAATATTTTGTGAGTGATAGAGTTAGAATATTGCAATTATTTGATGGGGAACAGAAAACATTTTTTATCTTTAGGGATTTCAAATTTAGATAAAATTGGGCTGGGCGTGGTGGCTCACGCCTATAATCCTAGCACTTTGGGAGGCTGAGGCGGGCAGATCACGAGGTCAGGAGTTTGAGACCAGCCTGGCCAATATGGTGAAACCCTGTCTCCACTAAAAATACAAAAATTAGCTGGGCGTGGTGACGGGAGCCTGTAATCCCAGCTAGTTGAGGAGGCTGAGGCAGAAGAATCACTTGAACCTGGGAGGCGGAGGTTACAGCGAGGCAAGATTGTGCCATTGCACTCCAGCCTGGGCGACAGAGCGAGACTCCATCTCAATAAATAAATAAATTAATTAATTTTGAAACAGCTAATAGTCAAATAGGCTGCTGATAATAAAAGCTGAACAGACAAACTTTCACTGTCTTGGTTATGGCAATGTATGTATGAATATGGGGGTAAATTTCAAAGTTGATGCAGAAAAGTTTTAAAGGATTGGTGTTTGAATAAACCTCTGTCATTTTCAACTAGTAACTATAAAAATTATCAGGTAATGAAGACAGGCCACTTAGATAAAGACATTTTGATTAAGTAAAATGTTATTCTTCTCACTCCAGTAAGGAAAGATAATCTGTGTACAGCAAAATTATTTGACCCATTCAGCAAAAACTCTGACTTTGATTTCTGGCTTTGATTAATGGCCCTGGTACCCTAACAAAATCCACAAAGAACAAAACACAGATTCCCAAATAATAACTATTTAAGCCTTAGAGTTTTTTAAATGTATAAAATGAGATAATTTTTTAATGCATTCATAGTAGGGCGATTTTGTAGATTTGATGAATTAATACATGTAGGTGACAATGTCTATTGAACTGTCATAAGGATTTATAAATATAAACTATTGTTATAATGTTTAAAGCATTGGTTTTGCATTGTTTACTTATGATCATATTATTCAGGGCCTGATTGTTACATGCAAATTGCCTTCTCTTTGCCTTCCTTCCTGTTGCCTACCTTTTGGTTATGTAATGATTTGTCCTCATCAACACTGTGGGTAGAGGAAAGGAATAGTGCTTTAAACTTTAAATTAGTCGATTTTTTAAATTGTGTTGCTGATCCCATTGTTAATTTCATTACTATCTTTTCACCTTTTACCAGAATTTAGAGCTTACTGTAATTAATTTTAGATATTTTGATGTTTAATTTGTTATTATTATTGATTTTAGTATGCTTTGTGATAAGTCAAGTAATATGCATGGGATATTTCTAATGAGAATTCATGTTAACTATCAAGTCATAAATGAATAGCAAAACTGTTATAAGTTTTATGTAACCTATTAAGAAGTTTCTTTTTTATAACTTTTTCTGATTATAAAACTAATATAGGAAATTTGGAAAAGCAAAACAAATACTTAAATAGTAATTTTCCATTATGCTGTCCCTCAAAGATAACTTCTTGTCATGTTTCAGAATATGTTCTTCCAGTTTTCAATGACATAGTCCCATATATTTTTAAAAATAAATTGGATCATTATTTTATAAGATAATTTTAAGACAATGATGTATCTCCCTGAGCCTCAATATCTTTATTTGTAAAATAGGGATAAACCATGCACTATATGGGGTCTTTGTCAGGACTAAATTAAGTAATGTGTACATTAGCAGTACCTGGTACATACTATGCACTCAGTAATGGAAGCTAATCGTAATAAGAATAATGGTAATAGACATTCCTAAAAGCATAATTTCTAGGGCAAAAAATGTAAATGTTTTCACATTTGTTGATACACCTTACTAAATTTCTCTCTCAAACTATGCTACCAATTTCCTCTCGCCAGCAAGGTGTGAGGGTGCTTTTGGCCTTGCAATGGTAATTAACTATGGATATCGTAATTTTTAAAACTTCATCAGTTTTATGGCAAAAGTTGGTGCTTCATTTAAAAAAATGCATGTTGAAGGAAGATGAAAGCATTTGGCATGTTTTTACATGTTTATTGACTTTTTGTGTTTCTTGTGAATTTCCCATTTATAGCTTTGAAGAAAGCTAAGATTTAAGAGTAACCAATAACACTATGTTTTTATCTAAACTGGGGCAATTAGATGATACTCTTTTATTTAAAATTAAGATTTCAATAAGACATATACTTTTCGCTTTTGATAGCTAAAAAACTGACATATAAATATTCCCATTTTAGGAAGGACATTAGAGAAAGTTCTAACACTGTTTCATAGAGGCTTGTTCACATCTTGCTTTCTAAATTGCCTACAATTGTTTTGTTTCAGAAAAGCACAGGTCGACCACATATAATCCAGAAAACCTTGGCGGGACAGTATTCTAAGCAAATGAAGAATCTCAGTAAGTTTTAACTAAAATAGCGATTATATTTTATGTAGTACGAGCTGTTACTTGGTGGAGCTCAGTAGATATGCAGGCTTGTTGGAAGTGGAATTGGTCTGATATCTGGGGTGAACATTGTGGATCAGCACTGGAATGAATAGTGGCTCTTGTGTAAAGAGGCATGGAGAGTCATTTCCAATGCAACGACTAAAACATGAAGCCTGTGAGTAAAGCTGCCTTGGGAACCAGAAAGTGTGGCCAAATTTAGTAGAGTGATTTACAGTGAGGTTCATCCTGAAATTTTCCTGGCAGTTTGCTGCTCTTGAGCCAGCTTGGATTGCCTCCCTCTCATGCTCTGCTCCAGACACATCTTAAGTGTGCTAATGTTGGCAGAAGCTTCTTTTGGATTGTTGGGGCATGTGATTTTATTTCTGTATATTACTGCTAAAAGTCTTTAATAATTTATGCAAAAGCTAATGTCATACATTATTTTGAATGCTAAAATGAATTAGACATAGTGGAACTGTCTCAGATTTTCAGATATTGTCAAGTGATTGTATGTCAAATGTGCATCTTCTAATGAATCTTGAACATTATGTTTTCTTGATGTTTGGGACGAAATTACATTTGAACTATCTTTGTGGTCATGAGAGTGTGAAATAATAATGATCAGTGTGCTTTTTTTTCACCTTAGTTTGACATAGATTATCAGTGCCTCTGTTTCTTCATGTAATATTTTAAAACATACTCCCATTGAAATAAGCATAAAATTTTGATAGTAATTTTTCCTTTCCACAGCTATGGAAAGAGGTGACCAGTGGCCCTTTCTATCTGAATTACAGTGGTTGAAAAGAAGGAAGAGAGCAGTGAATGTGAGTGTGGCATTGAGCCTTGGGTGGGGCTATTTTACTCAAAGAAGTCATGTGCCTATCACCCCACAGTATCTAAGTGTACCTAAAACAGTTTAGATTTTGGGGACTGTTGTTTAAAAATGAAAACAATAAACAAAAAAACCCTATGATTTGAGCCTTATCAACACACTGCTTTTTATTGATCTCTTTCTGTTAGTGATTCAAACTGATTACGGTAGTCTCTGAACCCTGATGTCATGTAAAGAATGTGTTGTTTTAGCTCTGTTTTCTACGTGTTTTCTGACGATAATTGCAGTGCATTTTATTTTCTATTTAAAGTGCAGCAGACTTTTCTTTCTATATGGCTTATATAGCGTCATATAAAACATTTCTGTTAAAAAATATAGAGAGAGGAGTTAGGTTTTGAAATGTTGGCTAATCATGCTTATTTATATTACTTTCAAATTAAAAACTCTGTTACACCAAACTTTAAAGCTGTATGTGTTTTTCAGAACACAATGAATTTATTTGGCTATTAGCAATATAACAGTTTCTAAATAAAAATCATATAATTGTATAATCACCTACTGTTATGTACTTCACATGTATTGGTAAACGTATAGGGGCTTTGTAACTGAAATTATGTTTCTGGTCTTTTCATAATAGGCTAGAAAGCTGTAATGATGGAGACTGTTTAGTAATTACATGGTGAATGCTATGTAACTGAGAATTAATTCCACAGCTTATACATTACATGGTAATTTACTAGATAACTTAATGAGTAATTATAGTAGAAATTGCACATTTTAGATAATGTTTTGCTGAGTGTATTTTTTTGTGAAAAAAATAGACCACCAGCCATCAAAAACTTAGTTCCAGGTTAAATTGTCCTCCCTTTTATGAAACTCTTATGATAATTATGGATACATTTATTATATATTATATAAATTATTATTAGATCTCTTTTAGCTCATTCATAAAGATGTGGTTGGTAATAATACATTCTACAATGACTGCTGTTCTTTCGCTGCAGTCCACCTCATCAAATAGAAAATGATCAATGACTATATACATAAAGAAAAAAGAGCCACCATTATAATTTTCCAACTATGAAAAAGAAATAAAAGTCCAAATGAAGGCTAAAATACTTACTCTTAAAGGATTATCTAGTTAATTTAGAAGACTTTAGACTGTAATAATTGCCAATATTTGTTCCTTTGAGAAATTGAGCAGTTAAGAATTAGTATATTATTTTTAGAATTTCACTCCAGTGGGTTAATGTTTCTATTTAACTTCATTGATATCTGTATCAGATATACCTGGAAGTAATTATAACTTATGCTATTCTTATTAAATGAGTTTTACATAGATTTTCGTTGACATTTTAAGTAAATATGAATATTTTATCACATTTTAATGTGAAATTGACATTTATTTATTTTAACATAATTATGCTATAATTTTTCTCTAGAATATTTTTACATATAAAAACCATATACAACAACATGGACTGTTTTCTATGTTGATAAGTAAGTACCTTAATAATAATAAAATATAGTTATTTTCTAAATACTTGAATATGTACCCATATTTTATGATCACTTTTTAAAATTTGCCTGACCAACTTTCTTCTAAGGTGTTTATAAAGTAGGCAGCAGAGAGTTGTTCTGAAATTCAAAGTCTTATCTACAACTTAACAGTGAGCACCAGAGAGATTTTATGTCAATCACCATTCTGACCATATATTTTTATTTTCTGTAGCCATCACGTGGTATATTTGAAGAAATGAAATATTTGGAACTTATGATTGTTAATGATCACAAAACGGTAAGAATATAGAGTCAGTGGGTTTTAGACCAGATAGCTTACTTAAGAAAGAATACATTTTACTTTATATTTAATCATTATTTTTTACTTATTAACCCCAAGATATTCAGACATATTAAGTGACTTGATTTATTTGTTGGTGTTTGGAGACTCTGAGTTTTATAGAATTTTCACAACTCTAAACTTTCTTTATGTTTAATAATTATAATTAATAGATTTAGCTATCTGGCATCTTTTGTCTTCATTTAAAATTCTTATTCTCTACTTTTCTTTGTCTATGTATTTGGTCACTGCTTTCTAATTTTATTCCATGCTTTTGTCCTGCTAATATGTTATTTTTTCTTACTAGTTAATTATGATTATGGTAGATATAATTGTGGAGACAAACATATAAAATAAAGTTTTATCTAAAGTGAGTATCTTTGATGACTTATCGTCCTTAAATATTGGAAAGATGAATAATCTCGTGTTAACTTCTGTGGAAGTAAAATGTGATTGAATATGTCATTTCAGTAACACTTAAAAGATATACGAAAAACATTCATTGTTCCTCATTTTCCCCTCTTGAAGATACAGTAGAAACTGTTAACTATACTTAACCATTTCCTTTATAAAATTACTTGCCTTAAGTCCAGAAGAGTCTTGGTCAGTAGGCTATATACTAGTACACCCAATACTAGTGGTGTGCTGGTAAATTTTAACACCTAGCTCTCTTGATTTATAATGTTTGCTGATGTCTGTGGTGTAAATATTGCCACCATAGCTGATTTCAAGCTATCAAAGTGAGATCACTGATGAGGAGTTAGGAGAGGATGTATCTAGTTGGCTCTCGGGATCTGATGGGAGCTGGCTCCAGCAACCACTGCCACACTCCCCAGACTGTTTAGGCCAGTTGTAATCTCTGTTGTAGTTAGGTGATTGAACTTTAAAAGTTGTATACTCTAAGGCAAAAAGCACTTGTTTTATCAAAACAAAGTTGCACCTCTGAAAAGACTTTATATAGATGAGAATCTTTTAAAAAATGCGTAGAAATCAGGTATTGGTGACAAACTTATGAAAGATTGGAATAAAAATTGAAATTGCTTTGGAATTATCTTTAAGTCTTTGTTTTACTTTAAGGAACCCAAAATTAGATTAGTACATGATATGATAAGGTTGTGCTCATGCTAAAATTATGTGAAATTCTAATTAGCCGACCCTACTCAGAGAAGGCCTTGAAACTATAAATTTAAAAAAATAGTGACTTAATTTATATTTAAACTTTTAAGTTTCTACTTTAATGGATGTTTTCCATTAACTATCAGTTTAATTGTGTTGAATGTAAAGTTTTTCAATAGAATACCCCTTACTTCTGTATGCACATTTATTTTCTGTTCCAGTTGCCTTTAAATATATTGCTTGAGATGTTAGTAAGAAGCAAAATTTATCAGAATACATATAATTTAAGAGAGGTCCTTTTTGGTGGAAAGGAAAGCCAGATGTGTAGGCCAGTCACTTTAGAAATAAAGGCTAAAATATGAGTTTCTGAAGGACTTTAATTTGCTTGAAACCTCAAGATAGTTTTTTTATCTGAATTATTTTCGTTGACTGGAACATTGAGTTTTTTTTCCCAGCTGATTCTCAATCTTGAGCATTGTGGCATGTTGTGAAATTATGGCTTTTGAAGCCTAAGCTTTTTTCAACATCCATTATATAAATACTTTTAGAGTAGTAGAAATAATAATTAAGATATATACAATGTCTTTGATACACAAAGTGCATTCTCAAATAGCTGTTAATCTATAGAATCTGTTCTCAAACCTTTACTTGCAATTCCAAATCTCCTGTTCTACCATAATATATCAGGAAAGTACATGAAGCTATCAATCAAAAGAGTAAATCTCAGTAACTGTGCAAAATAGGAAACAGTTACTACTAAGTGTTAATTACAATTAAACAGTTACAGTTTTTTGGTAATTGTTAAAACAACATATTTTTTGAATTTATTTTTTAACCCTTCTCAATGGTAAACATTTAAATAACCTTATTCTTATGAATAATAAAATAGCACACTTCTTAAAATATTATTTTATATTTAAAAAATTTCTACACACTATGTCACATGTTCTGTGATAAAGTTCCTTATTTAGGCTATCAAATCTTTTAAGGGTAAATTTTGATAATTCATTTTATTATTGTTGTTATTATTATTATTGTTATTATTTTGAGTTGGGTTCTCACTCTGTCACCCAGGCTGGAGTACAGTGGTCCAATCTCATCTTAGCACAACCTGTGCCTCCCCAGCTCAAGTGATCCTCCCATTTCAGCCTCCCGAGTAGCTGGGACTATAGGTGCATATGACCATGCCTGTCTATTTTTTGTATTTTTTTTTTTTTTGTAGAAACTGGGTTTTGCCATATTGCCTAGGCTGGTGTTGAACTCCTGGACTCAAGCGATCTGTCTGCTTCAGCCTCCGAAAGTGCTGGAATTGCTGGCGTGAACCACCATGCCTGGCCTATTATTACTATTATTAAAATGGGTGAGAAGTAGGTATGATATGGTCATCGGTTTTTGAAACAAGAAAAAAGAATTGTAATTTGTACTGATAAATTTAGAGGGAATAGATGTTTAAAAAGGAAAAAAAGGCCACGTGTGGTGGCTCACGCCTATAATCGCAGCACTTTGGGAGTCCAAGGCAGGTGGATCACTTGAGGTAAGGAGTTCGAGACCAGCCTGGCCAACATGGTGAAACCCATGTCTACTAAAATAAATATATATATATATATACACACACACACAAAAAGAATTAAAAAATTAGCCGGGTGTGGTGGCGTGTACCTGTAATCTCAGCTACTCGGGAGGCTGAGACAGGAGAATTGCTTGAACCCGGGAGGTGGAGGTTGCACTGAGCCAAGATTGCACCACTGCACTCCAGCCTGGGCAACAGAGTGAGACTCCGTCTCAAAAAAGAGGAAAGCTTTTATTTTTGAGTGGTAATAATGCTTAAAATAGAAATTGCCTAAGATTTCTACTATTTAAAGAAATAGTACTATAGTACTTCTTGGCTAATAGAACTAAATATATTCCTTTTGCTTTAAGACAGAGTTACATTCTAATCCATAATAGTCTCAAATACATATGTCATTTTATAAGAATTTTTTTTTGAGAGCTGAAAAAAATTTTTTGAGGTATGCTTTCTATGAGATGAAGGTTGTTTTTAAATTTGATTGCCACTTCAGTAGTTCTGAAGTAGTATATCAGACCTTACTGGATCAAAGTACTTAAATTCACATGTTGAAAGTCAAACTGAACTAGAGTAATTAATACATTTATTTCTGAATATTTGGGGATTTGCTGCTGGGCTTTAGGATAATCATCTCACTGAGAGTACTCATCTTACAATCTTTATACTATACGATCCAGAATAGTTATTCTGATAATTCTCACTTTCGGGTTGAAAAACCAAATTCTAATCTTATTTTTTTTCAAAAGACCGTTTTCTTAAGGATTGCATGTGTTCAGGAAGGAAAAGCAACCAGTTTAAATAAAGATTGTTTTAAACTGATCAGAAATGTGAAAGTACGTTTTATTATAAATGGTGATTGCATATTTTTCTTTACATGCAAAATTAGTTCTAATTCTTGCAGGAAATAGAAACATTCTGCCTACGTTTGCATGCAAGCTTATCCCTTTATTTCAGAGTGATTTAACGTTGGCTGCCTGAAAAAAATGCAGATATCTTATTTTGAATAGGTGTCACATTATCAGTGGCTTCCCATTAGAAAAGAAAAATCCCTCCATTTGGTAAAAAGTATCTTAGTACCTGGCTGGTGGAACCTCATTTGCAAGCCAATTATAGCCTTGATAAGAGTCTGCAAACATGTCTTTGAGCTGCTTAAGTTAAAAATAAATATTAAAAACCTTATTCTAATAGAAAATTGGTTGATATTTTTAAAGTGCATAAAGTGCATGAAAAGCAAATGTTTTGCTTATGTTTTTTGCTACATTCTTAACCATGTGTCAATAAATTTAAATATGTGAGGATAATTTAAATATTTTTCAATTTAAACCTCACTTGGTTTTCCTTACTTAAAAACCACTACATTTTATGTACACCTAGCAAATTTTGAGTTCTCATTAATAATCATGATTTGTTAGGAATATACATAAACTATTTAATAGGAATTGTTAACTGAACCAGCCTACCTCCTCCCTCAACCTAGAGACTAGAAGGATTTAAATTCTAGCTGTGTGATCTCGAGAAAGTTATTTGGGGATAACAAAACCCACCTCATAGAGTTGTGAGGAGCAAATAATTTGTTTCAGGAGAAACACTTACAGTTTCTACTAAACCCTAGGTGTCCAATTAAATGGCACTTCAAGTTAACAAATCTAGTGGTCATTGTTCTGTCCTTGTCTTACCCTCTCAGCAGTATTGGACACAGTTGATTACCCTCTTTTTTTGAAAATTTTATTTCATCTCTTGGCTTCTATGACACAGTAGCTCTCTCACCTCACTGGCTATTTCTTCCTAGTCTTTAAAATCTGACCTCTCGAATTATGTGAGTGCCCCAGGGCTTGGTTCAGGGCTCTGTTCTCTTTGTATACTCTCTACCTAAGTAACAACTTCCAGTCTCAAGTCTGTAAGTGGGATCATGACTTTAAACTCATTACTCCCTACTTTTAGCTCTAGCCCTTTAAGTTCTGTGCTCATATACAGAACTGCCTATTTGATATCTCTACTTCAGTATCGATTTGAATAGAACTTCTGAATCAGAACTCTTAGTTCCCTAGTCCTAAACTTCTCTTTTTCTAGTCTCTCTTATTATTTTAAGTGGCACCACAATCCCCCATCCATTCAAGTTCAAGTTCAAAACCTAGGAGTTATCTTTTAATTCTTCTCTTTCCTCACCTTCCACATCCTATACATCATCCAGTCGTGGGAGCTCTACCCTCGTAGTGGTTCTTGAATTCACTTCTCTCTACAGTTGTTTAGCCTCCATTGTCTCTTACCTGGACTACTGCAGTAGCTTCCCAACAGGTATCTCTGCTTCCATTCTTGGCACTGTCTAATTTACTTAACAATGGCAGGCAGAATAATTTTTCTAAAAAGAAAATCAGAGGATTGAAAATTATAAATATGAAATAAATTTAAAACTTTACATTTTGATAGACTTTTAAAATACCTCAGTTTATTAATTTTTAAAACTTGAAATGTTTTAAAAGTTGTCATGTTTTCTGTGATCATTATGCTATAAAAAGAAATCTCAATAAAATAACAAATTAATACTCAGAAGCAAACTAAAATTCATCTTAATAGGTGTGTAACACCACTGCATTAGAAGAATAGGTATCAACTAATGTTTTTTCTTTCAATCCACAAATCAGTGGAACTAGAACATTTTCATCACCTCAGAGGAACTTAATGTTAATATTTTTCCTTTTACTGTTAAGTGTATCTTGGAAAATTTTCAGCTTGTGGAATTTGCTAGGCAACTTAAAATGCTGAGCTATCTGTAGAAACTTCTTTATGCCAAGTTTACAAAATGTGTTACAATGCCTGAATAATTTTAGATTAATAGGATGTTTTATGACCCAGTTATATGCTCACATTACAGTTTACTTTAAAAGAACACAAATACAGACAATTTCGGTCAGATTATGATTTACAGTAGTAGCAATAACATGAACAGTAATAGTAATATTATACCAACAGTTATGTATTCATGAATACTATAATAATAAGAGAATATTAATTTATTTAGTATTTATTATGGGTAATCAGTGTTTTTGTTGTTGTAAAAAATAAACATTAGGTATGTAAACAATGAGATATATATTCTTTGTTTAAAAAACATAGTGATAGAGATAGAATGGAATGAAGGGAATCTGACAAAAGTTATATATAGGGTGCGAATGGGCAAAGGACAAATAAAAAAATTTTCTAATATAGAAATATTTTGAATCTTTATGAAAGATGTATTATTTTCATAATTATAATTGAAGAAAAATTTCAAAGACTTGTGCAAATCTGAGTCTGTGGTTTTCAGTAGGTTTTTTTTTCCTTAGTGTTGTAGAAATAACAATAGCCTCATGGACCAGTAGAGGGCATGATCTTCCTGTGGTAGACTTCAGTTTTCAAATTTCCTCTTGAAGACATATTAAGCAAAGTGTACTACTCCTTGCTAAAAACGTAGCCCTCCAGATGTCATTGTAGAATTACTCTATTAATTTACTTTTCTTTATTTCTTAAATAACCATAAACAATCATAAACTCTCAGCACACTTCATTTTTACTTTTTGTCTTTTCTTTGTTTTGACTTTGATCAGTCAAAAGCAAATGGCTTCTTCATTTGGAGGAGGCATTCCTCTGAAAGGATACACTAAATGCCTGGCAAATGCTGTCCATATCATGGACAGTATCTAAAGCGCTGACAAAGACATTTTCTTGATCTGTGCGTGGCCTTGAATTTAAAGTGAGACAAGTGGGTTAAACCTTTTGTATAAGCTACAAAATGTCATTTCAATGAAAACAAAAGGATTGAATTTGTAGACATTAAGATTAAATTTAAAACTTACTTTTTAGGTATAAAGCTTCTCATATCGATTTCTATAGGTCCTTACTATTATTTAGAACATCGTAGGTTTTTTTGTTTTTTTTTTTTGAAAAAAATTTTGAAAAGACAGGATCTCACTGTGTTGCTTGGGCTGGTCTCAAATCCCTGGCCTCAAGCAGTCCTCCAGCCTCCACCTGCCAAAGTGTTGGGATTACAGTTGTGAGCCATGCTGCCCAGCTAACATCATGTTTTAGATAGTCAGAGTTTTACCGCCTAACAGAGAAATAACACCACCAAATCCGGTATACCATAAACTAAATTATGTATTTTTAAATCCATATTTCTACTATTGCTGAGATATTTCTGCTTTTACAGCATTTTGAAATTTATTATTCACTTATGATTTGGCAGTAACTGGTATGTATTTCCCCCCCTAGTATAAGAAGCATCGCTCTTCTCATGCACATACCAACAACTTTGCAAAGTCCGTGGTCAACCTTGTGGATTCTGTAAGTATCTTGGTTTTCTTGAATTTGTGTGCCAAGATGGAGTGGTTTATCTCTATTTGCTTACTTGTACTTTAGGTATTTCTTGAACAAATTTAAAAATACAATCCTGAAGCTCATCTGGCTAAGGAATTATAGGATGGTCCGCTTCACATAGTATGCTCTGAGAGTTTCAGATGACTGAGTTATTCCCGGAATCCCAAAGATACATTAGTGTTGCTTCTAAGTTGCATCTATACATTATTGCCCCCAGTCTATGGAGGACAAAAACAATGGAGAAATAGCTACCAAAATCTATTTGCTATTATACTGGCAAATGAGACTTTTTAAAGAAACAACTGGGCTTTTCTTAAATACATGGTGGTAACAGAGAAGAAAAAATGGATTGAAGCAGAGTATGTTTGGAGAATATAGGTAATACCAAAAAAATTTTTTTAAGGACACAAATATATTTTCTTAATGTTCCCATTGGTGTGATATTTCACACTTGATTTCTAGATGATGGAAATAAGTGTAGCCCCCAAATAAAACTAATTTGGAGGAATAAAATATATATCTCCTTACAAAGACTTCTAACTGTACAAATCTTTAATATTGATATGTTTTCCTCACTTATTTTGTGAATTACAGAAAGTGCTTAAGATTTTCTGCCTTTTTCCTGCCTTAGGTTAGAACTGTATAGATATGAACATTATACATTATGTTCCAATGAATAATTCAGTTGACTTGTGAGAAATTAAATATAGAATACTACTTCATATGTTATAATATAAAGTGCTATTTTGCTCAGCTAAATATATTTTTATCTGGTATTTTATTGTGTGTTCCCTCTTAAATGGGAAAAAAAACCCACCATTTTTATAAGTTGCCAAATATCTAAATGATACTTATTTACTCCAAAGAGCTGCCTTCTTTTCTGCCTTTTAAGCAGTCCACAAACCTCCAATCATGTAAATACTCATAACATATGTATGTTATGTACCTGGTGGGCACAGCTGCACAAAACTATGACATGAGTGGATGTGCGTCGAGTATCTCATATAGAGTTCGGATTGCACCTCAGAGCCAATTTACACCTGGTTTATTAATTTTCTTTAATTTCAGCTCTTGTCTATCTTCTCAGAGGAAAACCACAAGTGAATATGGAAAAGAGAATCTTAACCACATCTTTTCCCCTGCAAAAGCTGTTTACTTGGTAGCATCTCTGAATTAGTCATTTCAACATGATTGAATAGAATTACATCATGCAAAGTGTAATTTTTATTTTGGGTTACCACATAAGGTTCTGAAGCTGACCACTAATTTTTAAAAGACATTACGTTTAACTTGTTTTTGTTGTAAAGTCATTATATAATAGCTTCAATTTTACTTAGGTATAATGGTGTTCCCCTTCTTCAGTGTGTTCAAAGATCATCCATTGTTTTTTGTTTTTTTTTTCTTTGAGACAGAGTCTTGCTCTGTCGCCCAGGCTGGAGTGCAGTGGCACCATCTCCACTCACTGCAAGCTCTGCCTCCCAGGTTCACACCATTCTCCTGCCTCAGCCTCCTGAGTAGCTGGGACTACAGGCACCCACCACCACACCCGGCTAATTTTTTGTATTTTTAGTAGAGACGGGGTGGGGTTTCACTGTGTTAGCCAGGATGGTCTTGATCTCCTGACCTCGTGATCCACCCGCCTCGGCCTCCCAAAGTGCTGGGATTACAGGCGTGAGCTACCGCACCCGGCCCATTGTTTTCTTAATTAGTTTGAAAACAGGGCAAAATGACAGCATTCATTGAAGTTGCTTAATTGTGTGAATTGTTTAGCTACTGGGCCAAAAGTAGAGAGAGAGCAGAAAAGGAACAATTTAAATATTGTGAGTGATGCCACCCTGTGGTGGGGATGAGATGAGTGATAGGGATCTGCTGTTTTTTAACCTCAGATCCTTGAGTCTCTCTCTCTCCCAGTGTTATTTTACTTTTCATAGAATATGACCTCCAAGGGCAAGCCAGCTATATTGTTTGGTGCTTATCTGGAGATTTAGTGATCCATTCCAATCCAGCGGGAATAAATTGTTGCACTGCAGTTACTCAGAACTGGTATATCAGGCTCCAACTTGTTACCTGCTATGAGATTTGAAAGGGTGATTTTACTGAACGATGTTTTAAATTTATGTCCTGGCTTTGGAATCCTTACTGTCTCTCCCTAAGACAGTGAATGTATTGCTCTGGGATCGAAATAACCCTATAGGAGAGTTGAAACCAAATTGTGTGATTGTTCTTTCTTTATTTTTGCTCTTGGAAAAAAGAAAGGAAAAGAAGATTCTCTATAATGGGCTAATTATGACCCCGTGTTCTCCTCTCACCTCCCCCTTCCTGTCCTTCCACTGACTCTGACTCACTGATCGTGCATGTTTGACCCAGTGTTTTCCTCCTGCACCTGTCCTGTTGTATACCCTCAGATTTACAAGGAGCAGCTCAACACCAGGGTTGTCCTGGTGGCTGTAGAGACCTGGACTGAGAAGGATCAGATTGACATCACCACCAACCCTGTGCAGATGCTCCATGAGTTCTCAAAATACCGGCAGCGCATTAAGCAGCATGCTGATGCTGTGCACCTCATCTCGTATGTACTCATTTCAGCCTTTAGTGTAGTCTTTGGTCTGACATTTATCCTTATCCCTTTTTTGGTTCAATTAAGTTAAATATCAGAAAATAGTGACTTGAACAAGATTGCTGTGTGTTCCTTTGTCTGTTAGATAAGAAGCATGGAGTTAGGATATCCCTTGCTGGGATGCTGATGGTTCTGTAGTCACAATATCTTACCTTTAGAGCCCATAACTTCCATTCTCAAGGTCAACTCACAATCTAGGATGCCTGCTGGCCCTTCAGCCTTCATTACTGGCAGTGGGCATGACATGTGGGGAGAAGGGCAAAAGGGTACTCCTTCCTGCTGAGCTGACTGCTGTAAAGCAGGTTTCCTGAAAGCTTGCACATGTCTGTTTCATGAACAAATAATTTGCTAGGTGTTAGTCACATGGGCCACACCTAGCTACAAGAGAAGCTAGTAAATGTAGTCCTTTTAGATGAACCATTCAGTTGAGTTTCTACTACTAAGGAAAAAGGGTTCTATACTTTCTTTTTAATATAATAAGCTATTCTCTTCCCCAGTCATGGCAAAGCTATTTTCAGATAGTCCTCTAAGGTTCTGTCCTGGAATCAAACCAACCAAACCACTCCTTCTTTTCCTCCCACCGTTACCCTTGACTTCCTGTTTTTTCAGTCTTTAATCAGCAATTTTTAATAATCAGCAATATTAATTCTTTTTAATCACTGCTAGATATTCTCTACTAGAAAAAAGTCAAGAGCTGTGTCTGTTTATCTTGGTGTTTTCAATTCCTGTGCTAGTACATGATGCTTAGTAGGTACTTGGTGCTTGCTCAATTGAAATTATGTAACATAACAAATTTAAAGGTAATTATGTCATAAATTTTAAGGTAGTTGAGATACAGTTTTTGATTTCTTAGAGGAGGATGGTTTGGGGGTGTTCCATGTAGGAGGGTAGACATATTTTGGGAGAGTATGAAATGATGGTCCACCACGTTGGTTTTCTGATAGCACTGCTTTTTCTTAAGGCGGGTGACATTTCACTATAAGAGAAGCAGTCTGAGTTACTTTGGAGGTGTCTGTTCTCGCACAAGAGGAGTTGGTGTGAATGAGGTAAATTTTACCAATTAGAGTTTCATCTTTGCGTCTGTTCTCTTTTTTCCCTATGGCCCAGTTTACATCCTTTCTCATGCTTGTTTAGAATGATGACATGGCAAATGTAGCATGAGTGGCTTATGTTATTAATAAATAGAACCCAACGTGGTCCTTTTGGTTCATAGTGACATATTTTGGTATCATGATGACAATTTTTCATATATATCAGGCAAATGCAGCTGAAGATTGGCCTAGAGACTTTTAGGCCTTTATAGATAAGATGTTAAGCTTTTACAAGCTTATTAATCCTTCCCTGACTTCTTTTTGTTATGCTCCTCTGTCTATGTTAAATTTAACTCATTAAAATCAAAGGATTTCTGATATCAGTACTGTATGCTTTTTTCTTCCTATGTATATATTTTCATTTTCATGCCTTCTACCTACCTATCTGTAGAATGAACTCAAACACCTATTTCCTTAATCTCATTGTTTGGATTTTAATACTTTCAGTTTTATAAAGGAAATTCTTAATTGGTAACAGCACCCAAAAAGCATAACCAATTATATCTAAACTCTTGTCAATACTGAAATATATTATACCAGGTTATCTCAATGGCCTACCATTAGCCTGGAACAATATTGGAGTATATTATACCAGGTTATCCCAGTAGCCCATTTAGTGGGTACCTCTCTTGACATATTTTAGTAAGTTGAATTTATTCTTAGTTTGGTATAAGTTGAATTGGAGCACAGCCTTTTGTGACTTGTATTTTGTGTTTCAATGTGAGAGCTTCAAATTCTGAGAGATATCACATAGTAAGAGGGGCTTTCTGCTTCTTGGGCCCAGTTGTAAAGAGGAGGTGAGAAGTAGCATATGCCATCTTAAGATACTGACAGGCTCTACTTAGGGAACTGAGAAGATTTGTGGTAACAATTAAGAAATAATAACTAGCTTTGTGCACTCTCTCAAATGTCTCCCACACACTTTCAACTCTGAAAAACAGTATGGTCTTCCAATGGCAGTGGCACAAGTATTATCGCAGAGCCTGGCTCAAAACCTTGGAATCCAATGGGAACCTTCTAGCAGAAAGCCAAGTATGTACACTGACTTTCTTACTCACTTTCATGTGCCATTCTGTCTGTATAATGCATGTCCAGTCAATAAATAAATATTTTTCATTCCAGTCATTATAATTTAATTGTAGTATATCTCCTTCCTCTAAAATATTTAGAAAATAAGCAACTTAAGGTAATTTTTAATCTGTTTAGGTTGTAAAAATTTCCCTTTCAAAATCCATAAAATCATACCCAGTTTCTCCGGGAATGAGTCAGCTCTTTCTCACACTGCAGAATGTGGGGATGGGGGCAGGGAATACTCTCACACTCAGGGTTCTAGCAGCTGAGCAGATGCACAAGGTGCTAGATTAAGCTCCATCACAAGCTTAGTAAGATCACAGTTGGATTGGGAAATAGCTTAGATCTAGAGTCAAAGAGAGCTCATCTTTAAAGTCTAATGAAATTTACCCACCTAGTCTCATCAGAAAAGTTGGAGAAAAAGGCTTTGCAAGGGAAGACCCTGCCCCAGGGCCTTTTAAGCATCTGAACAGGTGGTAGAGGATAGGATTCTCCTCTAGTGGTCCAGGCAGGTCCAAAAAGGAGAACAAATAGGGCCACACATCCCATCAGTAAAAAACATAGCCAGTGACTGTTAGGCGTCATTTTTTCGTTAATCAGATGAGAGGTAGATAGAAAGACAGGGCTAATTTTCTAGTGGCAAAGGGTCTAGGGCTCACAGTAATCTGAAGGGTCCATGAAAAATGTTAATTTCTTTCAAAATCAGAATAAAATTCAACCCAGATTGTATTTATCTTTATACAAACACAGTGGTAAAATATAATTTTTAATACATTTTTATGGCAGCAGGCAACGACCTAATGCAATCCTGTGGAAAGAGAGACCAATGTGTTCACTCATATTATTCACTTAACTAGAAATTAGGTGAAAGTGCCTTCCTATTTTTGAAAATATGAGACACTGGGAGTAAAGGTCTCACTTACCACCCCAACTTCCCCAGAGAAGAAAAGGAAAAATCTACCTTAATATCATTCTATATTTTATATTCTTTTTTTCATTAATGCATAATATTGTGGAAAGTTGAAACAAATTATATTTACACAGGCTTCTCAATTCCCTTTATGGGTACATTAAGATAGTCATCACAAGTGTCTGGTGGCATTTCACAAACCTCCGCAAACTTTCATTGATTATCTTGCTCAGAGTGTTTGCTTTCCCAGGAAACACCTAGTACACATTAAAGGAACTGTTTAGAGTTTCACCATCTGGCATAAACACCTTAAAACCAGAAAGGTGTATGACTAGGTTTATGGCCTTGTTTAGAAATCTTGGATCTGGGAAGAGGCCAGTGCTAGAGTCAGCTAAGAGGTGTTACTGAGTTGCATGATGGAATAGGGTGAGAAGTAGACTTCATTACTAATGCCTGCCATAGTTCCCTCCTTCCTAAAGTTCTTTTTTTTTTTTTTGAGATGGAGTCTCACTCTGTCTCCCAGGCTGGAGTGCAGTGGCACGATCTCGGCTCACTGCAACCTCCGCCTCCTGGGTTCATGCCATTCTCCTGCCTCAGCCTCCCGAGTAGCTGGGACTACAGGTGCCCACCACCACACCCGGTTAATTTTTTTGTATTTTTAGTAGAGACGGGGTTTCACTGTGTTAGCCAGTATGGTCTCGATCTCCTGACCTCATGATCTGCCCACTTCGGCCTCCCATAGTGCTGGGATTACAGGTGTGAGCCACTGCACCCGGCCTAAAATTCTTTATTTCTTTGTGACTTGTTTGTTTAGGTAGCTATTTCATTGGTTCTAAACTTTGAGTTTAAAAAATCCATTTGGAAATCTATCTTTGCGTATACCTGTCTCTCTCTATATAGGTATATATAGATAGATGTATACCTCTCTCTATATATATACATTGATAGATCAATATATCGATAGAGAGAGAGAGAGAGGGGTATAGAAAAGAGAAATAGGAAAAAATTAATGAAGAGAAGAGCCCATCACAATATCAATATGTCAGTCTCTGGTATAAAAGTTAAGTTATAATTGTTTTTAAGTGATTATGTACACTTCTGTTTTAGATTGCTGTCTTTTACTAAACCTTTTAGCATAGTGTTCATTCAAGTCTCTTGTTCATCCTCACTTCAACTCTAACAAATTGAATTCTCTTCTCTAACTTCGAGCATTCTCTGTTAGAAAACTTCAGTGATGATCTGTTGTGTTTGTCCAACAGAGCTTTAAAATTCACAGAGAGCACATAGGTACACCTTCTAGTGTGAATCCCACAACCACTCTGGGAGATAGACAAAAAGGTATTATTCCCATTTAGAGGTAGAAACACTGAGACCCAGGAAATGCTAAGTTACTTGCCTATGGGACTCTCTCATATGAAAGAACTTGGACTAGAACTCAGGCTTTCCGATTTGTAGACCAGGGCACTTTTCACTAAACATTGGAACTAGGAACCGAACTGAGTTGTCAGAGTTACAAAAATAATGAAGAGAGACACAATTTTATTTCTTGCCAGCTGTTTTCTTAGGAAGTAACCTATAATTCTGGAAAGTATAAGGAAATATTGATTTAAAAGAAATTTTGTTCTGTAAGACTTCACATTCCGTGTCTATTTGACTGACATGGAATTGGTAATAAAGAATTATTGTAGGAGTTGTAATACCAAATAAATATGTGACTTTCTTTGTTTCCTTTTTCTTCTGTTGCTTTTATTGTTTTGTTGGACCAGAATGTGACTGCACAGAATCCTGGGGTGGCTGCATCATGGAGGAAACAGGGTAAATTTTCATTATGTGTGCATTTGATATATGCCTTTTGCTAAAATTGCTGCGTAGAATTAGAAACAAGGTCTCTCGGGTATTGGTCTTTTAGGCTAAGCACAATATAAAATGAATAATTAATTGTCTGATATTTTTAAACTGAAAGAGCTAATTTACTTTATATTTTAATTTTTTACTTAAGGTTGGTGATAAAAGTAAAATGTATTACCTTCTACTTCTTATTAACCCTTAAAGGAAGCACATGATTAAAGGCTTCTAAGTTTAGTGGAGGCATTAATTTTTTAGTACACTTAGATTAAAAGCTGATTATCTACCTGAAGCAGTCAGTGAAAAATCAATTTAGTCATCAATTTACATTTTAAGGAACTCGTAAATATATATGTTTACGGTAATAAAAATTATACTTTACTGTTTATAAATCAATAAAGCTTTTTTAAAATTAAGACAGACTTATTGTATCTAAATCAGATAGTCTTCTAGTGATAGACATTTGAACATTCCCTCACTTTTCTTTTGTGAATACTTTGGGAACTAGAGCAGCTTCCCCAGAGCTGTTGTTGCTTCAGTGAACCAAGGCCTGGAAATATTGCCCTCTTTCACAGGGACCCCTGCCTCATGGGAGCCACTGCCCCCAGGCTCCCTAAGTCATAACCCACTCCTAGTAGAGGGGAGAGGTTTTCTCACCCATGTGCCTCTTTTGCTTTCTTTGCCATGCCAGACACCTGCTTAACACACCAACCATTTCTGGTCCTACCTCTGTCCCTCTAAGCCCTGGTTGCCAGAGGCCCTGACCTACTTGGACAGAGCCCTTTGTTTTCCTCCACCAGCCCTCCTAGGAGTCCAACTTCTGGGGAGGAGTGTGGGCATGAAGGTTTGCACAGTAGGCCATTATCCCTGCTACTTTAGAACGCATTTCTAGAAATAGAGTTTAAACGTGAAACCCTTAGCTTCCACGGTTCCCTATTACTCCATAGCTTAGTAATTTATGGCTTAACCAGGCTTTTCGGAGGACTGCTGTAAGAAGGTAACACCTATAATATTGGTTCTATAGGGAGATGTCTTCTGTCTTGTAAATTAATCTCTGAAGTTTTTACAATGACTCTTCATAATATATATAACATATAATAAGTATCTTTAATATATTTTATATAATAAAATATATAAAATGTTTTAAAGTTAACAGATATTTTCTCAAGAATACATTTCTATATAGTTTTTCTAAGAGGTTCCTATTAACAGTGGCAGGTTTTACCTACTTCTGTAAACTACCCTCATACATCAGAATGCATAAAATTATTGAATTACTTCCTAGAATAAGTGGCCTGTCACTCGCAAGTCAAGCACTGTTACGATCACACACTGTATTCCTGAGGAATAGGTGTGCGTGTGTGTGATTCAGTTTAACTAACCATGTATATAATATTCCCCTGTGTTCTGACATAGAGGTATTATATTTGATTAAGTAATTCACAGAGAGGCTAATTTTCTATTCCTGATTAATAATGAATATCACCAAATAGTATTTGAAATTGAGAATAAAGAGCCATTATTCATGGGAGCATACCCCAATTCTATTGTCACTGTGCATATACATACTAAAAACATATATGCATATACATATGTGATCTAATACAGCTCTTTAGGGTTTCCTTGTTTACCTCAATGCATTGTTGGCCTGTATGATATAGTCTAATATACTGGCCCTCACAACTCTCTCCTCCAATGTAAAATCTAGTATGTTCATGAGCTCCTTTTATTCAGAAAACAGAGGCAAAAAAAATGCTTGACTTTAATGAGATATAGCAAATAAAAATTAACAAACTTTAAAATACAACCTGTTTGAAGAGGTTTTGTAATGAGCTTTTTAAAAAACATTTCAAGCCTGGTCCCAAAAGGGCTTGACTGCTGAGGAGGTTGTAACATAGCCCCCAAATCTTTGATTTTCTTTGAAATTCCATCTCTGCAAACTCCACCACATGTACTTAAGTGGCAATTTGAACATAAGTCCCTTGTCAAAATTTGTGTAGATTCATTTGGATTCAAAGTGAACATTTTGTTCCAATTTAGGGGTTTTAATTTTCCTCTCTGATGATTGCTTTTGGTAAATTATTTACATAGTTGATTCTTTGTTTCCTCAGGGTGTCCCATTCTCGAAAATTTTCAAAGTGCAGCATTTTGGAGTATAGAGACTTTTTACAGAGAGGAGGTGGAGCCTGCCTTTTCAACAGGCCAACAAAGGTTAGTAACTTAGAAAGCATACTAAGAAAGTATATTATTTCTCCAGTGTTTTACAGTGGAACAGTGCTGGATATCAGATGCCTGTCTTGGAAAGCAGGTTTCTTGTCAATCAGATTAATATTTAGTTATAAAAGTCCTTATCATGTTAAAGATTGAGTCCTGTTTAAATGAATGACAAAACCATAGATTCAGCTTTCTCAGTCTCTGGTGTTTCAGTGCTAGCTAGAACTCCCAAATCCTCCCTTCCAAAAAGCAAACAATCCTTCAATTAAAATATCTTTGAGATTTTCATGTTAAGATTTTTACCCTGCTGCTAAGAGATGGTGGGTTAAATTAAGATAAAATTTTATTTTAACTAATATCTCTGATAAAAATTCCATTTCTCCTTGACATTCTTTCTAGGGACAAGTATTAGTCCATTTTCACACTGCTATAAAGATACTACCTCAGACTAGGTATTTATAGACAAAAGAGTTTTAATTGACTCACATTTCCACATGGCTAGGGAGGCCTCAGGAAACTTGCAATCATGGTAGAAGGTAAAGGGAAAGCAGGCATCTTCTTCACAAGGTGGCAGGAGAGAGAGAAAGAGTGCGAGGAAGTGCCACAATTTAAAACCATCAGCTCTAGTGAGACTCACTTACTATCATGAGGACTGTATGGGGAAACCGCCCCCATGATTCAGTCACCTCCCACCAGGTAGGTCCCTCCCTCAACAGTGGAGATTAGAACTCAAGATGAGATTTGCATGGGGAACACAGAGCCAAACCATGTCAGGGCCTGACTAATGTCTTGACTTTTTTTTTTTTTTTTTGAGTGGTTTGTCCTCCTGGGACATTAGTTCCTTATGAATATCAGCAAGCCAAAAAATCACCCAAAGTATTTATGGATACCATAAATACACATATGTGTTTATAAGGCATTGTCTCTTTACCTGGAGAGGGCCACGTTGTCAATTGGCATCTCATCAAACTTTGTGTATATAGTGTCACAATCCCTTATTCACATATTCTTAATTCAGAAAACTGAAAATTTTCAGAAGTGTTTTTTATGTTTGTGGAAAACACATTTGACAGTAAAACTTGTCCTAAACTGAAAATATTTATACCTCATAAGGTAAATATTCATAAGTCTTATTGCAGAAATATTAACTGATTATAGGGTGTGTCCCAGGCCCCTCAGGACTATTACATAGAATATGGTAAATGCATCGTACTTCTCTAAACTTCAGCAAAGCTGGAAGTCTCAAACTCACCAGCTTCAAAGCTTTTGCATAAATCAGGGCTGTAGACCTGCAGTAGCATGTTTGGAAATGAAGTTGCTCAGCAGGCAAAAGATAGGATCAATGCTAATTAGCAGACGGTATGGAAATTCTAACATGGCAAATTTCGTATTTCTTTTTAAAATACTTCATGAGTCAAATATAGCTCATTGCTATGCAAAATGTTTAATACTGTGCAAATTGAGAGAGCAGCGAAATAATGTTAACCTTTTTTTTTAAATCAGTAACTAATGTGGTAACTGACAGGATAATTTATTCCTAAACCCATAATTAAGTGACACTACGTAGTCAGGAGATGGTAGCTTGATGCCTGACATCTGTGTAGAATCTTAGTATGGCTGTGGAAAAAGAAACAGGACTTTCAAAGTGACCTTGCATTGTTAAAGTCAGTTGCCTGCCTTTCATAACGTTGATCTCAATGCAGCAGAAGTCCAAAAGCTTCAAAGTGTTCAAAATGGGTGAAATAAGTAATAATAAACTAATGTGAGCTGCTGGCAATTTTGAATTGCAGTGTACCTGGCTAATTTTACCCACCTTGTAGCTTGGGAGCTAATTATAAGCATCATGCTTGAGGAAACAACTCTCACTTGTTTGGAAAGGTTAAGGTTTCTAGCATATGCATAAGGATACGTCAGTGGATTTCTGAAATTGTCTCTGAGTTAGGAGAAAATTATTCTAATAACTTGGAAATGAAATAAAAATAACTATAAATCATCTATTTTTAAAACTTAGTAAATATGGAACTATGTCTTTTTAAACTACGTAGTACAATGGTTAATAAACAAGTATGGATTCCAGTGGAATAGTTTATATGTATGTATCAAAGAAGTGACTTTTTCCCCCAAGCATTTTGAATGTATGTATATGCATGTATTGTGTGTGTATTATTTTTACATTATATGTGTGCATATTTTCTGTGCTTTAGGAATCTTCCCCACTGCCATGTTTTCCACACGGTTGGAGATAGTGACCCATCTCAGGATGGAGGCAGAGTTCTAAGAAGGAAAGAAGGGGGAGCCTGGTATAAAGTGCAGGCCATGTTCTAGTCAGCCCTTCCCTTTTCCAGTTTCTCCTGCCTCCTGATCAAAATAACACAGAGATGTGCAATGCTGATTTTACTCATAGGACTTTTCCACACGGGGAGTCCCACCCAAGTAGCCTGGACACCTTTGCTTTTCATAATAGTTTTGCCTTCCTGGAAGTGGAAGGAGGATAAGTTCTTTCTCAGGTGAATTTAGTGGAAGGCCCTGCTTCCTTGAGGTGTGTTCAGCTGCTGGGGATAGAGTCAGTTTCTCCCTCTCATATTTAGGGCTCAGAGCATTTGGGTTGGAGTGTGCTGCTCCAGCCTTCATTTAAGGTGTAGTGATTATGCCCAGAGAAATCCTGCCCCCCTCCCCACTGCCCCTGGAATGGGAAGTAGGCATGTTTCTCATACACAGTCAACTACCTTTACAGTTGCTCTATAACATAGTTTATCTGGCAAGCAAGTTCATGGCACCAGTAGACTAGATTATTCTAGAAATTATACTCTTCTATTGTCCTAGGAATGACTGAAAGATTTCTATATATCCATACATGTCTCTTATGCTTTCAGACACTTGAGATTTATTTTCAGTGAGAACGATGGGCTTGGATTTCTAGCAACATTTTTTCCCCTAAGTTTACTTGCATTTACTTGATTGTACATGTCTCATTTGGCTATGACTGAAGCATATTTATCTTTTTGACAGTTTTTATGGCTTCTCAGCTGTCTTGAGACAAGTTAGCAAATTAGATATCTGTGAGTCTTATTAGCAATGCATTTTAGCTCCATTAGCAAATATGAAAAGTGATCTATTCCTCTTGACAGCTTATCTCCATAAAAAGTAACTCTAATGCTAGAGGTCATCTGTGGAGCCCACGGCCAGAGAATCCCCCAAGAGATATTGCCCCATTTCAGATATATTTTTAAGTGCTATTAATAAGTGAACAGTATTTCCCATACAGTCATCATTTATAAGATGCCGCAACAACAGATCATAGAAGAATATCACATGATAGCTGATTATACGGCCATTGTATGTGGCCCGGTTGATGTGCTGATTTTCTGTGATAAATTGAAACATTTTTCCCTTCTCTCCCTAATCTCTTTAGCTATTTGAGCCCACGGAATGTGGAAATGGATATGTGGAAGCTGGGGAGGAGTGTGATTGTGGTTTTCATGTGGTAGGTATAAGAAACCTTCTAGACTTAACAGCACAGATCTTACTTGGTGCAAACAAGTATAGCATTTGTGAGAGGCCGGCACACTGATTGTGGTCTTACTGCCTTTCTTTCTCATCTCTCTGATTAGTGCTTAATTCAGCTCAGACCCGTTAGAATTAGTCATGTCCTTATGGCCTTGTCTGAGCAAACCTAATAGATTCTTCTAATTAAATTCCCTACCTCTTAAAAATTTATAGCTCATATTCATCTCAGATAAGTTTTACCAAATCATAAAACATTCTTTCTGTGTTGTATATTATTTTTATCTTTATAAAATAGATTGGGTATTAGAATGTAGTGGAGCTAATTGGAAGAAAATTGCCTGCTAAAAATTAAGCTTTCTCGGCCGGGCGCAGTGGCTCACGCCTGTAATCCCAGCACTTTGGGAGGCCGAGGTGGGCGGATCATGAGGTCAGGAAATCGAGACCATCCTGGCTAACATGGTGAAACCCCGTCTCTACTGAAAATACAAAAAATTAGCCGGGCATGGTGGCAGGCACCTGTAGTCCCAGCTACTCGGGAGGCTGAGGCAGGAGAATGGCGTGAACCCGGGAGGCGGAGGTTGCAGTGAGCCGAGATAGCACCACTGCAGTCCGGCCTGGGCGAAAGAGCAAGACTGTGTCTCAAAAAAAAAAAAAAAAGAAAAAAAAATTAAGCTTTCTCTTTGCTATTGAAGTCCTTTCATAGAAGATCTTACTTTGCTGAGAAGTATGGCAGGAAGGAATCTATCCTTGTTTAAAGTAATTAATTCTTTCCTAGAATATTTGCTTACTGTTGTATAAATGTACTCATTTGGAATATGCATGCCATGTGTGGAGAGAATATGAATGACCAGCAGGTAAGGCTCTTAGCTTACTCACGTGAAGTGTTTTCTCTAGGAATGCTATGGATTGTGCTGTAAGAAATGTTCCCTCTCCAACGGGGCTCACTGCAGCGACGGGCCCTGCTGTAACAATACCTCATGTCTTGTGAGTTTTCTGACAGTTTCATCTTTCTTTTAATGGACAGATTAGCCAGATATCTCAGTGTGTACACTGAGCATTTGTATAGCTTGTCACAGATTTCTTGGGTACAGTGTACATATTAGCCTGGCAGTTTTCTAGAATCGATAAATCTCAAATTCTGTGGGCCGCAACATTTATCTCTACCATTATTCACTACCAACTGTCTTATCCTCCAATGCCTCATTAGAAAAATATACCTAAACTGCTTCCAAAAGAGTTGCCCTACTAACACAGATGAAATCCAAATTAAATTGTTGAATAGAGGAGGGACAATTTCTGTTGTCTTTTTAATAATATGACCTACTTACAACATTTTTCTTCAAAACTTACCCTAATTTATTTTAGACCTGAACATAAAAGCTAGTGCTCATATTTTCCCATGGGGCCTTTAAAATCCGCTGTAAAGGCAAGAAAGTGAGATAGGAAAGTAACATATGAATGCACACTCACATGTGTATATACATGGTTTGTGTGCGTGTGGACATACACAGTCTTCCATCTACAGAGACCACCAGTTATTTTTGAAAAGTCATTTTAATCTTCCCTTTTCTCATATATATAACCTCTAATATTCCTTATAACCATAGAATTACATAATTTTATGATTTTTTTCAATATTAGAGGGTATTATACATTATGGTATTTAGAAGATTCTAGCTTAGTTTCTCCTTGCTTCATGTCCCCAGCCAGATTATAAATTGCTTGAGGGTAATGGGCTCTTTCCTTCACCTTTTACCCACACCCTCCTCAAATAAAATGCTTTGTATACAAAAGGCATTCCCTGGCATTACTAAAGGTAATTCATATGAATTTATTAAAATTTGATTGTCTATGTTTAGCAAAGGCAAGTTTAATATCTATGCTAATAGGTAATTCAATGAAAGTTGGGTATATATGTGAATTCTTCAGAGAGATCTTAAATGTTTATATTATAGTGTTTTGCTATTTTGTCTTAAGCCAAACCAGAATTTCTTCTTTAGGTGATTTCCATCACATTGTTTTCTGAAAATAGTACTCTGAGACAGTGGGTTTTGAAATCTGAACATTTAAAGCTTTGGTTGATGATTCATCTTTAGTATAGAGGGTAGCATCTGGGCCTTGTTTCTATTCTGCAATAGGATATTCTGTCTTGCTAATTCTTAAAAAGACTTTGGTGTTAGTTATGTGAGAGTATAGGCATTGTTGGTAAGTCTAAGAATGTTATAATAACTCTGAAATATTATGTAATCCTAACTCGTAATATTGAATTTTGATTTTCAGTTTCAGCCACGAGGGTATGAATGCCGGGATGCTGTGAACGAGTGTGATATTACTGAATATTGTACTGGAGACTCTGGCCAGGTATGGCGCACTGAGTTTTCAGTAATACATTTTACTTGTAAGTGCAGGTTGCATATTCCTTATCCACAATGCTTGGGGCCAGAAGTGTTTCAGATTTAAGATTTTTTGGATTTTTGAATATTTGCATATTCATAATGAGATATCTTGGGGATGGGACTCAAGTCTAAACATGAAAGTCATTGATGTTTCAGGTACACTTTATACACATCACCTGAAGGTAATTTTATGTAATATTTTAAGTAATTTTGTGCATTAAACAAAGTTTGTGTACGTTGAACCCTCAGAAAGCAAAGATATCACTATCTCAGCCACCCATGTGGACAATCAGTGGTTGTTTGGCATCACCATCATTCCTGACTCTGGATCTATATGCTACCAATAGACAATTATTCTCCTGTACTTATTCACACCTAATTACTTAACAGTAAAAAAAAAATTGGACGTACCATTAAGACATTGAAAAAATAATGTGTTCAGGGTAACCAAGCAGCATAATAGCATCAGCCAGGTAACTGTATCAGCTGTTGAAAAACAGCAACAATGACAATGGCAGGCTTTCAGTCACCACTTATGATGCTGTGTTTTAAACCTTTGAAAAGGTTACTGTATGATGTATTTTACTTTTTTTTTTTTTTTTTTTTTTAAGAAACATCAGAAGCAGTGGAGGGACCAGGAAGTGGATCCTCTAGGGATAAGGGGGCATTCTGCTGGATGACTTTTGAAAATGTTTCCTCCAGAGTCATCGGCCTCATTAACAGAGTTTTTGCTTAGAAGTCTCTCTTTGAGTTTATTAGGCTGGTGCAAAAGTAATTGCGGTTTTTGCCATTGCTTTTGATGGCAAAAACTAATTACTTTTGCACCAACCTAATGTAAACTGGCATGATTTCTTGTTCTGTTATGAATGCACACTGGCTCTCGTTCTTCACGAAGCCCGTCACACACTTTCACCATATGTCCATAGGCACTTCTGCAGTGTTAACAACATCATCATCATCATCATGTCAACACTCAAAAAGTTTCAGATTTTGGAGCATTTCTGGTCTTGGATTTTTGGATTAGGGAAGCTCACTCAACCTGGCTCAACCTGTACATATTTTAAAGCTTTCAGTATAGATTGCACATGTGAATATGCTTTGGTTCCTTTGTTTTATGTTTTATTTTGCTTGGTTTTCTGGTTATTTCTAGCTCTTTACCATACCTTTACTTTAGGAAAGTTTGGTGTGGTTTTCTTTTCTTTTCTTTTTTTTTTTTTGTGGCGGGGAGGAGCCTAAATATTTTTTTCTTCCTAATTTCTCCTTCATAATTAGTTCTCTTTATGTGATTTATACCCAACTAATTGATTTTTCTTTTCCGGTCCTTACATCTTAAACAGTACATTCACAATGACAAAGCACTAATATGCTGTTTTCAAATATTTTAAAGCCACGAAACTATTTATTAGACAAAGTTTGGATGGATAAGGAATAAGCAGCACTGCTCTGGTTAAAGTGGGATTGGGAGCAGAAGTCCACCTTTCTTAATTCTCCATTGCCGTGTCTGTCCCACACATGTAGCCCTGGCTTCATGGCCTATGTGGTTTGGCATGATCTTCTTCCCATTAAAATGATTGCCACATAATTAATATTGCCCTCTAAAATTCCTTCTTTACATAATGTTCATGTTTTTAATTTACCTATTATTTTATGTGTTTAATTTATGCATATTATGTCTTTATTTGTGATTCAAATGAGTATTTGTTGAGGGCCTACTATGTTAAGCACTGCTCTAAATGCTGGGACATGGCCTTACTCTTGTGGAACCTACATTCTGCTGGGTATAGAAAGGCAAGTAAATAAACAAAAATAACAGATGGTGGTAAGTACAAATCATAAAATAAGACAAAGTGGAAAGAGTATAGGGTAGGATGTGATAGATAGGGTGATCAAATATTTCTTCCTGGAGGACATGGCATGGAAGCAGAGACACAAATAAGAAGGAGCTCGTCAGTAAATAGTGAGTACAGAAGCTTAACTTCTCCATGAAATGGAGTGAAAGCAAGGATAGCTGGAGAATAGTAGAAACATTTCAAGAAGGAAGTCAAGAATCAGGACAGGTAGGGACATGTAGGCCCTGGAAAGAATTTTAGATTTCATTCTACCTTCATTTTAATTCTGACATTATTTTAAAAGCATTTCCCCATACTGTTACACAGTTTTTATAGGTAATTTCTTTCACAATTGTATGAGAGTCTGTCATGTGGATTTATCGGTTGATTTATACCCAATGTGGGTATTTAGATTTTGGCAGTTTATTATTAGTGATATAGAAGTGAACATCTTTGTGCATTTTTAAAAGAGTGCTTCTTGTTCAGGGTTAGCTCCTCAGGACAAGCTCCTAAAAGTGGGGGTTACCTGTTGCTAGGCATTGTGCTTTCCAAGAGGCACCCAATAGAGTACACTTGGCAGTCAAAATATCACTTTTATTATTGAAAATGGCCAAGTTGAAGACTGTAGCTTAATGAGAGGGCTAAGTTATCTTTAAGATCTCAGTTCAGGCTGTAGCAACAGGTTACTGACAAAATTGGATCCAGAAGGACAATGTGTGGCATGGGGGAGCAATGGAAAATGCATGGTTTATGTGGGTAGGCTTGCTTCTAAAAGAATGGCAGAACTGAGGTGGAATGCCTAGTTCTTCTTCCCAAGCTTATCATTGGTCAATCACTCCGCCTCCCAATGATGGAAATGAGTAAAGAGTAGGAGAGCCGGGGTTACACTGAGTTCCTTAACCAGAAGAAAAAATGAGGAGAGAGAAAGAAGGGTTCCTAATTAACATTTTTGTAAAGGTGTTGATATGTATTATTTGAAACTCAATTCAAATGGACCCTCTTAAAGAAATGGTACAGTGAAATATGTTCAGGCCATGTTTTCATGATCTTTATGCATATCTGTTTCTTACGTTTCAATATATAAATAGTTTTTTTTGCAATTTTCTGTAATATAATGACAAAGTATGAGAATTGTAGGTTCTGTGTTTAATGACAAGTGTATTGACAATCCTGATACACTGTTTCAGAGTTATATTTTTAGCTTTGTAGAATACTACTATTTTTATATTTACCATATATGGTTTTAGTTCTGTGTATTCAGCCCTTTTAGAAGTATAGTTTTTTCATTTCAATCTTTAACTCTTTAAGTGCCATAGAATTTACTAGAAATAAGACTTTTATGATGAGAACTCTTTGTTTAACCTAATATTCTATTGCCTAAGTAAAACATTTTTTCTTTTTATAGCATGTGTCTAAGCTGAAAATTATACCGTTAAATTAATTTCTCAGTAGCAAATTAGAATAGAATATTTTTGCTAATATTTTTCTAGCATGATCAGGATGAACCTAAAATAGAAGTAAAGGGAGTTAAAACCCCCCAAAATTCTTCTTTTTCTCCTTAAGAAATAATGAGCCTCGAATTTAATTAATGCTACTAATAATTAAGAAATTGGAATCTCTACAACTCTGAGAATCAGTATTTACAGGCAACATTATGACTTTATCTCTTTTACCTCATAATATGTTTTTCTTTGTTTTTATATTAGCATTTACTGATGCCTCAGAGCTACTTATTAAACTTACAATTTATAATAGAATAAACAATACTTACGTAATTAAGAGAAATTCTTGACAAACAATACTGGTGGATATAATACAGATATTTGAAAGATAGGAGAAATAGGAGAAATGTTTTTTGTTAGTGCTGTGAAATATGTCGCCTAAGTGGGTAGTATAACATAATTTAAAATAAACACTTCTAAATGTTATTGCACTATTGAAGCCTGCCTGCCTCAAGTGAACCATCCTGTATAGCATAATGTACAAGGAAGGTTCTGGAATGACATTTAGAGACTGAATCCAATGCTCTGCTCATAAGCAGAATAAAGTGCACAGATTTATGGTTCTCCTGTTTTAAATATCCCCAGAGAACATAGGACGTTCCCTAATTTCCCTCGTTAAGCATTCCCTTGATAAGCAACTGTCTTTTATTAGCCTAAACTAAAACCAAATAGATTAGAAATCTCACATGTGGCTATGCCAATTTAGAATAAGGGCAGTTTTTTCATTAGTGAAGAATTTTACAAGGTTTTTTTCTAACTGAAACATCACAAAAGTAAAATCTGATAAATTAATTTTAGATCCTGATGTGCTTATTCTAATAGCAATATTGCTTTTGCATTGCTGTTGACTGTGGTTAGTTTTATTTATTTTTTAACATTACAAATCTATTTATTTATTTTTCCATAAGTTATTGGGGTACAGGTGATATTTGGTTACATGAGTAAGTTCTTTAGTGGTGATTTGTGAGATTTTGGTGCATCCATCACCCGAGCAGTATACACGGCACCATATTTGTAGTCTTTTATCCCTCACCCCCCTCCCCACTTCCCCCCAAGTCCCCAAAGTCCATTGTATCATTATTATGTCTTTGCGTCATTACTTAGCTCCCACATATCAGTGAGAACATATGATGCTTGGTTTTCCATTCCTGAGTGACATCACTTAGAATAATAGTCTCCACTCTCATCCAGGTCACTGCAAATGCTGTAAATCCATTCCTTTTTATGACTACATAATATTCCATTATATATATATATGTGTGTATATACACACACACACACTACAGTTTCTTTATCCACTCATTGATTGATGGGCATTTGGGTTGGTTGATGGTCATTTGGAGTGGTTCCATGATTTTGCAGTTGTGAATTGTGCTACTATAAACATGTGTGCGCAAGTATCTTTTTTGAATAATGACGTCTTTTCCTCTGGGTAGATACCCAGTAGTGGGATTCCTGGATCAAATAGTAGATCTATTTTTAGCTCTTTAAGGAATCTCCACACTGTTTTCCATAGTGGTGGTACTAGTTTACATTCCCACCAGCAGTGTAGAAGTGTTCCCTGTTCACTGCATCCACACCAATGTCTGTTTTGTTTTTTTTTTTATTATGGCCATTCTTGCAGGAGTAAGGTGGTATTGCATTGTGGTTTTGATTTGCATTTCCCTGATCATTAGTGATGTTGAGCATCTTTTCATATGTTTGTTGGCCATTTGTATATCTTCTTTTGAGAATTGTCTATCCTTAGCTCACTTTTTGATGGGATTGTTTTTTTTTCTTACTTGTTTGTTTGAGTTCATTGTAGATTCTGGATATTATTTCTTTGTTAGATGTATAGATTGTGAAGATTTTCTCCCATTCTTTGGGTTGTCTGTTTACTCTGCTGACTTTTCCTTTTGCCATGCAGAAGTTCTTTAGTTTAATTAGGTCCCAACTATTTATCTTTGTTTTTATTGCATTTCCTTTTGGGTTCTTGGTCATGAAATCCTTGCCTATAAGCCAGTGTCTAGAAGGGTTTTTCAATGTTTTCTTCTAGAATTTTTATAGTTTCAGGTCTTAAGTTTAAGTCCTTAATCCATCTTGAGTTGATTTTTCTATAAGGTGAGAGATGAGGATCCAGTTTCATTCTCCTACATGTGGCTAGCCATTTATCCCAGCACCATTTATTGAAAAGGGTGTCCTTTTCCCCACTTCACGTTTTGTTTGCTTTGTCAAAGATCAGTTGGCTGTAAGTATTTGGGTTTATTTCTGGGTTCTATATGCCATTGGTCTGTATGCCTATTTTTATACCACTGCCACGCTGTTTTGGTGACTATGGCCTTACAGTATAGTTTGAAATCAGGTAATGCAATGCCTCCAGATTTGTTCTTTTTGCTTAGTCTCGCTTTGGCTATGTGGGCTCTTTTTTGGTTCCATATTAATTTTAGAATTGTTTTTGCTAATTCTGTGAAGAATGATGGTGGTATTCTGATGGGGATTGTGTTGAATTTGTAGATTGCTTTTGGCAGTATGCTCATCTTCAGATATTGATTCTACCCATCCGTGAGCATGGGATGTGTTTCCATTTGTTTGTGTCATCCATGATTTCTTTCAGCAGTGTTTTAGTATAGAGGTTTTTTGACCCTTTGTTAGGTATATTCCTAAGTAGTTTTTTTTTTTGCAGCTATTATAAAAGGGGTTGAGTTCTTGATTTGATTCTCTTCCTGATCGCTGTTGGTGTATAGAAGAGCTACTGATTTGTTTACATTAATCTTGTATCTGGAAACTGCTGAATTCTTTTATCAGTTTTAGGAGCTTTCTAGAGGAGTCCTTAGGGTTTTCAAGGTAAACAATCATATCATCAGCAAACAGTGACAGTCTGACTTCCTCTTTACCGACTTGGATGCCCTTTATTTCTTTCTCTTGTCTGATTGCTCTGGCTAGGACTTTCAGTACTGTGTTGAAGAGGAGTGGTAAGAGTGGGCATCCTTGTCTTGTTCCAGTTCTCAGAGGGAATACTTTCAACTTTTCCCCCATTCAGTATTATGCTGGCTGTGGGTTTGTCATAGATGGCTTTTATTACATTGAGGTATGTCCCTTGTATGCCAATTTTGCTGAGAGTTTTAATCATAAAGGATGCTGGATTTTGTCAAATGCTTTTTCTGCACCTATTGAGATGATCATGTGATTTTTGTTTTTAATTCTGTTTATGTGGTGTATTGCATTTATTGACTTGCGTAAGTTAAACCATTCCTGCATCCCTGGTATGAAACCCACTTGATCGTGGTAGATTATCTTTTTGATATGTTGTTGGATTCAGTTAGCTAGTATTTTACCAAGGATTTTAGCATCTGTGTTCATCAAGGATATCAGTGTGTAGTTTTCTTTTTTGGTAATGTCCTTTCCTGGTTTTGGTATTAGGTTGATGCTGGCTTCATAGAATGAATTAGGGAGGATTCCTTCTTTATCTTGTGGAATAGTGTCAAAAGGATTGGTACCAATTCTTCTTTGAATGTCTGGTAGAATTCTGCTGTAAATCCATCTGCTCCTAGACCTTTTTTGGCTGGTAATTTTTAAATTATCATTTCAATCTTACTGCTTGTTATTGGTCTGTTCAGGGTATCTAATTCTTCCTGATTTAAGCTAGGAGGGTTTTATTTTTCCAGGAATTTATCCATCCCTTCTAGGTTTTCTAGCGTATATGTGTAGAGATGTTCATAGTAGCTTGAATGATCTTTTGTATTTCAGTGGTGTCAGTTGTAATATCTCCTGTTTCATTTCTTAGTGAGGTTTTTTTGGATTTTCTCTCTTCTTTTCTTGGTTAATCTTGCTAATGGTCTATCAATTTTACTTATCTTTTCAAAGAACCAGCTTTTTGTTTCATTTATCTTATATATTTTGTTGTTGTTGTTGTTGTTGTTGTTGTTTCAATTTCATTTAGTTCTGCACTGATCTTGGCTGTTTTCTTTCTTCTGCTGGGTTTAGGTTTGGTTTGTTCTTGTTTGTCTAGTTCCTTGAGGTATGACCTCAGATTGTCTGTCTGTGCTCTTTCAGACCTTTCGATGTAGGCATTTAGGGCTATGAACTTTCCTGTTAGCACCGCCTTTGCTATAGCCCAGAGGTTTTGATAGGTTGTGGCATCATTGCCATTCAGTTCAAAGAATGTTTTAATTTCCACCTTGGTTTTGTTTTTGACCCAATGCTCATTCAGCAGGTTATTTAATTTCCATGTATTTGCATGGTTTTGAAGGTTCCTTTTGGAGTCGATTTCCAGTTTTATTCCACTGTGATCTGAGAGAGTGCTTAATGTAATTTCAGTTTTCTTAAATTTATTGAGGCTTGTTTTATGGCCTATCATATGGTCTATCTTGGAGAAAGTTCCATGCACTGTTGAATAGAATGTATATTCTGCAGTTGTTGGATGAAATGTTCTGTATATATCTGTTAAGTCCATTTGTTCCAAGGTATAGTGTAAATCCATTGTTTCTTTGTTGACTTTCTGTCTTGATGACCTGTCTAGTGCTGCCAGTGGAGTATTGAAGTCCCCCACTATTATTGTGTTGCTGTCTATGTCCTTTCCCTTCCTCCCTCTCTCCCTCCCTCCCTCCCTTCCTCCCTTCCTTCCTTCCTTCCTTCCTTCCTTCCTTCCTTCCTTCTTTCCCTCCTTCCTTCCTTTCTTTTTTTTTGAGATGGAGTTTCGCTCTTGTTGCTCAGGCTGGAGTGCAATGGTGCGATCTCGGCTCACTGCAACCTCCGCCTCCCAGGTTCAAGTGATTCTCCTGCCTCAGCCTCCCAAGTAGCTGGGATTACAGGCAGGTGCCACCATGCCCAGCTAATTTTTGTATTTTTAGTAGAGACAGAGTTTCACTATGTTGGTCAGGCTGGTCTCGAACTCCTGACCTCAGGTGATCCACCTGCCTTGGCCTTCCAAAGTGCTGGGATTACAGGTGTGAGCCACCACACCTGGCCAACATTTCTTAGGTCTATTAGTAATTGTTTGATAAATGTGGGAGCTCCATTGTTAGGTGCATATATGTTTAGGATTGTGATATTTTCCTGTTTGACAAAGCCTTTTACCATTATATACTGTCCCTGTTTGTTTCTTTTAACCACTGTTGCTTTAAAGTTTGTTTTGTCTGATATAAGAATAGCTACTCCTTCTTGCTTTTGGTGTCCACTCGCTTAGAATGCCTTTTCCACCCCTTTACTTTAAGTTTATGTGAGTGTTTATGTGTCAAGTGAATCTCCTGAAGGCAGCAGATGGTTGGTGAGTTCTTATCCATTCTGTGCTTCTGTATCTTTTAAGTGGAACATTTAGGCCATTACATTCAATGTTAGTGTTGAGATGTGAGATACTATTGCTTTCATCATGCTCTTTGTTGCCTGTGTGCTTTGGTTTTGTTTTTTTGTTTTTGCTTTCTAACTTGTATTTTTGTTTTATAGATCCTGTGTGATTTATGCTTTAAAGAGGTTCTGTTTTGATGTGTTTCCAGGATTTGTTTCAAGATTTAGAGCTCCTTTTAGCAGTTCTTGTAGTGGTGGTTTGGTAGTGGAAAATTCTCAGCATTTGTTTGTCTGAAAATGATTGTATCTTTCTTTCATATATGCTGCTTAGTTTCGCTGAATACAAAATTCTTGGCTGATAACTGTTTTGTTTGAGGAGGCTGAAGATAGGTCCCCAATCCCTTTTAGCTTATAGAGTTTCTGCTGAAAAATCTGCTGTTAATATGATAGGTTTTCCTTTATAGTTTATCTGGTGCTTCTGTCTCATGGCTCTTAAGATTCTTTCCTTTGTCTTAACTCTGGATAACCTGATGACAACGTGCCTAGGTGTTCTTTTTGCGGTGAATTTCTGAGATGTTGTTTGTGCTTCTTGTATTTGCATGTCTAGGTCTCTCACAAGGCCAGGGAAGTTTGCCTCGATTATTCCCTCAAATATGTTTTCCAAGCTTTTAGCATTCTCTTCTTCCAGCCGGGCACGGTGGCTCACGCCTGTAATCCCAGCACTTTGGGAGGCCGAGGCGGGCGCATCACGAGGTCAGGAGATCGAGACCATCCTGGCTAACACGGTGAAACCCCATCTCTACTAAAAATATAAAAAATTAGCCGGGCGCGGTGACGGGCGCCTGTAGTCCCAGCTACTCGGGAGTCTGAGGCAGGAGAATGGTGTGAACCCTGGAGGCGGAGCTTGCAGTGAGCCGAGATAGTGCCACTGCAGTCCGGCCTGGGCGAAAGAGCGAGACTCCGTCTCAAAAAAAAAAAATTCTCTTCTCCCTGAGGTACACCAATTATTCTTTGCTTTGATTGTTTAACATAATCCCAAACTTCTTGGAGGCTTTGTTCATATTTTCTTATTCTTTTTTCTTTTTCTTTGTTGGATGGGATAAATTTGAAGACTTTGTCTTCAAACTCTGAATTTCTTTCTTCTACTTGTTCATTTCTATTGCTGAGACTTTCCAGAGCATTTCACATTTCTAAAAATGTGTCCAGAGTTTCCTGAATTTTTTATCGTTTTTTTCTTTAATCTACTGTTTCCATGAATATTTCTCCCTTCACTTCTTCTGTCATTTTTTGGATTTCCTTGCTTTGGGCTTTGCCTTTCTCTGGTCTCTCCCGGATTAGCTTAATAACTAACCTCCTGAAATTCTTTTTCAGGTAAATCAGGGATTTCTTCTTGGTTTGGATCCCTTGCTGGTGAACTAGTGTGATTTTTTTGGGGGGGTGTTGAAGAGCCTTGTGTCATATTACCAGAGTTGGTTTTTTGGTTCCTTCTCATTTGGGGAGGCTCTGTCAGAGGGAAGGTCTAGGGGTGAAGGCTGTTGTTCAGATTCTTTTGTCCCACAGGTGTTCCCTTGGTGTAGTACTCTCCCCCTTTTCCTATGGGTATGGCTTCCTGTGAGCTGAACCACAGTGATTGTTGTCTCTTTTCTGTGTCTAGCCATCCAGTGAGTCTACCCGGCTCCAGGCTGGTACTGGGGGTTGTCTGCATAGAGTTCTGTGATGTGAACCGTCTGTGAGTCTCTCAGCTGTGGATACCAGCGCCTGTTCTGATGGAGGTGGCAGAGGGTGTAATGGACTCCATGAGGGTCCTTAGCTTTGGTGGTCTAATGATCTATTTTTGTGCTGGTTGGCCTCCTGCCACAAGGTCATGCTTTCCAGAAAGCATCAGCTGTAGTAGTGTGGAGAGGGACCAGCAGTGGGTAGGGCCCTAGAACTCCCAAGATTATATGCCCTTTGTCTTCTACTATAATCAGCTCTTCAGTTTGTGTGGGAGCTGGGTGAGGCCTGTGACTCCTGGCTTTCCCCCACTTTCCTGACAACCTGCATGACTCAGCAGAGGCAGCCATAATCCTCCTAGGTAGAGACCTGGGAATCTCAACCCCATCCCCCACAGCAACCAGAGCAAGACCCGCCCAAGGAGAGTCTGAGCTCAGAAACGCCTAGTCCTGTCCCCACCCGATGGTCCCATCTTCAAGAAAAAAGGGCTTTAGTTCTTCCCCGGCCTGTGAAGTCTGCACGCCCGATTGGTGCCCTCCCCCAAGTTATGGCCAGGAGGCTTCTCGCCCAGTTTAAATTGTTACAAAGTTCAGCTAGAGAATTCCTTCTCCCTGTGGAGTTTTACCCCCTGCTCCTCTGGCCACCCTCCCGATGGATCCCTATGGTGCTAGGCAGGAATGGGCTGCTCGGGGACCCAGTGAATTCTCAGGGCCTTTCTGCTGCTTCCTCTACCCCTGTGTTTGGCTCGACTCTCTACCTTGACCCAGTTCCAGGTAAAGTCGGAAACTTTTCCTGCAAACAGACCTTCAGCTTCTCCAGCAGGGGTGTGTGTTCCCACTTCCACAGTTGGGGCACTCACAGTATTTGGGTGTCTCCTGGGTCCTGCAGGAGCAGTCTGCTTCCTTCAGAGGGTCTGTAGGTCCTCTTTGGATTGCTGGTTTGTTCTTGCAGTCAACCTGGAGCTAAAATTCACAGTGCAGGCCTCCACATGCTGCTCTGTCCAGAGCTGCAATCTAGTCCTGCCTCCTGTCTGCCATGATCCTGATCACTGGTTGCATTAGTTTTAGAGTGAGTGAATAATTAATGATAGTTGATTAATGAGATAATGATTGTATTTTGGATGGCTTTGGATGGATTAAAGAAACCACAGGGATTTCTGCTCTTGTGTATTTCTGCTTTTTAGTGCTGATCCCTTGAATACTCAGCAGGTTGAAAAGCTGTGGCGAATGAAACTTGTATGAGAGTCAGTTATGCTTTAGAAAGGTGTAGAACCAAAGCATTTGCCTTGGAATGTTTGTTAGGAAATTACTGCTTCTTAGGAATGCTAAATTAGTTCTGTTATCTTTCTGTGGTGAACTTGATAAATGGCTCAATATGTGCAGCATAGAATAACATAGTCGTATCTGGTTATTGAGTCATTCATTTATTTTCTCTGTCAGCTCACAGTACTTGCACACCTGCCACATGCCTGGTGTTGTTGTAGGTACTAGGGCAGCAGTAAGGAACAAAACATAGAATCCTGCTTGCATGGAGCTCACATTATGATGGGGCAACAATGAACAAACAAGTAAGTAAAACTTATGAATTGTCAGTTGGTGATAAGTGCTTTGGAGAAGAAAAAAAAAAACAAAGAAAAAAGCTTGTAGACTTCTCTAAAAATAAATAAATAAATAAAAAGCCCTTAAAGCCCTTATCCTAAATTGGCACAGCCCCAGGGAGTGCCAGCATTGGAGGGGCTGCAGCTTTGAAGAGCGTAGGTCCTATAAAGGCCTCTTTGGGATGACGATATTTGAGCAAAGCTCTAACAAAGGTGAGGGAATGAGCCATGCAGAAATCCGGAGCGACAACGAGAAAGCAAAGGCAAAGGCTGTGGGTGGCAGCATGCCTGGCGTGTCCACATGGAGTCACATCAGCCATGGGTGAACAGAAAATGATGTCACAGAGATGACAGGGTGAGATAGTATAGGAGCAGATCATGTTGAGCTTGGAAGGTCATTGAGTAAGCTGGGAAACAGAAGATTGATGTGATTTGGTATTTACCTTTTTAAAGAGATCACTCTGATAGCAATGTAAACTCTAAGGTGACTAGGATAGAAGCAAGGGACTCAGGTGGGAGGCTATTACAGTAATCCAGGTGAGAGGTGGTGGTGGCTTGGACAGGATGTGAGCAGTGGAGGTGGAGAAAAGGGGTCAGATTGGAATTGTATTTTGAAGATAGAACTAGCAGGATTTATGGACAGACTAGATGGAGGAAGAGTGAGAGAGGAGGGGTGTAGAAGATGACTGTCGCCTTTGGCGTGAACAATTGGAAGGATGGAACATCATTTACTGAGAAGGTGAAGACTGAGGGAGGACCTCAGTGCACACTGCTGTTTCTTATTTATTTGCCATGCCTGCACTTTTTTTTTCTTTTTGTATTTGTTTTAAACACTGTAGCAGAGCCTTTGACTTGACCTTTTTACATTCTCTTAAATGTAGTCAATAAAATGTACAGAGAGTAACTTTGGGGGGAAATGAAGTATTTCTTTAAAAAATGGGCCGGGCGCGGTGGCTCACGCTTGTAATCCCAGCACTTTGGGAGGCCGAGGCGGGCGGATCACGAGGTCAGGAGATCGAGACCACGGTGAAACCCCGTCTCTACTAAAAATACAAAAAATTAGCCGGGCGCAGTGGCGGGCACCTGTAGTCCCAGCTACTCGGAGAGGCTGAGGCAGGAGAATGGCGTGAACCCGGGAGGCGGAGCTTGCAGTGAGCCGAGATTGTGCCACTGCACTCTAGCCTGGGCGACAGAGCGAGACTCCGTCTCAAAAAAAAAAAAAAAAAAAAAAAAAAAAAAATGATTTGATAAATAGACCTATAAAAAGAAATAACCATCACATCACAGACTGTTCTAGTAACATGTCTGCAGTTTGAAGAGGTCAGAACTATTAATATAATGGAGATATAGCACTTACTTTGCATTGAAAGGCAGAGTATTTCATCTGTTTCACTAAAGTAGCCTATAGGTAAAATGTCATGATGTCAAATGCAGATTTGACATTTTCAGAGAGCTGAGCAAGTTCTTGTAAATTAGTTTCTTGAATGTGTCCCTTCCTATGTACCAAGCTGATTCATTTCCTTCATTGTCCATTTTAATCTCTTCTACTTTTAACTCTGTAGGCAAGTGAATGTGACTTGTTATTCTGGTCTATCTCACCATAAACAGAGGAAACATATAAAACGCATGCACTATGTGGCCCTTACTTACTTATTTTGCCAATAATAGGATAAATAATTTGAATTAATAACCTATTTAAGGAGTTGCATGTGTTTTTCTCAATGTTTCTAGTTATATATATCCACCATGTTTGCGTTATATATAGTATGTACATTATCTGAAGATACCTAGCATGCTGAATATTAACTAAAAAGATAATATTTTGCAGTGCCCACCAAATCTTCATAAGCAAGACGGATATGCATGCAATCAAAATCAGGTATGCTGGGCTATAAATTTTAAGTATAATTTAAAAAGGATTCATTGGAAAGTTTTTTTTTCCTTTTTTGATAAATATTAATATAACTTTGAAGGGAATTTTACTCAAGTAAATTATTATAGTGGGATTCTAATTTACAGTTGCTTCATGTTATGCCAAATATTAAATATATTTACCTCTGGTGACAAATTGTCTAGATTAAGAGAAAAAAAAAAGAATGTAATGGCTGAAGAACTGGGAGTCTCATTTATTGAGTTGTGACCATCTTTCAGTAATTTCAGCCTGCCTGGTGTGAGAAAGAAAATATGACGATCTGTCATGAGTTTTTTTTTTTTCTCTGAAGCCATGTTATAACCTACAGGTGAGTATCATGATGTCAAATGCAGATTTGATGTTTTCTAACCATCCATACACAAAAGAAGCTAAAAATCATTTTGGTGTCTCTCACAGAAATGTACCAATTTTTTGTTTGCTGTAAAATTTCAAATTGTAGATGTTTAGTTTACATTTAGAGAGCTGTACAATGAGTTCTGTTTAGAGTTTTAAATTTTTAACTGTTATTATTGAGATGTTTGTGATTCTTATTGGTCGCTATAAAAATATTAGGCTATGAAATGAAAAAACTTTATCCAAGTGAACCAGAAGGAGACATTGTGGTAAAAACGTTGGGGAAGACAAACTGATTCTGTGTGCCTCACATGTGTGCTCCTGTCCCCAGGGCCGCTGCTACAATGGCGAGTGCAAGACCAGAGACAACCAGTGTCAGTACATCTGGGGAACAAGTAGGTCGCATCTCCTTGCTTGGCGGTTACACATACCATTTTCTCTTAATAGTGTTCTTCTCTGCCAGTCTTGCTGAGAGAGATGCACAACTTGGAGTGATATTTTAAAAAAATCTAGAAAGGATGAAAATAAAGAGAACTGTGAATCTTAGTCACAAAAACTATAGAAAACAACTGCTTAAGTTGGGTACTTGTCAGAACTGAGCAGTGCCATTTAGTGGCTGTGGCTCTCAGAGAAGGGGTGTTGCATTCATTTGCAAAGATTGGGTTGAGTACAGTGTGATTATCCAGCCACTTGTGTGATTTATTTTGTACCTTGGTTTTAACATTTGACCCCCTTTTTTTCCATTAACACACACACAAGTTAGCTTTCTGGTTTTTTACCCCAGGAAAATACCAGATTTATTTTTAAAATTTTGTCATTTACTGTCTCACTTCAAAGTGAAGAGATGCATGTACTTCCTGAGATGCAGACAGGTACATGGCTGTGATTCTTAGTACATTCCGTAAAAGTTCATGTGCATATCCTCTTCCTGACATTTACAGTGCCTCTCCAATAATATCAGTTCATGAGGGCCAGACGGGGGGAAGAATGAGAAATGAGTCTGCCTTTCTAGCCAAGGCTGGGTTCACCCCAAAGGAAAAGAAAGCACACAAAATGAGAACAGGGCTGTGGCACGAGTGATTTTAGAGTTTGGCAAATATCATTTATTTGACTGATTTACATTCAGTGCTTTAGTTTTGACAGAGAAAATATAATAGACATATTTGTATTTTGAAAGGTTTAATTATCAAAACTCAGGTGCCAACATAAAATCTCAATAGGCTACGACTTTATAATTATCTCCTAATATTGATATAAAACAAGATTAAGAATGTTAGTTTCCTGTGTGTCAGTCACTTCACCAATTCCTGCTGATAATCATTCCCACCTTCCATCCTCAAACTCACCAACAAGGATTGGAGAGAAATTTGTTTCTCAGGCTAAAAACAGTGTTGTGTTGGAGCTTTTTTGTATTAGCTTACAAGAGCCAATTGTTAAATTTTTGGGAATTTTGCAAGCCCATGGACATGGCATTGAGTGTGAAATCAGCCATGGAGAATTTATACCATGGAAACTTGCAAATGCTACAAATCAGGATGTTCTTTTTCCTTGTTCTGGAGAATCGGGTGTTAAACACTTACTGGCACACTACTGGTTATGGATAACAAAGAAAATGAAAATTAATTTTCTTCTCTTGCCTATCTCCAAAAGAGGCTGCAGGGTCTGACAAGTTCTGCTATGAAAAGCTGAATACAGAAGGCACTGAGAAGGGAAACTGCGGGAAGGATGGAGACCGGTGGATTCAGTGCAGCAAACAGTGAGTGGTCAGCTCTAAGGGCATAATCACTGGACTTGGAAGCCCTTCTTATGCAAGTGCAAAATGAGCACAAAATAAATGCTAATGATTTTTTTCTAAGTGTTCACCATTCCAAAATTTAAAGTATTTATTTTTAATTTATATTATTATATCTAGAGGCAAATGGCTATAGATTAAACTGTTACTATGCTACAGATTCATGCCATTTCTGCAACATTTTACTTCATTTTTGTTCTGATGAGATACTTTGCCAGAGCATTACAAATTAATACTAACTTTTAATTTTCTACCTTTACTAGAATGTATGGTCTATGAATGTAGTAGTATGCATGTAGTTTAAATGCAAACTATATAGACTGTATATATTTTTGCAACCAAAGTGAAATCTTACTGTATTTTTTTATCATTTCACAATCAGATATCTAATATCTACACCAGAGATTTTTTTTTCCCTTCCAAAAAGCATCTAGTTAGTACATATTAAAAGCGTCTTTACTCAGGAAATGAGATGCTTGCAGAGCACATTGATATTTATTTCTTTCTTTCCTTTTTTTTTCGAGACTGAGTCTTGCCCTATCACCCAGGCTGGAGTACAGTGGCATGATCTCAGCTCACTGAGACCTCCACCTCCTGGGTTCAAATGGTTCTCGTGCCTCAGCCTCCTGAGTAGCTGGGATTACAGGCACATGCCACCACGCCCGGCTACTTTTTGTATTTTTAGTAGAGATAGGGTTTCACCATGTTGGCCAAGCTGGTCTCGAACTCCTGGCCTCAAGTGATCCGCCCTCTTCAGCCTCTCAAAGTACTGGGATTACAGGCGTGAGCCACCATGTCCAGCCTGATATTTATTTGATTAGTTGAGGAAAGTTAGAATTCTCATTAATTAGGTTATTAAGGTTAATTCAATTACCGTGGAACAATGGAATCATTAAGTAATAGCCTAAACCTCTTTCCTTTTCCTTCTAAAGCAATGAAAATTCTCCTAATTTTGAAGCAGAGCAAGAATTTAAGGGAAGCTTTATTCTCAGTTAATGATCTCTGCTATATTTTACAAAACTTTGCAATTCCATTTAGTCTTTGATGATGGATGAGGCCATAGTAGGCAACAAATCTTTGACTATAATTTTTAAAAAATTAAACCAAAATAATAGAGAACAGAGCTTCTTATCTGATGTCTCATGAGTGCAGCACAGATGTTCCAAGGTATTGATCCTCAGTCCTTGAGGTGTCGGGGGATAGGAGCAAGGGGAGCCTGAAGTAGTCAAAATCCATGGGATTGGACATCTTGAATTTGATTAACTTTATTCATTCACTCCATGTCCTAGAGAATCTGATTATCTCTCTGTGTCTCATGACCTCAAAAAGTTTGAGAGGCATTGGATTAGATTATTGTAAAGGATAGCTTTTGAGTATCTGATAATAGAATACCCAATCCCCAATAAGTTAAGGGAAATTAATGTGTTTGAAACTTGAAAAAATCGTGAAATATATGGCCAGACACGATGGCTCATGCCTGTAATCCCAGCACTTAGGGAGGCTGAGGCGAGTGGATCGCTTGAGTCCAAGAGTTCAAGACTGGTCTGGACAACATAATGAGACCTCATCTCTATTTTTTAAAAATTGTGAAATGTATAAACATAAAAATAAATAACAAGTAAATATATATTTTACCAAATAATTATGAAGTGAACTCCCATGTCACTCCTACATGGGTCAAGAAATAAAACATTTCAGCATCCCAGAAATAGTGCAGATACCTTCATCCTGACTTTTGTGGCAGTCACTTTCTTGCTTTTCTTTAGAGTTTTACTGCCTAAGTTTTCATCCCTAATGCTTCATGTGTTATTTTGTATTTTGCTTCTCAAGTCCAGCATTTTAAGTTTTCTGTGGTGTGTATAGCTGTTGTTCATTTTTACTATTTATTTGTTTCTCTTTTATAAATGCACAAATGAATGAATGTACTATAGTTCTCCATTCTGTGTTGAAGAACATTTAGATTGTTTTCATTTTTTGGCTGTTAGGAACCATGCTGCTATGAATATTCTTGTGTATGTAACCTAGTGCACATTTGTACCTCTTTCTGTAAGGCCTGTACATAAGTAGAAAATTTGCTAAGTCATAGGGGTATCATTGTTACCAAATACTTTCAAACTGTTTTCTAAAATGGCTGAACTAGTAAATTCTACCATCAGTATTATGTATATAAGAATTTTGTTGTACCATATTTCACCAGCACTTGGTATTATCAGACTTTTTGCTTTTATCTGTTCTGGTGGGTGTGACCTGTTATATTAGCATGGTTTTAATTTGCATTTCCCCAGATTACAAGTGGAATTTAGCACATTTTTGTACATTTATTGACATGGATTTCCTTTTTTTGTGATGTGCCACTTCAATTCTTTGCTCATTTTTTAGGAGTCATTGTTTACTTAACAGATAGACTGGAGGTAGAGGTCCTCATGGTGCATGAATTTAACAAGGTCACCAAAGACCCAGATAATTTCTGCCCCTCCATCCTGTAACTCTTAGCATGTTGACTTTTTGTCCTTATGCTTTGTGAACTCATGATTGGGAAGTGGATACAAAAGCTACACATTCAAAGGTAGGAAGCAGGGATAGGAGCAAAAGCTCTTCTCCTTGTCAGTCTCTAACCTTTTATCCAGGAAACAAAATCCTCCTAGCCACTCCCTAGCCAGCTTTTCCTCACGTCTTCACAGCCCAGGGGCCACTTTTAACTCTAGGAAGAGGAGAAGGGGGAATGGATAGGAAAGTGGGTGTCGAGAATGGGAGTACCAAGAATAGATGAGACGGCAGTCATGATCCACCTTTAAGGGCTGGGCACTTTGCTGTTCCAAACAAAACTGTGATCCTCTTAGCAAAGAAGGAGGGGGTTATCACCTACCAATGATATATGATCAAATGTTTTTGCTTAGAAAGAAAGATAATATTTTAAAAATTTGAATCAATGTGGACCGAATCGTTTTGATTTTTTGAGCTTGATTCCTCCTGTCTGGTCTCTTTGTTTTCTTTACACATGTTCAGTGATGTGTTCTGTGGATTCTTACTCTGTACCAATCTTACTCGAGCTCCACGTATTGGTCAACTTCAGGGTGAGATCATTCCAACTTCTTTCTACCATCAAGGCCGGGTGATTGACTGCAGGTAACATATTAAATGTTGGAAGACCTAATAAGCCATGAGAATTACAAATTTCACAAAATGAAATTTCAAAAAAATCAGAAATCAAAGAGTTTTCTAGTTTTTACAAGAGGAAAGTTAATTTAGATTTTATTATCACCTTTCATATTGACAGTCACTTAAAAAAAACAAAGTTGTATATTGACTTGGCAGCTTACATTTGCTCAAAATTATACTAGTTAGTAGTAATATGGCCTTCTTTGTCATCATAATTTTCAGAGTAGAATTATGGAGAATTATGGTGTTCATTCTAACCCATTATTAAAGTTTTAAGCATTAGAGTATGCCACTATTTGAACACTGTGTGTGTATTTATTTTGTGACTGAAAAGAAAAAGAATTTAAGCTATAGTTTATGAAGTATATGTCTGGTTTGGAATACAAATACCTAATCACCTATAGAAAATATTTATTAAAATAGTATGTATACCTATAAGCAAACATTTGATATCCAGTTGTCTGTGAGTACAAGGCATGTAGATATGAGGCTTATTTTTGTTTAGCCAGGAAGTCATGTTATATTCCAAATAGGTATTGTTCCCTTCAAAGTAGTCACAATTCGAAGATACTATTCTCTTACTCAGTGGTATTGTTGTTGCTCAAAACACTTTTGGCCTTCCCCCTGCAGAATTGCCTTCAGCGTCTGCAAACTTTTACTTTTAGTATCCTTAGAGTACCATATCTTCACCTTAAGTGAGGTAATATAAGATTTGGGATTATCCAAAAGTAATTTTAGTAAATTCATTGGGTACTAAATTGGCTAATGCTGTCTTGGTCAAATGGTTACTTTTTTTTTCTGGCTTTTAAATGGCTCTGAAGACAATTCTAACAGGGTCTTAGTAAGATCCCTCCTGGAATAAATTTGTAGTCTCTAAAGCTAGTTACTTTGACGTATACAAGCTTTATTCGAATGTGTGTTTTCATGCCTTTAGATAAAATAGCCTTGTTAAGTTATATTGTTATATATACTAAACTAGCATATTTGTTAAATATTCAGCAAGATTTGAATGACTATAGCATTATCATTCAAATTCAAATTATTCCTAACTTTGAAATTTTAGAAGTAAGCACTAAAACACATGAAATAATCTTATGAAAACACTGTCATATATGTGGTCTGTCATTGACTGAAATTTTTTACACAATGGTAAGTACTTGCCTATCTAAATGTATCTAAACATAGAAAAGTCATTCTGCCCCTTTTCTATGTTTAGATACGTTTAGATAGGCAAGTACTTACCATTGTGTTATAATTGCCCACAGTATGCAGTACAGTAGCATGCCATACAGAAGTGTAACCCAGGAGCAATAGACTAGACCATCTAGCAGTGTAGGTGTATAGTAGGCTATACCATCCAGGTTTGTGTGAGCTCATTCTATGACATTTGCACAAAGACAAAACTGACTAATGACACATTTCTTAGAATGTTATCCCCATCATTTAGCTAGGCATGTCTGTAAATATCAATAGAAAATAACTGGTTTGTTTATTTTTTTCAATTATGGATAATCAGATCTTCTGAAGTAAGAATAATACTTTTCAAAATATTTTTTATTTGCTGTTTTTGTTCATCATCTGCTTTTTTCCACCATGCTACATCTGAAAGCCTTGGAGAGCTAATGATATATTTGCTTATTTTGTTCTCATACAGATACTTCTCCTTTAGTCTTAATGTTGGGTCTTGAAAACAAGTGAAGATTTAGAATATACTTTATGCAAATGACATTTTTCTTGTTAATGTGTATTGTAATAATGATAATGAAAGAGAGTTTCTTTTTCATGCTCTTTTATTAAGGAAAGGTAGGGAAAGGGGAAGAAGAAGAGGAGTAAGAAAATGCTAGGAGAAATCCACATCCACTGACAGCCTCTTCAGTTTCGTGAAGAGCAAGCCTCATTCATGTTGATGTTCTAAGTGTGGTGCAAATAGTTATATGGATATCTTTCTCGTTTTAGTGGTGCTCATGTAGTTTTAGATGATGATACGGATGTGGGCTATGTAGAAGATGGAACACCATGTGGCCCGTCTATGATGTGTTTAGATAGAAAGTGCCTACAAATTCAAGCCCTAAATATGAGCAGCTGTCCACTCGATTCCAAGGGTAAAGTCTGTTCGGGCCATGGGGTAAGTAGGTATCATTGTGACAGCTGGAACCTTCATGGTCTGGCATGGTCACAGTGGCTGGACTTTCATTTCAGCCATCCTCCTAGCTAACATGGTGAAACACCGTCTCTACTAAAAATGCAAAAATAGCTGGGCATGGTGGTGGGCACCTGTAGTCCCAGCTACTCAGAAGGCTTTGGCAGAAGAATCGCTTGAAACCAAGAGGTGGAGGTTGCAGTGAGCCGAGATGGAGCCACTGGCACTCCAGCCTGGTGACAGAGCGAGACTCCATCTCAACAACAACAACAACAACAACAACAAAAGGCCAAATTCAGCCTTGTTAATCGCAATCATGGTATTAGAATATTTCAGATTAAAAAGCTTCCTTGTTTGATTTTATCATCTCTGAATGTATTTCTCAGGGAGATAAGGGTTTAAACACTCCTGTCTCTTGTTTGCTGATTGTTACTTATTTCCTCTAGATTACAGTTCCATTCCAGCATGCTGGTGGGTCCCTGGAGAAACAGGGAGGAGACAGAGATAACTCTGGGGTCCTCAGCTTGGCTGACTGAGGAAAGAGAGTTACCAGGGACTAGGGGTGTGGGGGTGTGGTGGTGGTGGGGAATGCTTGTTGGGCAGGGAAAGTACCACCAAGTAAGTTTGGTGTTGGACATGGTAACGGTGAGGTCATACAAGGCATTGGTGATTTATGTCTCCTGGCCTTTTATCTCCAGCAGTGCTTTTGAGCCCACTGTCTATTAATTTATTGAATTAAGTGTATATGTTTTTAAAGTGTGTTCCTAGAAACAGCTACTTCTGAACAAAGTAGAAAAAAGTATCTTGTCAGACATTTGTATACTTAAGTAATATCATGATTCAATTTAATTTAAGAATAACATGAATAATTCAATTTAATTTAAGAATAATAATAAATAATAAGAAATAATTAAAGAATTTCTTCCTTTTACTCTTTTTCTTTAATTAATGGGAAAAAATGTTACACAATTCGATCTGTGCATTATTACCTCATGTCTAGTGATCAAAACCACGGGAAACTTTAAAAAGAAATTCCAAGTAGCTTTTAAAGCTTCCTCCCTGCCCCCATGTCTCTTTTACATTTATCACCATTATTCTACAAAATACAGTGAAAATGCCATATCTGTTCATTTTTCTTCACAGGTGTGTAGTAATGAAGCCACCTGCATTTGTGATTTCACCTGGGCAGGAACAGATTGCAGTATCCGGGATCCAGTTAGGAACCTTCACCCCCCCAAAGATGAAGGACCCAAGGGTTTGTGTGATTTTGGTTTCAATTCATGGAATACTGAATTCATTGACACTGTTCCAGTGCACCAATATAACATTCTAATTGACTTAAGAGGAGACACATAAGAATATCTCTTTTTGCTTTTAAAGTATATAATTTATGTTACTGCCAAATTAAGGATTCTGGTATATCATATTTTTAAAATGTGTTTGAATTACTTCTTAGTCTAGAACTGAGATTCGGAAGAAGTAAATATACACATTTTCTTTAATACAGTATTCTTTTTCTCTTTAAACCTTATTCTCTTTCCGTAGTCACAAATTATTTTGCAATTCGTCTAAGCTATGCTGTTTTTCTAATAGATCAAATCTTTTTGGCTGACATGAGGCTCTGGTTACTTTTCAATGTTGGAATCTCTCCAGAAGGAAGTTGTCACCTTACAAGCTCTTTTTGAACATTCTTTTGACTAGGAAGGAGTTGGAATTCTTCACAGAACTTTCATTCTTCAAAGAAAATATGAGAGATCTGGACCTTTGTTTTAATCAGTCATTAAGAGGAGAGAAATTAGAATTTTGGGATTAGAAAGAGACTCAGGGGCCACCTAGGACCACTCCCTATTTTCGCAGATGAGAAGGCCCGGACCCTGAGGTCAGGTCACTTACTGTAGTCACCCAGGTAGTGGGAGACAAGGCCGGGATCAGGACCTAAGTCCCAAGTGCCTGATCTCAGACTCTTGTTCTTTTCCCATCCATTATATCATTTTTTTTTTTTTTTTTTTTTGAGACAGGATCTTGCTCTGTCACCCAGGTAAGAGTGTAGTGGCACAATCATGGCTCACTGAAGCCTCAAACTGCAAGGCCCAAGAATCCTGCCACCATGCCCGGCTAATTTTTTATTTTATTTTTTTATTTTATTTATTTTTTTTTGTAAGCAAGTACATTTATTGAGGTTCAGAGTGGGACACACAAGAAAAGGAGTGAGGGGATTTCATTGATGTATTTGAATGTCACTAGGTCACAGTCAGGAAAGGAAGTAGGAAGGAGAACCTCTAGCAGGGACCGACCTTATCACATTGGTGCACCTGGTTGACTAAATTGGAGACTCACAGCCCTTTTATGGAGATGTTGAAGCAGCAGGAAAATATGTAGTTTTAGGGCTGCAACACACACTGTCTTAGGTGTGGTAAGCAGTTTGCTGAAAGCTCTCCACTTCTAGACCAGCCTCTCTTCTTCTCCTGATTCTCCAGCACCATGGGGTTTGCTAGTTCTGCAGGGCTGGGAAAGCCTCAGGTAGCTTATAATCATGGCGAAAGGGGAAGCAAACACGTCTTCTTCTCAGGGCGGCAGGAGAGACAAGTGAGAAGCAAATGGGGAAAAACCCTGGAGTGTTTATTTTTTGTAGAGACAAGGTGTCACTATGTTCCCCAGGCTGGTCTTGTACTCCTGGCCTCAAGTGATCCTCCTGCCTTGGCCTCTCAAAGTTTGGGATTATAGGTGTGAACCACTGTGCCCGCCCCTCTTACATCATCTTTTTTTTTTTTTTTTTTTGAGACAGAGTCTGACTCTGTCGCCCAGGCTGGAGTTCAGCGGTGTGATCTTGGCTCATCATAACTTCTGCTGCCTGGGTTCAAGAGATTCTCCTGCCTCAGCCTCCTGAGTAGCTGGGAATACAGGCACCTGCCACTGTGCCTGGCTAATTTTTGTATTTTTAGTGGAGATAGGGTTTCACCATCTTGGCCAGGCTGGTCTTGAACTCATGACCTCGTAATCCACCCACCTTGGCTGGGATTACAGGTGTGAGCTACCGCGCCCAGCCTCTTACATCATCTTATAATGTAGTCTGTGTTATCAGGAGTATGGTAATCATTTTTCATTATTCTCCCGATTCTCAACCCCTCATACAATTTTCAAAGATCTAGAAAACCCATCAGTCACAAACAGGCTTACTACAGCATCTGTTACATTGTACCTGAGAAACCAAGGAAATACTAGAACCAGTTTTTATATACAGGGATGACATTGTACATCAGCTTCTTTATCATGGTACTGCACAGTTTTTTTGTAAGTAACTGCCATGCTTTTCTCTGACAGGTAGGAAAATGCATATAGGATTAGTACCATTTTGATCAGCTTAGTTTTGGATGAAAGTTTATTGAAACTCTCTGAACTTCAGTATAGTTTATATGGGAAAAGATGATTTCAGATGCAGATGAAGCTCTGTAGTCCTCAATTCCTGAAGAGATTTAGGCTGATTCAGGCACATGTGAATTGTTCAGTAATAGTGGGTGTGTTAAAACACATTTTATGCACTTGCTTAATATGCCCATGATATTAAAATTCTGTAAGAATCATAATCACACCCTCACAGTCTATTTCTGTTCTCCTTCTTCTATTTCTAAAAGGGAACGTATTCCACTTTTACACTTAGTCTTTTGTTACTTTAAAACTAGAACAAAAAATTCTTGGATCCACCTTCTGAAGTTAGATTTAGAGAAGATTTAAGCTCTAACAAGAGAAGCCAAGGTTCATTCTTTCCAAATTTTCTCTCCACAGTGTATCTGTGATTTTTTTTTTTTAAAGATCTAGATGCTGTTTCCTCAAGTGATGTATAAAGATGCCTCAACGGATGAGCAGAGCTAAATTTACTTAGACTCTGCCTTTTTTCTTTAAGTAGAGTAGGGGATTATTAATTGACTGGTTCTATAATATCTATTCCCTGTTCCTTCACCCACCCATGCCTAAAAATCTTTGGAGGCATTAAGTAAAGAAAGTCACATTCTAGAGAAAGAGTACTCACAGCTGCCTTTTGTTTTGTTTTGCTTTGCTCTCTCTGTTTAATGTGGTAGTATCCCACACTATCTTAAAAAAAAGAATAACTTTTTTGATCCTTCAAGTAATACATACTTATTGTAGAAAAATTTGAAAATACAGAAAATATTAAAACTCAGAGGTGCTCAAGATACGCCTTATTGGGCCAGGCGCAGTGGTTCGCACCTGTAATCCCAGAACTTTGGGAGGCCAAGGGCAGGTGGATCACCTGAGGTCAGGAGTTCGAGACCAGCCTGGTCAACATGGTGAAACCCCATCTCTACTAAAAATACAAAAATTAGCCAGACATGATGGCACATGCCTGTAATCCCATCTACTTGGGAGGCTGAGGCACGAGAATTGCTTGAACCCAGGGGACAGAGGTTGCAGTGAGCCAAGATTGTGCCACTGTACTCCAGCCTGGGTGATAGAGTGAGACACTGAGCCCCCTACTCATCCCCCAAAAGAGAGACCGGGCACAGTGGCTTACACCTGTTATCCCAGCACTTTGGGAGGCCCAGGCAGGCAGATCACCTGGGGTCAGGAGTTTGAGACCAGCCTGGCCAACATGGTGAAACCTCATCTCTACTAAAAATACAAAAATTAGCTGGGCGTGGTGGCACATGCCTGTAGTCCCAGATACTGGGGAGGCTGATGTAGGAGAATCGCTTGAACCCGGGAGGTGGAGGTTGCAGTGAGCCGAGATGGTGCCATTGTACTCCAGCCTGGGTAACAGAGGGAGATTCCATCTCAAGAAAAAAAAAAAAAAAGAAAAAAAAGATAAGCATTCTGGTATGCTTCTTTCCTGTTGCATTTTTCTTTTTTCATTTTTAATGAAGACAATGGAGTCATTGTAAAGGTATCTGTTGGTTCTAAAATTATTAAAAACCTTATGAATCTCTAATAATTTTCATTAAATTGAAAATAAGTCATTAAATGAAATAAATGACCTAGTTATTTTTATAAATATTTACATTTCCAGAAAAATCAAGCCATTTTAGTACAAGTAAATAATAGCTTTTATCTGTAATAGCTATCTATATCTTTTTAACCTCTATTTAAAAAATCTATTAATATACTGGTAAAACAGAAACTAAAAAATTTTAAAACTTTTATGTAGATTTTATTATTTTGTTTTTGATTGTCAGATTAAAAGAAGATTCCAAGTGAGAAATTATGTGCTTTTCTTTTTATTCAGTTAGCAAATATTTATTGACTGTCTACTATTTAAAAGATAACATATGCTTCGCACACAGACACTCCATAAATATTACACTCTTCTCTTTTGAAATATGTAAAGGAAATGAGATGGTGCATGCTAGTGCCGCTTTTCAGTTTATCCATATTCATTTGTTTTGTTGCCTCGCCGAAGAGTAATAGGTAATGGACTCAAGTTTTTAAAACAATCAGTGTTTTATTGACTGTAGGCTCAGCAGTGTGTGAGACACTAGGATTTTTCTCAAAAAAAATGCATGTTGTGGCTGGGCGCGGTGGCTCACACCTGTAATCCCAGCACTTTGGGAGGCCAAGGCAGGTGGATCACGAGGTCAGGAGATCGAGACCATCCTGGCTAACACGGTGAAGCCTCGTCTCTACTAAAAATACAAAAAATTAGTCGGGCATGGTGGCAGGCACCTGTAGTCCCAGCTACTCGGGAGGCTGAGGCAGGAGAATGGCGTGAACCTGGGAGATGGAGCTTGCATTGAGCCGAGATCGTGACACTGCACTCCAACCTGGGCAACAGAGTGAGACACTGTCTCAGGAAAAAAAAACAAAACAAAACTGCATGTTGTATCTTTTTTCTCATGATCCAACTGGTTTGGTTGGCACCTGCCTGATTGAGCACAGTGTTTGGGCCTCCCCAAATGCTTGCCATTTATAATGGGCACCACCCACAGTGGCCAATCATATCCGTAGATGAAGGTTTTCTGTATAGGTGCAGTAAGAATATTAAAAATACTTAGTTTTATTTAATTTCAATATGCTTCCATTATATAGAGAAAAAAAATTCAAGAAACATAATGAAAATATGGCCTTTTTAAAAAATCATGAACATGATCATAAAAGATAAATTATACCCAACTGCCCTTTGGATCAAGACCAAATTAGTAAAAATGAAGGCGAATTCTGTGACTCCATCTTCATTGATTTGAGAATGTCAGAAATGAACTGATGTGTTTCGGGTATTTCTTTTATTTTAACTGTAAGTTCCTGGAAGAATAGGAAATTCAGCCTCTCCTGTGTAGGGACTGAAAGCATACCTGAAAGCATTGCCACTGTAGTCACCCTGTACTTGCTACAGTTGTCCGCTATGGATCCATAATTTAAGGCATGCTAGATTATTCACGCCAACTTCTCAAACCAAACTATTGAAAGACAAGAAATAAGATCTCAAAGCACAAACCATGTGAGCAAGGATTTTTTAAAAAAGATTTTTGTCACGTTACTTTATTTTTTCTACGTTGTTGTTCATTTCACATACAAAAACCCTTTCTTAATTTTATTTTTAATTTTTTGTATTTTTGAAGCCTAGTCCTTCTCTCAACTTGTTTCCACTGAAATCATTATAGGAAATTATTTTGCTTTGTTGTACAAGGACAGAATGTATTTTAACTCTGTTTAAAAGACCTAGAATTCTCTCCTGTTACAGGGAGACCCACATCAACTACCCCAATTATTGTCTGTATGTAGACACCTTCTCAAGGTGCTTACTATAGAATACAGTGGAACTTTTCTCATTTGATAGTTTACATCACCACTGTAAGAAGGAAGAGAAACTGGGACATAGCTAATGTTTTCAGTGATATGTATGGGCAGATATTATTCCTGGGAAGCTTTGGTCAGACCTTTTCATCACAACCACACTCATCAAATCAGAAATAAAAAGGGCCTTAGAAAGAATTCAGTCTAGACCCCTTGTTTTACAAATGAAGAAACTAAGTTAGTTTTCAGGGTTAACAAAGAGTGAGTGGCAGAGCCAATAATATAACAGAATCACCTTATCTTGAGCCAAATGCTTTTTTCTGTTATTCCATACTCCTGTTTTGAAGTCGAATAGTGAGGCTAGGCACAGTGGCTCACGCCTGTGATTCCAACACTTTAGGAAGCTGAGGTGGGTGAATTGCTTGAGCCCAGGAGTTCCAGACCAGCCTGAGCAACACGGAAAAACGCCGTCTATACAAAAAAAAAATTAAAAAATTAGCCAGGTGTGGTGGCATGTGCCGTGGTCCCAGCTACTTGGGAGGCTGAAGTGGGAGGATCACCTAATCCCATGAGGCAGAGGTTGCAGTGAGCCAAGATCACACTGCTACACTCCAGCCTGAGCAAGAGAGTAAGACCCTTCTCAAAAAAAAAAAAAAAAGCTGAATATTAAGTTATTTTGCTAGTTCTCATAGCACAATAGTAAGTAGAAAGCGAAACAATAACCAGGTAGTAATCAAGCTTATTAGCTGATCCATTACTTGTCAGTGGTGCTTTTTATGGAATTAGATAAGAAAGGAAGTATTATTAGCATTTAGTATTTTTAAAACAATAGTTTTGAAGTCTTATTTTCTGAGGTATTAACCTTGAGGAGTATTTAGTGTTTACATTTACCTTTTGCAATAATACATCCTTTTGGTGACTGTGTTTGTCAGTGCACAAATCTTTGATTTTATAGTTTAGATGATTAGATATATGAGAAGTTATCCTTGTCATATATGATTATGCTCATGTATAATTATGTGCTACCTGGATATTTTTCTCAAATAACAATGGCCTTATCAATAACCCAAGGATATATCAAGTTTAAAAATTTTTTAATAACTGTGAATTTATTTTGTTTCAGTTCAGAAAAACTCTATTTGCATTGACAGCATAAACTGAAATATATTCTTACATGAAATCATTTATTTTGCATCCTTTTAAATATTTGTCCATGTATCTAAAAATGAACTTTTTTTTTCTTTTATGGAAAAGAGTAAGGAGATCTGATTGTATGTATAATGTATTGAAATATGGAGCTACATACCAATATTATACACTAGTATATAAAGAGTTTATTTAGTATTTACTTTTCTTGTCTTGAATTGTAGTGGAATAATAAATCCCTGAAGAAAGCACTTTGGTCCATGGAATACAAATGATGACTTTGATGCCTCCTGCCTGTGAAGTATCAAAAGATTCAGGATTTTAACCCCCTTTGGAATCACGTGGGGGAAATAGTGCACCTTGTTAAACTCTCTAAAAATAAGGAAAAAAAACCCATTCAATTTCAAAACAGCACATTTTCAAAATGTCTGAAGCATGACATGTCTATAAAGGAATTATACATATAAAATAGAAAATCTTAAGAAAAGGAGAAAATGTATAGTTTTTGATATTTTAAACTTACCAAAAATTCTATCTTTTATCACAAGTAAACCTAGATAGCAGGGACCAAGACTGAAAATAATAATAAACCAACAAGTAATGGAAATAAGCAAGTAAACAAAAATGAAAACATTCCTCTAGGTAATAAACAGATTCCACAAACACATTATATTGAAAAGTAAGTGTATCAAAGAGTTAGGGAGCAAAGTTAAGTTCCTAATACAAGGATTGTGTTGTCAGCTAGAAGCTTTAAGAGTTCCATCTCCAGGTGTGGTAGGATGAGAAGGAAAATAAGATATATCATCGTGTGTCCAGCATAGTTCCTTGAACAACAAAAAAAGGTATTTAGTAGGTAATGAATGAATTAATGAATACATTACAAAATAGATAAATTAGTGTAGAAGTAGAATTTTTTTCAATGAGATGATAAATTCTTTGTAGCTATGAAAAGCAGCTGCAACTTTCGTTTTCAAATAGGTCCCCTGGAAAAATCCACCCACCCGTGAGCTACTCAGTGAATTTATGTCGAGGTGATGCACAAGTTCCTACTTGCCAAAACAAAGTTCAGCTCTCTCTAAAGGAAGAGAACAAAAGCAAAGCAAGATAGACAAAAAGAAAATCTTCACATCTTTAAGAGATAACCATGTTCAGTACAATGGCAAAGAATCAAATGGCACTTTACATGTATTTGCAGGATACTGTGTCACTCAAAGTAATGGGAGGGAGAGAGAACAGGGAGGGTAGGGATGCTTTTGAAAAAGCTTTTTTTCCCACTTCTAACTTGTTTTAGCGTTAAGAGTACTTATCAGTTAATAATGTAGAGATAATTATTCTTTCTCATTGGAGATTACAGACTATTATCTGTTCATCTTGAATACCCACTTGAAGCCTCTGTAGAAATGTCTTGTCCTCCGGTTGTATTTCTAAAACCTCCATGATTTTGTCTTGTTTCTGCAGTGAGAAATTATATCCATAGCAAAGACAAAAGTCTTTTAAAATTATTTTTATGTATCTTTCATATAGTTCTTACCATTTCTAAAAAATTAACACTCATTTAGTATCACAATTTATGGGAGAGGGTTTTTTTCTATTATTTAGCATATGTGGCTTATATAAAAATTGCAGAAGTCATAGGACTGTCATGTATTGCAGCTCTGAGAACCAATGCCTGAAACTTAAGCAAAAAAAAAAAAAAAAAAAACAGTTATGGCCAGGCACGGTGGCTCACACCTGTAATCCCAGCACTTTGGGAGGCTGAGGCGGGCAGACCATGAGGTCAGGAGTTTGAGACCAGCCTGACCAATATGGTGAAACCCTGTCTCTAACTAAAAATACAAAAATTAGCTGGGTGTGGTGGTGCGCACCTGTAGTCCCAGCTACTTGGGAGGCTGAGGCAGAAGAATTGCTTGAACCTGGGAGGCAGAGGTTGCAGTGAGCTGAGATCGTGCCACTGCACTCCAGCCTGGGCAACAAAGCGAGACTCCATCTCAAAAAAAAAAAGAAAAAAGAAAAAAAAGTTATAAAATAATAAATAATGTATATTAGTTAATTTAGTATTCTGAAAGCAAGGGTTTTCTAGGGTCTTTTTAAAAATGAGGCTTCATATTTTGAATACCTTTCAATCCCAGTATTTGCCTCCATAACTTGAAAATCGGAGTAGTTCAGGTGGTTTTGAGTTCTCATGTATTGTCATAGTGGGGAAACATTGCTGCCACCTTCTGTGTTGGTCTTCTTCCCTTAGCCTTCAACACTCTCAGGGGACTTTTCTGTTCTCTGTTGTGTCCCCATCTTTTTTTGTTTGTTTGTTTTTTAAGAAACCAGGTCGTGCTTAGTCGATGATAAAACTAGAATTTCTCCCTCACATTATTATCTTGTGATAAGATAAAGCAGTATACAGTTGCTTAACAGGGTTAGAAATCCAAGATTCTTTCTCTTCCTCTGGGAGAATATTTAGCTAAAAATGTCGGTTAGCCCGATTGTAAGCCTTAAAAAATGGTGGCTTTGAGTCGTGGATCTTTGTTTTGTTTTACTGTCTCAGAGCACACAATACATGTGAAGGGCAGCCTTGTTGAAGTTAATCTCTGTCATCATGGGAAAGGTGATTTGAAGCCAGTCCTTTTGATTCCTATAGAAATATGAAATAAAGTATATGTATGTCCACACACTTGTGTGCACACAGGCACAGACACACAACTGCAAACAATGTGTCTTCCTACTTTAACACCAAACTTCATTTTGCCTTTGTAGAGGGAACCTTGGGGACCTCCACTCATTCCAGGCCCATTTTCCAGGATAGGAAAGCTGTACACAGAAGCAGTGACATAAAGTTATTCAGATTCTCACTCTGGTAGCCATCTACCACTTGGTGGTCTGAAGCAATTAATACGGTTTCCCAGAGACCCTAACTTTCTATCACTGCATAGTTTATCCACTTGAGACTATTAATAAAAAACAAAATGTCTAAATACTGTGACAGAAATCCAAACATTGCAGACTTATTTGAAATATACTTTTCAATAACTTCCCAGGTAAACATGTATTTACCTTTAAAGCTATTCTGTCTTGAATTTCTAAGGATCTTCACAAAACTGAATGATATATTCTGTTTTGAAAAGATGTAGCTTCTTAGGCATATTTTACAGTTTGAGAATTTTATAAACAATTACTAGTGGTTCATTACTTTTGTAATTAATATACAGATTTGCTGTTATGCAATTTAAATTACTTTTTATTTTACCTCACATATGATAGGAACTATAACAAATTGAATTATTTATGTGTTTATAAGTGTGTATAAGATAATTATGTTTTTTAAAAGAGGGTGTGCGGAGTTTGAAGGTAAATTCACAGTTATCCTCAAATATCTTCAATATGTATGTAGATCTTAATTTCAAATCTTATAGCAAAAAAATTCAATATTTAGCTAACTTTCAAAGCATGTCCTGAATAGATTATTTTGTATGTTAGTGAAATTAGTGTGTAATTTCCTTTGTTAAAAAATCTCCATTTTCCCTCCACACAGTGAATATGGCCACAAGCAGGCTAATAGGGGCCGTGGCCGGCACCATTCTGGCCCTGGGGGTGATTTTTGGAGGCACAGGGTGGGGAATAGAGTAAGCATCCTTGCCAGTTTCAGAGTGTTTCTGTGTGGTGCCTGGTGTGTGAGGCGATGCCTGTACCTGACTCCATGTCTCGTCCTGTTGACCGTGTTTCCCGTGGTAGTGCACCTTGTGGTGTGACTTGGATGTTGCTTGTGTCCTGTGGTTTTCTTGTGTCATGTAGAACCTTCTCCTGTCTGGAACAATGTGGGGCATAACATAACACTGGGTGTGCTTCCGATAGCTTCACAATTAAGGCAATAGTCCCAACACTTCTATTGCTCCTCCACTTTATAAAAGTAATTTTAAAATACAGACTTTTTTTTTTAAACCATTTATTGGCAAAAATGCTTTTATATGTATGTTTTCTTAGGATTCTTGTAATAAAGTTAATCTGTGCCAGTCAAATAAACTTACGTATATAACTAGGAATTATCAACAGTTATAGCACCTTTTAAAGGTAATAAAAATGATAGCTACTAATGTTTTCTTCATTTATTTAGAATGATATAGGAGGCTGCAGCTTAATTTTTTAAAAAGAAGATATTTAGCATACTGCCTTCCTATTTTTCCTATAAAATAGGTTAATAATTCAAAATTGAAGTCTACATAAATATTTGGAAGCAAGGAGCATTAAGAATGAAAAAATATTTAATCCAAACCTGTATAACCATAAGTGAACAGCTGCAAATCACCTGGTGGGTTGGTCTTAAAAGTAGCCAGGGTGTAAATAGATATATTGTGTGCCACTTGCCCATTAAGCTGTCACAGACATGCAGTTCTCCTGATGCTTTGATTTAGGGTACTCTGTACTTGATCCACATCCTCACAATAGCTGTCAGTTCTCCAGGGCACACTGCTTCCTGAGATTGCTAATCTGTAGATTAAAATATTATCATGATTTTTTTCTTCTCTCTCTAATTAGAAAAAGAATATTTAAGAATGGCAGACATAACCCTTTACACAATCTTTTCTGTCTACTGTGGTGGTGGTAACACTTCAAAGTGGCCCAGAATGAATTACTAGTATCTTCAGGCATCACTAGATATCTTTGACTCACCCACCCCAAATCTTGGGCTTATTGTGAATATCAGACATGTTTTTCTTTAGTCTCATTGGTTAAAACAAACGGGTGCTCCTCTTACATACTGGAATTGGGAGACCTGGGGACCAAAATAGCATTAAGAGGGAAGCAGGTTCATAGTTCACACCTTGTGTTGAAGATGACATGAGCCTTCTTTCTTCTGGATTCAAGGACTTTGACCAGACTTAGATCTTCCAACTCACATCTCATCTCTATGGACTGTGAAGCTGGTTAGCACAGGGGAAGCTAGAAATACTAGAAAAGAGATTTTGTTTCTCCTTGTATATTAGAAAACAAAGACCGTAACAGGGATAAAAATATTTAGAGACAAGAACTTTGTCCTGTAAAATTTCCCCTTGGATCTGTTGACTGGATTATATACAGAAGAAACATTCCTTTTTCAGGGCCAGCTCCATGCATGCATTTATGTGAAATTCCTCCTTGACAAATGGTAGTTTTCTGAAAATCATCCCAAATGCATTTCTTAACATTATACATTGGCTGTAACTTTGGTATCCTTAAATGTACTAATTGAAAGGATGAATTTTAATAATCCTTCCTTTAAGTCTTAGAGATAGGTAAAATCAAAGAGGCCTTTCTTGTAAAACATAGTCCTTGTTACCAGCATTTGTTTTCATCAATCATTTCCAGTTTTGTTCGTTTGTGACTATTTCTAATTGTGACAGGTAAGTCTGTGCAAGTGTATATATATTTTTTCTAAAGATAGATTTCTTATTATTCCTGGTTTATGAGCACTAGTTGTCTCTTAGCTTACTGATTTTTTTCCCATCAAATTCCAAGTTTTAGCATAATTGCTCAAGAAATATAGTTTTTAAAAAAATAATGTAGTACAATATAGATTGTCTTAACATTTCTTAGTTTAACTGATAGAGTAATGTTCATTCAGTCACTAAGAATTCCATGGGCAGTTTTATTTTTCAATTTCTACTCGTTAGTTTATAAGTCAGGAATCATTTTTCATGAGTTATGTATTGATTCTAATCCTAGCCTATGTTTTCTGAAGCTGACGAAGTGCAAATCATATCCAAAGCATAGAGTATGTACATGGTTATATTTTTTTTATACTTGTTTTGAAATTTGATTCTGTGTTGAAATGTGGGGAGGAAATACATGTAAATGGAATAAAGTTTCTCTAATACAGAAGTTAGCAGACTTTCTGTAAAGGGCAAGATGGTAAATAGTTTTAGCTTTCAGCCTACAGGGTTGTCTGTCACAACTTCTCAACAATGCTGTCTTAGCATGAAAGCAGCCATAAACAATATGTAAATGAATGCGCATGGCTGTGTTCCGATAAAACTTTTTTGCGAAAACAGACAGTGGGGCTAGATTTGGTCTGTGGGCTCTAGTTTGCTGACCCTTGACTTATAGGATATGTTTTAGAGTCAGACAAATCTGTGTTCACATCTTGCCGCTATCACTCACAAACTTCCAGAAGCCTGTTTCCTCATCCATTAAACAAGGATAGTCATAGTTCCCACCTCATATGATTTTTGTAAAGATCAAATGAGATACTGTATGTCAAGTGTTCAGTACTGTGTCCGGCGCTTAGTAAGTGCACAATACGGTAGCTAAACTATTTTTGTGGCTCTCATTATTATTATTATTATTAGTGTATCTCTAAAGGCAACTGAGATTCATTCTCTAGATGGTCAGTGGTTAGTCTTAAGAGCATGTCACAAGCCCAGAAGCCTGAAGAGACCTGCATCCCTGAGACTGTATTGCAGCTGTCCTCTACCTGCCCACCAAGCCCTAGATGGTCTCTAAGTAAAAACATGTTACGCATGCAATTTGAGTGCCGCCAAAACTGACATCCATTTATGTACACAGTTGAGGGCACTGATGTGAGCAGAAAAGAGAATTTTTTACACAGAAATGAATGTATACACAAACCTCAAGGATTTTAGAGAAACTAGCAACATTGGCTTTGTGATTCCTGGAGCAGGGATAGATAGGACTGAAAGTATTTTGTTGTTAGGGGACACTGTACCTGCATATTAGCATCCTGAAGGATGGGATATGTAAAGTAATTATTATACTAGGTTTAACGTTGCTTAGATTTTAAAATGCTGAGCTTAAGGAGAGGAGTGAGCGAGTGGACAGGAGTTACTGGAATATGGATTAGCTCTTATCCTTAGCAATTGATAGAAATGCCACCTTGTCTTTTCTTTCTTACTGTCCTTTGGCTCTCTGCTTTTTTATATCTCTAAGCCTCAAAGTTCTGTTAGTAACAATGGGAACTTTAAAGCTATTCTCAGTTGAATCTAAGGAATCTTTTTACCATTTCTCCAAAATTACCCAAATGAGATTTATGCTTCCTTATATCTTGCCTTTGGAACCCCATTTTGGTCTTTACCACTGTAAGGATCGTGAAGAAGTGTATCTTTGAGAGCAAGGCTTCAAAAGTCAGATCTGTATTGATGACTTCCTTCTGACTGCTAAATTTTAACTGTCTCCAAGTGGGGAATTAAAAAGTTAACATTCAGACCACTTTTAGGTGCTTTTTGGAAGGGCATTGTAGCAGAATGTGTTTCCTTTCCTCCATGCCCCCATTTGTCAGTCAGATGGAGCCAATCTGAACGCGATGGTATTCTCTATGTGCTTTTACTTATTTGATACATAATACTTGGAAAGAAGAAGGACGTGTAAAGACAGCAAGTGGGGCCTATTTGCTTCAAATTCTGTGAAAGGTGAATTTAATGGAACTTAATTGTCAATGGTGCAGAAACTTTAGATTTAAAGACATATAAATCCAAGCAACGCTCACCATAGCATCTAAAGTGCAAGTAAGCTAAGTAAATAAAGGCAATTTAAATGTTTAGCCATCTTTTACACAGGATATTTACTTCCTGAAACTGCTTAACTGCCTTTCCCTTGTGGTAACGAAAGTGGTTGGTTCATATGACTCTCTTCCCATGATCCTTTGTCACAGGTCCTAGTGCCACCAATCTCATAATAGGCTCCATCGCTGGTGCCATCCTGGTAGCAGCTATTGTCCTTGGGGGCACAGGCTGGGGATTTAAGTAAGCAACGCCGCATGTCTTCTTCTCAGTGGCTCTGGCACTTCTCTTTTCTGCTTACATAACCAAGTTTTGAGTTCCTGCTACAAGAGCTTAGGTTCTGTAAGTCAAACTGCAAAAAATAAGTCTTTTTATTCAGAAATGGGTTAGAAATGAAGAAACACAGACCCTCAACTGTCATTTTCAGGCAAGTGGGAAATGTAGAAGGAATTCATATACACTGATTTTTAAGGAGAACAAAGAAGTTCTTCAGTAGAAGACAGTCCAGCTTGTAAGAGCAGGCACTCTGAGATACATTCATTTCTACACAGGAAATCGAGGAAGCCATGTAGTTGGAAATAAGTGGATGTAAATTGCTTCTATCTGTTTAAAATTTGTTTGTAGTCCACTGATATTTTGAAATTTTCACAACCTAAGTAATCATGCAATCATTACTTGTATTTTTCATATGTAACAGTATATGTAGCTTTGTGATTTGAAAAGCTTTATAGTTTAATAAAAACAGATTTTAAAAGTATTTGTGTAATCCTCAACCAACTGAATTGGTTTTAAATCAGAATTTGAAAAATGTGGCTTTGTGACACTTAATATTTTCTAATCAAGGACTAAATATTGACCTGACAGGTAGGCCTGGGGTTTTCGTAGTGACCTTTTAGTTTGGATTGCACACTGCTTACTGCACTAAGATTGTTTAAATAGACACACTGGGTATTCACAAATAAACTTCAATTGTGATCAAAATTTTTAAACCTGATTTATCCAGGCTGAATATTTCTACACTCCAGAATCATTGGATAATTGCTTTTTATACCTTTTCATGCTATAGTGGGTTGATGATTATGATTTGTAGGTAAGCCCTCCTGTGCCTCCTGTGATACATGAAGTTTCAGCCAGATTTACAGAAACAAATTTAAGTGGGAAATAAGACCATTACCCAAATTCAAAACCCGCTTTGCCTCCATCTGGTTACTCAAAAGAGGAAGCTTTTGCCCTGAACTATCTGAATAATTGCCTTAATTATAAACTTTATATGTTTTATATTTGGGATTTTGAATTCAATATGTTTCAGCCAGCTAAAGTGTTATTTTTAGAAGCCGATTAAGGAAACCAAAGATGATTTAAATACTTTCAACATTTTCTGCTAATTTGTTATCATGTTAAGATTTAATGAGTAAGCCTACAGTTTTTGAGTGCCTTTAACTTGAAATAGTATTATAAAATTTTACATCTTTTCTCTCGGTATATTTATAGAGTTGAACTTGTTTAGTAAAATAGTTTTGCCATCAGTGTGTTTTCAAAAACACACTCATAAAATGGACAGCTCATATTTAAATTTATTGTTTTGGTATTAATAAAATATTGCCCACATAGTGAGTCACGCATGTGGCATCTAGTAAGAAATATGTTTTCCTTTGGGTGGACCTAATTCAAGCAAAACTTAGTGTTCCACTGCTACAAAAAAGTCATTGAACATTATAGTACTGCCATACTCTTATTATTTTATAGTGCTTCCTTGAACTTTTTCATTAGTATGCCTCAAGAAAAATAAATCTGGATCATGCCCAGGCTTATGCCTCATTTGGCATTAAGAAATCCCAGTTTCAAAGGCCTGGAAAACAGTCTATTACACATCTTTGCCATCTAGCCATATGCAATGCCAAATTTATCATTGCAGTGTTTGGAGAGAAGAGCACACTATTCTGTAGCAGGACCTCAAAACAGTGGCCTGGCCTAGCTCACAGCTTGAATTGCATGTTTCTTTGGGGAAAAATGGAAAAGCCTTTATCACTGTGTATATAAGTGGATTAGGCCCTGTAAAGATTCTTTATATCTGAGAGAGAGAGAGAGATCTCGTTATCACAAGAGCAGAAAACAAAAGGTGGGGGATCAGCACTTAGTGAGATGAGAAACAGCCTTTGCTGACTGCTGCCTGGTTGTTGCTGTGTAGGGACCTGTACTGCTGAGCTAAGTCAAAGCCCCTTCTTGTGCCCTGTAACTCTAATAATCACTTTCAGGGAGAACTGTGTAGAAGGACACACAATAGGGTGAAGTATTTCATGCCCTGAAGCAAAGAAAACGATGAAGACTAAGAATAATTCCAGAACATGTAACTTTAGGAGTTTAAGTTGGGAGAATGTGCTACTCCTGAGTGACTATTGGTTGCTACGTGAGGATCTTAATTTGCTTTAGATTTTAGTAGTAGCTGTGTGGTTTGTGTTCAGCTTTAAATAACACTTCTACCTTGTAATAAAAGGCTTTTGGTGCTGAATGATAATGTTTAGATTTTCCTACCACTTGGACAGTTCTGGAGATTACTAGTCTGGAGATAATTCGTAAGTATAATTATTTGCTATTTGAACTGAAAGCCTTTGGGTTTGAGTTCAATGTAAATGTTTAAAAAGAGATTCCTTTAGAATCAGAAGTTGAAGATAGTTTGTACAAAAATTGTTCTAAATACTGCTGTTGGGAATCCCTCCTGATACCAGGTTTTTATTTCTGGAAGAAAAGTTGGTAAGGTAACCTGAACAATTTGAGGGCATGCCAACTTTTTGATTAAAGGAAAATACAGTAACTGCTCAGGGAAAATACTACGTTTTCCTAATGTCACATTTCTTTAGATGTACTAGTGAGTAGTTTAGATGTAGAAGTATCATACTATACGTGACCTGCCCAAGTATAAATGAGAAATACAGCTATGCTCTAAGCCCTGACCTTGGCTGCCATTCTTTAAAGTTCTTTCCTTATACTATTATTTCCTCTGAAATAGGTGGTAAAAAGCATGAAAATGTGTGCGTGTGTGTGAATGTGTGCACATTTCTGTGTGTGAAGTGATAATAAAGATGTATCAAGATTATTATAATCTGAAAATAGTACTGATTTAAATTACGTACTTCCTTTTGGTAGAGTAGTTGAGTCAGACCGCTTTGGTGCAAGCAAGGCTTCCGCAAGCAAGGTTGTGGATTTCCTGAAGAATTTTTAAATGTTTTATTTGGTAGATTTTTAAAAAATATTCTGACATGTTGTGTAATGTTATGGGTAGTTACTTTGCTTAATTTCTTTTTCTTTTTCTTTCTTTTTTTTTTTTGAGACAGACTTTCACTTTTATTGCCCAGGCTGGAGTGCAGTGGCATGATCTCAGTTCACCGCAATCTCCACCTCCCGGGTTCAGGCGATTCTCCTGCTTCAGCCTCCTGAGCAGCTGGGATTACAGGCATGCGCCACCACGCCCAGCTAATTTTGTATTTTTAGTAGAGATGGGGTTTCTCCATGTTGGCCAGGCAGGTCTGGAACTCCCAACCTCAGGTGATCTGCCAGACTCGGCCTCTCAAAGTGTTGGGATTACAGGTGTGAGCCAGTGCGCCCGGCCAAATTTGCTTAATTTCATATTCCAGAAGTATGAGGTTACTAAGGATATGATTAGTCTGTAGAGTCCCAGGTATTGAGGGTCTTAGGAATTTCTTTATGAAATCCTGTGAAAAACGAACATAGGCATGTGGCACACCAATTTGCTCTACTTCTGTATCTGCGTTTATTTTCATTCACCCCATGCTCCTGTTCTTCCCCATCACCCACACACAAGAATAAAGTTATGAGCTGTGGTGCAGAGGATTGCAAACCTCTGTCCTAGTTGACTCATGGAGACTCATGACACCTACCAACATTAAATAATGATACTGCTTGATTTGACTGTTAGAGCTGTTGCTTTTACTGGACATTAGAAAAAGCAGGACCATTTTAGTAGCATCTTCCCTAAAGCTTAGGAAAGGTGAAAAGTATATGAAAAGAGAATTTCATATCTCCATTTAAAAGTGAACAGGATTGCCTTCAGCACCTTAGGCATTGCTATTTATCTGATATTCCCTAAATTTGAATGTAGGGTTTTAGATGTGAGCAAAGTCATTTACATGCACATTAGTAGGTGATGGTGGTAGGAAAAGAGAAATTCTAGGTGATGGTAGGAAAAGAAATGAAGGTAATAGTGACATGGTTTGTTGAAAATTGAAATCAAAAGGACTACAGGATGAACACTGAGCTCTTCCAATGATACTGTAACACCTCAGTCTGTGGAACCTCATCACCACGTCTTACTCTCCCGCTACTTGCCCTGTCCATGGGATTCAGTGGCAAGGTGGATTTCAACAGTGGCCATACTGGCCTGGCATAGCTACTCCTTACATTAAAAGTGTTAATTTAATATTAATAAGTCTGTGTAATTATCATACGTGGTTCCTTCTCTTTAAGAAGTTATTTGTGTTAAAAGCTCTTCTGAGCCTGACTCTGGATTTAAGAGATTCTGTCTGGCCTACGTTCCATTTTATTGGACATGTTAAAGAAAAGGCTGTTTATGTACTCACACAAAATGAAAAAGAGCTATGTCTAGACTATTACCAGCAAAGTTAAGAGTTATCTGAAGCTGGGCACGGTGGCTCATGCCTGTAATCCCAGCACTTGGGGAGGCTGAGGTGGACAGATCGCCTGAGGACAAGAGTTCAAGACCAGACAGGCCAACATGGTGAAACCCTGTCTCTACTAAAAATACAAAAATTAACTGGGCGTGGTGGTGCAGGCCTGTAATCTCGGCTACTCGGGAGGCAGAGACAGAATCCCTTGAACCCGGGAGATGGAGGTTGCAGTGAGCCGAGACTGCGCCATTGCACTCCAGTCTGGGCAACAAGAGCAAAACTCTACCTCAAAAAAAAAAAAAAAAAAAAAAAGTTATCTGAATGTCAAGTCAGCTAAAATTTGAAAGGAACTTAATATTGCTAATTATATTTTCTCAAAAGAGTAAACACCATTTTTTGTGGAGGCCTTTTGATTTTTATAGAATTAGGAAATTGAATTAAATTTGGCTAGTCTTTCCACGAGGAGGATAACCAGACTGCTGCTTTTTTGAATTCCATGACTGTATCCCAGTCCAAAATGAGAAGCCTAATTCCCTTAATGCCTGGGACTCCTGGGTTAGGCACTTTCTCTTTCATGGTGCCAGGCTGGCCAGGAAGATCAGTGCATTTCCCTGCCCCAGCACCCCAGGGAAGTGAACTCAGTGTATGGTGGCCTAGGAGGGGTTGGGCTAGGGACACTTCGTCAGGGGGTGACTCAGCATAGAATGGTAAGAATGTGCTAACCATGGATAAATGTATGCCCTTGAAAGAAGAACTAAAGGCTTTACAGCTCTGAGATAGTTATTGTTATGCAAAGAGTCTTGCTTTAATTTTGTGTAGATGTTTATGTGTGTAATGTATATTGTAGACAAAAGTCCAGATTATTTCAGAAGTAGTAAAAATTGATGAAAGCTGTGAAAATGCAAGCTTTATGGATTATGCTAGTGTTTTATAATGATCCAGAAATACCTTACAAGTTATGAGAAAGTTAATTACCTTCAGAATCCTAGTGAGCAGAGGGTATTCAGAGGAAACTGTTACGGAAGTAAGACAGCAAGGACCTGCCCACCGTAGTTGTACTTTCACATTAAAATTGAACTGAAAGAATATTTTTTTCATAGAGAAAATTCAGACCATTCTCAACATACAGTGGCCATGATGGTTTTACAATTTATGTGTGAGGCACCTTCACAGTCCGCTTCCCTCAGGAGTGTTCATCTCTGTCCTCATCGCGGTGTCACCTCCCTTGTAGAGGAGCTCACTTTCCCCCTGCTGGGACATCAGTGGAAGAGCTAAGGTCCTGGAATGCCCCATTGGTGTTCAGAGTCCATTTTCATCCAGCAAGATACAGTTCTACAGGATGGCTCGGCCTCTCGGTCTGACCTGGGAACCCAGTGATCCTGTAGAGCAATATTTCTGTAAAAAGATGCAACCTAAGCTTCAAAAACCAACTTTTAAAAAGAGCACAAGCTTTTGGACACCAGCAGTTTCTGTGTGCCAGGCTGAAATGGAATTTCCTGTCTCCATTTAAAAGTGGACTGCATTGCTGTTATGACCTTGGACATGGCTACTTATTGGTCATTCCCAAATTTGAATAAAGGAATATAGATGTGGGCAATATAGTGATTTACATGCACAGTGCTAGCTTGGTTTGCCCTTTCCTGTACATTTGGATTTACTGAGGAAACTTTAACATTTATCTTGAGTTCTAGCAATACATAGCTCACAAGATTGGGGCCTCTTGTCCTTCAGGGTCATTTCACAAGGTCAGGCAGTCTCTGTTTTTCCTCCCTGACTCACAGAGTATGGCTCCTTAAACCTCTACCTTCCAGGGATAGGAACAGGTGGCTGATGGAGACCCTGTGCTCTGCAGCAAACTAACTTGGTGGAGGATGCATTACGGGATACTTGCCTTTTGGTCTCACATTGGTTTCTTGGGCAGCATCAGCAGTGCCCACTTTCAAGAATGTTGACTTAAAAGAGGGCTGGGTGGGAATGATGAAGAAAAGTAAACAGCATTGTTGCAGATAGTGTTTGCTGCAATGGTTACCTGCTAGGCCAATGAGTCACACACTTAGGTCACTCATGAAGACGTTTTAATGTAAACTTTTAAAAAGAAAAGACAAGTTTTCTTTAAAGACTTTTATGTTGATATTTCAAAAGAGAAGCATCAAAGTGACCATCTTGGGAAAAATAAGAACTTTGCAGGATGCCTTTATACCTATTTTGAGCTTTGGTATTGTTTTTATTTTGAATTACTTGTGGGGAAGAGGAGTATATTGCAATGGCTTTGATACTTAGGGCCTGTAAGGGTATCCAGCTGGCCCTGAGTCAGTGGGCAGGGGAGTGAGGGCTTTGGGGACTCCTCAGTCTCCAGTTTTGCATGATGCCTCGGTGGCAGCAGCGTTGCACCCGCCCAGTATGCAGACTGAATGCATGAGCCCCTTGCTTGATGCCCCACATAAAGCCAGACCATGGGGAGGTTGCAACCAACTTTTATTGTTGCCTTGTAGTGTCTTGCTGGTTCTTTCTTTTCTCTTTAAACATAGGAGCCACTTTTTAGGAGACTGGACACTGTGAGCAAAGCATTTTAACTTGCCAATTTTCAACTAAGCTAAATTCTGCATTTGCTTAACTAACCTTAACCTGTGTCCACTCTCCTTTGAGTGTACTGTCTTACTGTGCACTCTGTTTTTCAACTTTCTAGATATGAAAAATGCTTGTTCTATAGTGGGGTAAGAGCTCACACACCCAAGGCAGCAAGATAACTGAATAGAGCAAGGCTTTTTTGCCACCTTGGTAAAGGCCAGTTCACTGCTATAGAACTGCTATAAGCCTGAAGGGAAGTAGCTATGAGACTTTCCATTTTTCTTAGTTCTCCCAATGGGCCCCTTCATGGAAGAGGCCTCCCTGTAATAATTTTCGCCTAATGAATTAGCAGTGTGATTATTTCTGAAATAAGAGACAAATTGGGCCATAGAGTCTTCCTGTGATTTAAAATGAACAACTCAAAGTTTCGTTTGGTCTTCACCAAAGGACATACTCTAGGGGGTATGTTGTGAAGACATCCAAAAACATTAGCTGTTCTATCTTTCAATTTCAAGTTATTTTGGAGACTGCCTCCATGTGAGTTAATTACTTTGCTCTGGAACTAGCATTATTGTCATTATCATCACCATTCTCTCATCATCATCTGATTAATTTGTGGATTTTCCCCCTCTGCTTGCATCTTCTTTTGACGCACCCTGGAAGAAATGTCAAGAAGAGAAGGTTTGATCCTACTCAGCAAGGCCCCATCTGAATCAGCTGCGCTGGATGGACACTGCCTTGCACTGTTGGATTCTGGATATGACATACTCGCAGCAGTGTTACTGGAACTATTAAGTTTGTAAGCAAAACCTTTGGGTGGTAATGACTACGGAGCTAAAGTTGGGGTGACAAGGATGGGGTAAAAGAAAACTGTCTCTTTTGGAAATAATCTCAAAGAACACCTTTCACCACCTGTCAATAAACGGGGGAGGGGGCAAAAGACCATGCTATAAAAAGAACTGTTCCAGAATCTTTTTTTCCCCTAATGGACGAAGGAACAACACACACACAAAAATTAAGTGCAATAAAGGAATCATTAAAAAAAATAGTAAGTGATTTTTTTTCCCTCAGCCTGCTGGCACTTAATATCTTCTAAATGATTTGGCATGATTTTTTTTTCTTTACTACCGATGACAAACTCCAGTGGCATGAAGATCTAATTTTCCAAAGGGTAAAAACTGCATGGCATATATACAACAAGCTAGCAAGCCAATTCTCAGCAAAACCTGCAACAGAATACCTAAGGTGAAGATGACAGATGAACACACACAAGCTGCCTGGGCCTCTTCACTTAAACATGTCCCCACACCCCATCCTCTCGGAGCCCCGCTTCTTACCCCCCACCTCCCACCCTCTATAATCCCCACTCCCCATTGGAGACCAGGCCAGGGCAGAACTCCACGGACCTTGCTCTTGTTGATTCACTTTCCCCATTGTGTTTTCTCCTGGACTGAGCATCTTTGGAAATGGGAGCTGGAATTTGAACAATGATGCTATTGTATAGTTCTTTTATAAATGTAAATACGGAAATAAGAGATTTTGACACATCATTTTCACTTGTCTGTATTGAGATATTTTCCTTGTAAAGGTTCTCTGTAAACTTGAGTTTATTTTTTGCTCCCCATCTTTTTTGTTTCTTGTCTCTCTTTCTCTGTCTCTGTCCTTCTCTCTTGTAACGTGTTATACAATGACTCTTGGGCTTGCTTAAAAAGACAGATGTAGCCACAGATGCAGGGAGTTTGGGCACAAAACAAGTGCAGTTTAAAGTTGGTGTGCGTTAAACCAAAAATAAACAAAAGGGGGGACATAAACAACAAAATAACCCATATCGAAGACACAATTATGTAAATGGAAATATATGTACTAAGTCTCGAAAATTTTTTGATGTCATTATAAACCTATGTATATAATGTAAGAAAGTAGACACCCTTTCAGATTAATCACAAAAGTGCCAAGCTCATGATTTTGGTTTTCGGTTTTGACAATTTTCTTTCCCTGTCTTTAATGTGAAAGGAGGATAAACTTAAAGCCTTAAATAAAAAAAAAAATTTTAAATGTTAAAAGCTTGGAAAAAATTAAGCTTTCCATTTTATTTGTATTTGTTAGTGTCAGTATTTCATCTATGCTCATTTTCCTGCCTCAAAATATATATGGTAGAACCCTATTGGAAAAGTGGTAATGGGAATAGAAGGAGCAGTTACCTTTGTATCCGCATTGTTAAAGTAGACTTTTATGCTGTGCTGTGCTTTCAAGAAACCTTGTTTGACCTCTGGCATATTATTGATCAGTGGACCGTTGCACTGGATTATAGTGGGATTCTACTATATACAAATCCACATTGTTCTTCTCCCTCCGGCCAGATTTGCAGATGTAATCTGGACTTTCCAAGTCCCTCTGAGTTTCCTTCACTTTTATTGATTTTTTTCTTCTAAATATGGTCAAGATAGCTTCTGTCACATGTTAAGTAAATAAGCTAAAGAAATTTGGTCCCGGCTTTGTTTTACTGTACAAACCTGTACGTGATCACTTCAGTGAGCATCCATCTATAGATGGGCTTTAGTAAAGACTGTCCCAAAGAGCCCCTACTTCTCCAATGCCTCCCCTTTTTTTTTTAGGAAAAGGACATGCAGTTTTACTCATCACTTCTTCATGACACCAAATCCATTGCTAGATTTAGCTCCTGGTCCCTTTTCAGCAAGATTCATGTTATCAGTCTTACAACTTTGATTTTGGAAAGTATTATGTTCTAAAACTGCACTGCTTAACACAGTGGGGTTTTTTTCCCCCGAGGTGTCTTTAACTGGGGAAGTACCACAAACATAGAGCAGAAACTTTAATTTCTATATTCTACAGTAGACCATCACCAAACATCATGTTGTTGCTTTCTGAGTAATAGGTGCTACACAGGTAGGCGGGCTTTCTCTAGGACTAGCTGTACGTTTGTATTGTAATAAAAGGGCAATCTACAAGGCCGCTCGGCCCTACTCCAGGCTTCATAGGACACAGGTAGCATCCCTCTAGTCAGTGGCAATGGCTCTTTCAGCTGGGAGCAAGCTTGGAGGAAACTCAGATTACCTGGTATCTTTTCCTGTTGCTGCATTGCTTAGTGTTTCCTTGTTGCTGGGTCCTGCTCTCTAGTAGATACTAAGCTGCTGTGAAGTACACCATACACATTTCACTAAGATTCCAGAGCCACCATGATGACTTAACAGAAACAAAATCATGGTAGTTACAAAACAAATTAAATCTCTATTGTTAACTTTTAAGCATTTCACAAACAACATTGTAAATGTGCGATGTTATGTTTTAAATCAGACCACAGTGGTCCCCAAATATTATGTACATATGGCAAATGTCAGTGTAACTTTTTGTTACACTGGCAATTTCGTAGGTAATCGAACCTATGCTCCAATGTTAAATTATTTGTGTATATGTAAAATACACAAGCTTTAAGCTATGTGTGTATGAATATGAAAGTTAATGCAACCATGTCAATTGTAAAGATTGATTATAATTATTTTTGATGGTATTAGGTTATGTAGTTTCAAACTCTTTGCTGTATTTTGCACATGCCAGTCATTTGCTAATTTTTATGGCGTGGAGATTCTTTTTTATTAATTTGAGCTCACAGCACAAGTGTATCACTGTTTAATGTTACCCAACAAGAGTTAGTGTTAAGTGATGATCAAGTTCCCATTTCACTTGCTCTACTTTTGCTGCATTAATTAATGACACCCGGATGAGGAGACGTGCACTAACTTCATTGCTCATCTGGGATAGTGCATGAGCCCATTGAATTAGAGCTACTCCTACTAGATAACTGAGCAGTACACATAAGTGCATGTCATGAAACATGAATCACATAGAGCAGTGGAGTTTTACCAAGTGGTGTGTGTGGTTTTTGTTTTTTACTATGCAAAGATGGGAAGTGCACAAACTTTTCAAAGACTAGTGTCTGAAGAACTTTACAAACAATACTTGAACCCTTTCTTTAAAGTTATCCCATCGTGTTTTATAGTCATTGTTGCTTTCATTGTTAATTTCCATTTTTAAGTGCTTTGTAATTTTTTAAGTGCACTACCTGAAATTTTGTTTGAAATTAATGAATTCATTCGTATCTTGTTGGCTGCCTATGAATGGAGATTCAGTAGTCATTGTATGCATCTTTAAGTCAAATGTGTATTAAAACTTTCGTTAACGTAGAATGTTGTAGCTTTATGCTTTAATCATTTCTTTTAAACCCCCTTTTCTGTGTCCTCTTGTAGTGCTGATTAAATGGCCATGTGCCTGATATCATCAGAGTTTTAGCATGGATCCAAAGCCTCACTGAAAATTTGAGCAGTCAATGGCACAAAATAAAATCTCTGATTAATGATAAATATATGCCTGATTAGGATTCAGTTTTATTGGATTCATTGGAATTTTTTGCTTCTTATAAATCGGAAAAACCCTACCTTAGGATCGTTTAGAGATTTTTTTTTTTTTAGTGTCTCCCTTCTGAGTTTTAAGAGTGGATGGCTAGTAATAACATCCACACTTTGGACCTGGTACCAAATTTGTAATCAAGCAACAAAGAAAGTAGAAAGAAATCTGGTTATATAAATTGCATTATAAAAAACATTCTAAGGAAGGCATTTCTTCACAACTCCCATGGAATTGATCACCAAATTATATTCCTTCTTCATGAATGTCTTCAGTATGTCTCCTCTCCATCCCATTGCCATGCCTTGGTTTGGCCTTAACAGACACATATATCTCACATATATCGACTGCACTGACACACATTTGCTAATCTGACCACATTGATGAAAGCATTGCAGGGCTTTTCATTTCCTGTAAGTTAAGGCTCAAACTTAACGTAAACTCCTGCCCACCTCTCATGATCTCAAACCTGTTCCTTTTTGTAGCCTCATTGACTCATCCTCTTGTAGTCACCTTAAAGGTCTCCTAGAGGAAGCTCTTGTACTCAAGGCCCAACAATCTTATTTAAGTGTTACGTCCATTACCCATAATTCGTTTGTTTCCATGTCATTTCATGTAATAAATATAGAAGCACTTTAAAATAGTATGAGTATTATACTTAAAATTAGAAAGCTTATTAGAGTATTTGAGTTTTGTTTATATTTGACTTTAAATGAACGATTTGTTTTTGCGTGTGTTTTCCTTTAAGTCATTCTGTTCTTGAGGATGACATTGAAATGAGTTCTACTCCTTGGTAATTGGTTGAGAAAAGTGACCCAGAAACTCCCTAGGTAATAGAGCAGCAAACCTAGAGTTAAAATTTGATGTGAATAAGTAGATAATCCATATGCTTATGCTGGAATTCCCAAGTAACTTTTAAAATGTAAAATAGGTGCCCTTTAGTTTAATGTGCAAAGGTTAGGGAGTTCCACTCACTAATTTATTCATTCAGCATATTTATTATGTCTCTATGCTATGCCAGGAACTCCTAGGAACTGAAGGAACAAAAGTAAATTCTTGTCTTAAAGTTGCTCACAATTTAGCAGGAAGAGACATGTTTAAAAAAAAAATTTCTAGACCCAAGGTGATGAGTAAACAAAGCTACTCTTGTGCTGGGAGTAAAAAGAAGAGCACTGATGGGCAAGTGGGCAAGGGATGCAGAAGCCTTTCCAAAAGAAGTGAGTTTTGAACTATATTGAAACATGACAAGAATTCACCAGTCTAATAAAATGGGAAACGTACTCAAGGCACAGGAAGCAACAAGTGCAAGACCCAGGAGGAGGCACCCAGACCCTTGGGTAAGTAGAGCTAAATGTCCCGTCCATTCAGCCTCAGTTTCCTCCCTCCTCCGTTCTCTCCTTCCTTTCCTTCCTACAAACTCTTGATCTATAAGAATCCTACAGTAGTCAGGCTCCAAGGACACATGGTGAGCTCAATCTTGTGAGCAAGATGCAACGTGTAATACTATGTGGCAAGTGCTATAATAAACATAAATATAAGGTGCTTCAGAAGAAGAGAAGAGCAAGGCTTTGTCTCTGATCTTGGGGTCAAGGAGAGTTTCACAGAAGAGGTGGCAGTTGAGCAAGAGGTTGTGCCTGTGCAATTGGGCCTAATACTGTGATCCCCTATTGTGAGATTTAACCAGGGCTTGCCCGTTTTGGTGGTGGGACTAGGGGAGTCCATTCATAAATGCTTTGCAAGCACAACAACCCGTAATGCTCAGAATTGTCCTCACCAGATCTCTGAGTGTCTTTTGTTTGTGTGAAGATTATGATCTCTGTTAAAACCTTATGTTTTTAGACAGTTTTCCACCGATGTGCTCATGATGGATCAGTCTTAAGTGCTTGAGACTGTCAGTAATGACAAAGAGGGCTTCTTGACCTGGGCTGTGAACCTCTAATATTTTCTTAGCATAAAAATTCCTAGCTAATCTCAGTCTGGAGTGAGGGGGTGGGTAAGAAGAACAATAAAAGCTTTTAAAGCATCATTTAGTATATCCTTCCACTAATCAGGGGTCAACATCATTTTCTAAGTATAGTTGAGCTTCTGGTGAACCAAAATTAGCATTTGTCTATCTGCTAAGCTTTGGAGAGAAGGTTATCATTCCTCAATCTTTTCAGAAGCCCATCCACAGCTCTGACTCCTTGACTAGAACAAGTTTTTGGTCATGTATATGACTTCTGGAGAGAAATGAAATGCCTCGATTCTTCTTCACATGAAAACAGATTTCCTGCTGACGCTCCTTTGGCAGTTGATTGCGTGTGCACACACACGTGTCCTGGTGTGATTGTTAAAGACTACTTGTGGCCCCATGGAGTCCACCCTTAGGAGAACATTTATCTGACTGTGATGATCATTGAAAGACAAATTCGCCCAGTAAAGCAATTGGTCCTACAAAAACAAGGCAAAATAAAACAAAATCTCTCTGAATGATCAAGAGTATATGAAGAGTTCTTCAGATCTCTTTGGAGCTTTAAATAGCTTCCAGCCTTCAGGAGGTAAATGAGGTTGCAGCAGAGCTTCTTGCTTCTTTAGGCCCATAACTCAGGGTAAGGACAGAAAAAGGTAACTTGGATTATAAATGACATCAGGGAGGCCTCTGTTTTCCAGCAACACAGTCTTGTAGAGCCATTCTAACTCCTGTAGAGATAGCAAATGGATTGTGTGCAGTAGCTTTAAACTGCTTTTCCTATCTAGGTGAAGTGGCTACAAACCAAAGGTCACAAATGCTAAAGTCTACAGGAGCCAGTCAGTTACCAAAATGAGCTGAACAGGGCAATGGAGGAGACAAGGGCTGAGGGAGGCTGAGCTGAGTTGGAGACCATACACCTTGTCCTGAAGGGAGCAGCCTCTACTTAGCTCCAGACAATTGTCACTATGAGGAAAAGTGGGCCAGTCATTGCCCATTCCATTTATTTTTCTAGAGAAGCCAGAAATCCAGGCTTTTATATGAAATTTCCTTTTAAAAAATTGTAAAACTCATTCATGTTTTTTAAACACTGTGGATCAAGATGGTGAAAACAGAACCTGTCTTCACATAGGATTGGGTCTACTGGCACCTAGCGGGGTAGCTTCTACATAAGATAATAAGACATTTTTATGTCTGCCCTCTGAAATCAGCTGATAGCTCCAGTGAGTATGCAGACATGGCCTTGCTCCCAGTCAGGGTTACAGGGTGCCATGTGAAGGCTCAGGCAGACGTTCTCATGAATTGCCACTTACAGTGTTGACTTAACTATTGTTTTGTGTGGATAGGAAGCAGTCACTGAAAGCCACAGAGTATCAAAGAGAGCCTGCCTAAAGATACTTTCTTACGGTGGTGCTTTGTGTAATAACTAAGCTTACTCAGATATGCTCATTTATGGGAGATGAACCAAACCTATATTGGCAAATTGAGGCTCATTCCTCAAATTGAGGAGCGTTCCTACATTGCTCACTTGAGGCTTTGTCTCGATGTTCACTAAGGCACTGTAGTGACTGCCTGGATCCTGAGCCAGTGTTTAGAGAAAATGCTGTGGTTGATTTTGGTTGCCTGCTACCTGGCAACCAGAAGTACCTGACTAGGTCCGCATAAATCTTAAAACAGTGTGCCTTTCTGTCTTTGATTCTCAAGGATAATTGGAGATAGGGATGAATCAGTTGATCTAACTAATCCAGAGGGCCCACATAATATACTGGATCCAGAGAAATAAAGGATTCCTGAGCAAAGAAATACAGAAGCTGAAAAATCCAGCAGGAAGGAACAACTGTTTATTTTTTTTTAATTATTGTTGTTTTCTGACAATTATGAAATCCTACATGTTTACTGGAGAAAATGTGAAAAACAAAAATTTAAAGAAGAAAATTGAAATCAATATCATCACCACTTTATAATCTCCATTAATAATTTGTTAATTTCTTGAACTCATCATTTTCTTGGTTTTTCCCATGAACACAAAAGCAGCCTACAAAGTAGGCAGGCAGTGGTTCTTTTTTTTTTTTCTTTTTTTTTTTTTTATTATACTTCAGGGTTTTAGGGTACATGTGCACAATGTGCAGGTTTGCTACATATGTATCCATGTGCCATGTTGATTTCCTGTACCCATTAACTCGTCATTTAGCATTAGATGTATCTCCTAATGCTGTCCCACCCCCCTCCCCCCACCCCACAACAGTCCCCGGAGTGTGATGTTCCCCTTCCTGTGTCCATGAGTTCTCATTGTTCAATTCCCACCTATGAGTGAGAACATGCGGTGTTTGGTTTTTTGTCCTTGCGATAGTTTACTGAGAATGATGTTTTCCAGTTTCATCCATGTCCCTACAAAGGACACGAACTCATCATTTTTTATGGCTGCATAGTATTCCATGGTGTATATGTGCCACATTTTCCTAATCCAGTCTATCGTTGTTGGACATTTGGGTTGGTTCCAAGTCTTTGCTATTGTGAATAGTGCCGCAATAAACATACGTGTGCATGTGTCTTTATAGCAGTATGATTTATAGTCCTTTGGGTATATACCCAGTAATGGGATGGCTGGGTCAAATGGTATTTCTAGTTCGAGATCCCTGAGGAATCGCCACACTGACTTCCACAATGGTTGAACTAGTTTACAGTCCCACCAACAGTGTAAAAGTGTTCCTATTTCTCCACATCCTCTCCAGCACCTGTTGTTTCCTGATTTTTTAATGATGGCCATTCTAACTGGTGTGAGATGGTATCTCACTGTGGTTTTGATTTGCATTTCTCTGATGGCCAGTGATGATGAGCATTTCTTCATGTGTTTTTTGGGTGCATAAATGTCTTCTTTTGAGAAGTGTCTGTTCATGTCCTCTGCCCACTTTTTGATGGGGTTGTTTGTTTTTTTCTTTTAAATTTGTTTGAGTTCATTGTAGATTCTGGATATTAGCCCTTTGTCAGATGAGTAGGTTGCAAAAATTTTCTCCCATTCTGTAGGTTGCCTGTTCACTCTGATGATAGTTTCTTTTGCTGTGCAGAAGCTCTTTAGTTTAATGAGATCCCATTTGTCGATTTTGGCTTTTGTTGCCATTGCTTTTGGTGTTTTAGACATGAAGTCCTTGCCCACGCCTATGTCCTGAATGGTATTGCCTAGGTTTTCTTGTAGGATTTTAATGGTTTTAGGTCTAACATATAAGTCTTTAATCCATCTTGAATTAATTTTTGTATAAGGTGTAAGGAAGGGATCCAGTTGCAGCTTTCTCCATATGGCTAGCCAGTTTTCCCAGCACCATTTATTAAATAGGGAATCCTTTCCCCATTTCTTGTTTTTGTCAGGTTTGTCAAAGATCAGATAGTTGTAGCTATGCGGCATCATTTCTGAGGGCTCTGTTCTGTTCCATTGATCTATGTCTCTGTTGTGGTACCAGTACCATGCTGTTTTGGTTACTGTAGCCTTGTAGTATAGTTTAAAGTCAGGTAGCGTGATGCCTCCAGCTTTGTTCTTTTGGCTTAGGATTGACTTGGCGATGAGGGCTCTTTTTTGGTTCCATATGAACTTTAAAGTAGTTTTTTCCAATTCTGTGAAGAAAGTCATTGGTAGCTTGATGGGGATGGCATTGAATCTATAAATTACTTTGGGCAGTATGGCCATTTTCACGATATTGATTCTTCCAACCCATGAGCATGGAATGTTCTTCCATTTGTTTGTATCCTCTTTTATTTCATTGAGCAGTGGTTTGTAGTTCTCCTTGAAGAGGTCCTTCACATCCCTTGTAAGTTGGATTCCTAGGTATTTGATTCTCTTTGAAGCAATTGTGAATGGGAGTTCACTCATGATTTGGCTCTCTGTTTGTCTGTTATTGGTGTACAAGAATGCTTGTGATTTTTGTACATTAATTTTGTATCCTGAGACTTTGCTGAAGTTGCTAATCAGCTTAAGGAGATTTTGGGCTGAGACAATGGGGTTTTCTAGATATACAATCATGTCATCTGCAAACAGGGACAATTTTAATTCCTCTTTTCCTAATTGAATACCCTTTATTTCCTTCTCCTGCCTGATTGCTCTGGCCAGAACTTCCAGCACTATGTTGAATAGCAGCGGTGAGAGAGGGCATCCCTGTCTTGTGCCAGTTTTCAGAGGGAATGCTTCCAGTTTTTGCCCATTCAGTATGATATTGGCTGTGGGTTTGTCGTAGATAGCTCTTATTATTTTGAGATACGTCCCATCAATACCTAATTTATTGAGAGTTTTTAGCATGAAGGGTTGTTGAATTTTGTCAAAGGCCTTTTCTGCATCTATCGAGATAATCATGTGGTTTTTGTCTTTGGTTCTGTTTATATGCTGGATTACATTTATTGATTTGCGTATGTTGAACCAGCCTTGCATCCCAGGGATGAAGCCCACTTGATCATGGTGGATAAGCTTTGTGATGTGCTGCTGGATTCGATTTGCCAGTATTTCATTGAGGATTTTTGCATCAATGTTCATCAAGGATATTGGTCTGAAATTCTCTTTTTTGGTTATGTCTCTGCCAGGTTTTGGTATCAGGACGATGCTGGCTTCATAAAATGTGTTAGGGAGGATTCCCTCTTTTTCTATCGATTGGAATAGTTTCAGAAGGAATGGTACCAGTTCCTCCTTGTACCTCTGGTAGAATTCAGCTGTGAATCCATCAGGTCCTGGACTCTTTTTGGTTGGTAAGCTATTGATTATTGCCACAATTTCAGAACCTGTTATTGGTCTATTCAGAGATTCAACTTCTTCCTGGTTTAGTCTTGGGAGGGTGTATTTGTCGAGGAATTTATCCATTTCTTCTAGATTTTCTAGTTTATTTGCATAGAGGTGTTTGTAGTATTCTCTGATGGTAGATTGTATTTCTGTGGGATCGGTGGTGATATCCCCTTTTTCGTTTTTTATTGCATCTATTTGATTCTTCTCTCTTTTCTTCTTTATTAGTCTTGCTAGCGGTCCATCAATTTTGTTGATCTTTTCAAAAAACCAGCTCCTGGATTCATTAATTTTTTGAAGGGTTTTTTGTGTCTCTATTTCCTTCAGTTCTGCTCTGATTTTAGTTATTTGTAGCCTTCTGCTAGCTTTTGAATGTGTTTGCTCTTGCTTTTCTAGTTCTTTTAATTGTGATGTTAGGGTGTCAATTTTGGATCTTTCCTGCTTTCTCTTGTGGGCATTTAGTGCTATAAATTTCCCTCTACACACTGCTTTGAATGTGTCCCAGAGATTCTGGTATGTTGTGTCTTTGTTCTCGTTGGTTTCAAAGAACATCTTTATTTCTGCCTTCATTTCATTATGTACCCAATAGTCATTCAGGAGCAGGTTGTTCAGTTTCCATGTAGTTGAGCGGTTTTGAGTGAGTTTCTTAATCCTGAGTTCTAGTTTGATTGCACTGTGGTCTGAGAGACAGTTTGTTATAATTTCTGTTCTTTTACATTTGCTGAGGAGAGCTTTACTTCCAACTATGTGGTCAATTTTGGAATAGGTGTGGTGTGGTGCTGAAAAAAATGTATATTCTATTGACTTGGGGTGGAGAGTTCTGTAGATGTCTATTAGGTCCACTTTATGTAGAGCTGAGTTCAATTCCTGGATATCCTTGTTAACTTTCTGTCTCGTTGATCTGTCTAATGCTGACAGTGGGGTGTTAAAATCTCCCATTATTATTGTGTGGGAGTTTAAGTCCCTTTGTACGTCACTGAGGACTTGCTTTATGAATCTGGGTGCTCCTGTGTTGGGTGCATATATATTTAGGATAGTTAGCTCTTCTTGTTGAATTGATCCCTTTACCATTATGTAATGGCCTTCTTTGTCTCTTATGATCTTTGTTGGTTTAAAGTCTATTTTATCAGAGACTAGGATTGCAACCCCTGCCTTTTTTTGTTTTCCAGTTGCTTGATAGATCTTCCTCCATCCCTTTATTTTGAGTCTATGTGTGTCTCTCAGGCAGTGGTTCTTGCGGAGGATTTGTGTTGACTTCCCTGCTCGTGTGTGTGTGTGTGTGTGTGCACACGCGCATGCCATGTGCCATGTTCTGCTGGCTTCAAAAGAGGATGGGACAGTATCTTTAGGGCAAAGAAGTACTTTCTAGCCTCTTGGATTTTGGCTTAACCTGTTTATACTACTAGGAAGACTGCTCGTGCCCACCACAGCCCAGTCAAATTCCTATGCATCCCCAAGTGTCTCTTCAAATATGTACTACCTCCTTCGTGAAGCCTTTCCTGATCTTTTTAAAGCTTTCTAGAGAGTTTTAAAAAGCTCTCTACAGAGAACATGGGAGCTCCAGTTAGTGGTGGAGCTGGGATGAAATCCCAGGTATTTTAGGCTCCAGAGCCCATCCTCTAATTACATCACTTTACTGCCCTTTTTTAATTCCGATTTTATTTATTTATTTATTTATTTCTTTAATTTATTTATTTATTTATTGAGACAGGGTCTCACCCTGGCACCCAGGCTTCAATGCAGTGGCATGATCATAGCTCACTGCACCCTCAAACTCCTGGGCTCTAGGGATCCCTCCACCTCAGCTTCCCGAGTAGCTGGGACTACAGAGCACACCACCGTGTTATAGCCAATTATAGTTGAAAAAATTCACAATTGGAGAGATTTAGCACCTTTTTTGAAATCACCATTCTAGTAAGTGCCAGGGTCATAATCATGCCACCGGCAGTCCGAGTTTGAATCCTTTTCTGGACCCAAGAGAACGTGGAAAATAGCACTTATGACACCAAAACATGAGCAGTAGGGGAGGAGCAGTAGATCCTCAAAGAGAATCTCTTGCTGCCTACTTTTGTGAGCTGATTCTGCTGGGAGTGCTGCTGGAACCATTATTTATTGTCACCACCAGGAGATCTGTTTTGGAAAACCTTAACTCTCTAAATGTAAATTCTAGCCTTTTGTTAGAACAAGAGAGAGTTGGTGTGTGTGCACAAGACCCAAGGGAAAGCTGAAAATTTATTCGTAGGCCACTCCACCGGAGAGGGAATATATTAAGCAGTTTGAAATGTCTCTAGGGTCATTGTGAGAAGAAATGGGATTTTTCTGTTACCTCTGATGAGTGAAACAGTTTTCTGTTACAAAACTGATGAGTGAAAAGTCACAGGAATGCCACTTTGAATCTCATACTAAAAGGAACTTCATTCAGTCAACAAGTAGTAAAGATATCCACCAAGTAAAAGACTGTTTGCTGCACATGGTGGGTCAGAAAATGTTATGCCCAGATGTCCTACCAGATATTACAGCTTGGTAAAAGGGCTAAGGAATAGAGAAAGAATTTCATTTATGATGAAAGTGTCACTCTTGGTAAGGAAAATACAAATAAATAATTATGAAAAATCAACAGAGGAACCACTTCGACATCCCCACTCTAGGGGTACAGGGAGGAGACCAAAGAAATTCTATGGAGGAGGTAGCATTTGAACAATTGGTAAACTATAGGTATACGGACATGGAGAGAAAAATGTTGCAACTTGAGCTAGGTAGGATACGCAAATTCAGCTGATGACCAAAATACCAGAGGCTTAAAGAAGAGTGAAGATTTCCTCCCCATGATGAGCAGTCCAGAGGTGGTAGGGAGGCCTCACGCACCTGCTGGCTTCCTGCTGTGCAATCCTTTGCACCAGCCTTCACCTCATGGAACGAATGAGCTGTTCCAGCTCCCATCACCCTGTCTGCCTTCCAGGAATCAGGAGGGAAAGGAGGAGACACAGGAGGCCTACCAGTTCCTCTGGATACCAATCTGGCAGTTGAGAATATCACTTTTTATCACATGGATTGCTTAAAACTTAGTAACATAAGCGCATCTAGTGCAGAGAGGCTAGAAAATGTAATGGGGAGGAAGGAGTATTCCTAAAGAAAAAAGTTTAGAAAGGGGCATTGAGAGACAGATAGCAGCCTGCCACTGAGCTTAAAGAAAAGTGCCAATGTGAGATTGTGGGAGTGGATGGGGGTAAATGGATAGGTGCCATGATGGGCTTATTCCTCAGGCCCACTTTCGAGGAATAAAGGGGTTATATGGTGTTTATTTCTCTATCCATTGGGAGTGTCAGGGAAAGACAGGCATCTGCAGTTGGCCCTTTTGGGGAATGCCTCTGTTGAAGAAAACTGCCTTCCTCAAAGTAGACTGCACCCAATGACTATCAACATGGGGGTCTCAAGGCCAAGCCCTCTTACCCCAACTCAGGATATCTGTGAAAAGACATCCCAGCTCCAAAAGCTCTTCCTTTGCCAACAAATTTCCTGCATGGAAATTCATCTCCCTCCACCCAATCCTGCCTCCTTCCTTCTTTTCCACAGCTGTAGAAAAGCACTCCAAATCAACATTGTGCCTGCTAATCTCTGCCCCAAAGACTGCTTCCTGGGAAACTCCATCTGTCACAATCACCAGTTTGTTTTTATCACCACATAGTGTATAAAGGGGGAGGGAAGGAAGTGAGGAGTGAGCTACTGTACCTTTGAGTAAGGTTGTAGAGATCCTGAACAGTAATGTGGACTTGGTTCTGCAGGCAGTTGTGAGCAGGCTTCTGAGGATCAGAGTAATGGAAGCTATCTGGCAGTCATATGTAAGATGGACTGTGGGTAAGAGAGGCAAGAGGTGCGAAAACAGTTAGGATGCCAAGGCCATAGCACAGGTCCAAGATAATGAACACCTGACACAGGGCTCCGGCAATGCAAAATGAAGAAGGGAAAGATCACACGAGTAGAATCGACAGAACTGTGCGTTGATTTTGGGAAGCAAGAGGCAGGGAAGAGTAAAAAATAAAGTCCAGGTTTGATATCTGGTAATTGGGCTGATGGTGACTTTATGGAAGAGATCCTGATTTAGGGAGCAAAGATATATTCCATTTTGATCTGTTGGAGTTGAAGGGCTAAAGGGAATCTGGATGAAGATGTCCAGCAGGCTATTGAAAGGAGAATATGGAACTCATCAGAGAGGCTAGCACAGAAATATTTACTTGAGAACCATGTAAGATTCAAAAGTTTAAGTCATAATTTAAGCCATAATAATTTATGCTATAAAATAATTTAAACCAGAAAAACTTGAGGCAATTTCCAGGGGAAGTAGCATAGAAAGGGAAAGCCAGGGAGAGGTGAAGAGAGGGGACTGAAGAGACTGAGAAAAAATATAGAATAAATGACCTGAGAGACCATTATTTCCATGAGATGGGCACTGTGTCCTAAAAGATTACTGAGAGCAGAACTGAGTTTTGTTGGTTCCAAGAACAGAATTGATGAAGAAAGTATGAATCAGCTCTTCTCACTGTAGCCATGATTCCAGTTGATGGGGACTCAATAATGGACAACACACAACCCAACTAGCAAAGACCTGGGAACGTTAATAGGATACCTAACACACTTTTGAGGGAAACTAGGATGTCCACACTTAATGAAGTGTTTGATAATATCTCTGTGTTGCAAAAGAATGATTTTAGAAAAGAAACATTTACTTCCATTACTACAACCACAATTGTACTTTCTTTCTTTTTTTGTTATTATTATACTTTAGGTTTTAGGGTACATGTGCACAATGTGCAGGTTTGTTACATATGTATACATGTGCCATGTTGGTGTGCTGCACCCATTAACTCGTCATTTAGCATTAGGTATATCTCCTAATGCTGTCCCTCCCCCCTCCCCCCACCCCACAACAGTCCCCGGAGAGTGATGTTCCCCTTCCTGTGTCCATGTGTTCTCACTGTTCAATTCCCACCTATGAGTGAGAACATGCGGTGTTTGGTTTTTTGTCCTTGCAATAGTTTACTGAGAATGATGATTTCCAGTTTCATCCATGTCCCTACAAAGGACATGAACTCATCATTTTTTATGGCTGCATAGTATTCCATGGTGTATATGTGCCACATTTTCTTAATCCAGTCTATCGTTGTTGGACATTTGGGTTGGTTCCAAGTCTTTGCTATTGTGAATAGTGCCGCAATAAACGTACATGTGCATGTGTCTTTATAGCAGCATGATTTATAGCCCTTTGGGTATATACCCAGTAATGGGATGGCTGGGTCAAATGGTTATTTCTAGTTCTAGATCCCTGAGGAATCGCCACACTGACTTCCACAATGGTTGAATTAGTTTACAGTCCCACCAACAGTGTAAAAGTGTTCCTATTTCTCCACATCCTCTCCAGCACCTGTTGTTTCCTGACTTTTGAATGATGGCCATTCTAACTGGTGTGAGATGGTATCTCACTGTGGTTTTGATTTGCATTTCTCTGATGGCCAGTGATGATGAGCATTTTTTCATGTGTTTTTTGGCTGCATAAATGTCTTCTTTTGAGAAGTGTCTGTACACGTCCTTGTACTTTCTTGAGGCTGAAGCTGAAATTGCAAGATTTTTGGTCTTCCAGGAACAAGAGATAAGAATTACACTCCTGTACTTATTAGAAACCAATTTTGATTTATCTGCAGAGTAGCTGTTTATCAATAACTTCCTAACAGCTTTCCACAGAAAAATCTTATTCCTGGGCCACTATGACAAAAGAGCAGGTCATCACAGGTAGAACACAAAGAAAGTTGTGATTGTTCTCAAGTCTCCAAATTATATGCTCAGTGTCATACAAAAAAGAGGTGAGATGCTTAAGACATTTCATCAAGCATTTAGTATTTTGAGAAGTGTGAGCTGAGCATACGAAACGAAAAGAGGCAATCCAAGTAGGAAGGAATGGGTACAGGTAACCAAAATGGCTCTAGTTGTTTTTCATCAAGTTCTCAGAAAGTTGTATAACCTCTCCTTTCTTGGCAATGTATTGCTTGGAGCCACATTTAATTTGTTGTGGTTAGAAATAAATATTTCTTTCTTTATTACAGTTAAAAAATATGAGGCCTTGTATTCACATATTTATATAAGACCAAATAATCCGATGAAAGGAGGAAAATGTAGTCAATTCAGTCAATTTTTGCTTTGTTCTCAGCATATATACCTAGTGGGTAGCTGCTGATATGGAATAAAAAACTTTTTGCTTTTTCAGATGAATGAATTACAGATGAACATCTTTGAAGGAAGTCCTTTGACTACATGTATACAATTTCAAGTTATGCAGAAAGGCAAACAACTGATATATCCACAAGTCACATATCACTTACATTAGCGGACTATTACTAATACTTTGTAACATAGGTAATCTCTCTGGCTGACTTGTCTGCAATATTTTGATAGTTAGCTAAGTAGCTTTGCAACTCGTTTGGTTACCAAGTCTTGCATGTATTTACTTTTATGATACGGAAAGAAAAAGATAAGTTTTGAATTGCTTGTACAAAAAATGATCAATATCTAAAACAGAACTCCTTACAAAAAATGTGAGCGACTGCTAAAAATAATGGTGAAATCTTGCTTTTGAAAACAAGCGATATTTTCCACCATGGAAAAATTAAGTCCTGGAAGAATCCCAAAAGAATAATCCCATCCCCTCATAATACTCTTCTTGCCTCCAGATATGGGGGCCTGTGGATGCTTTCATGCCTACTATTCAATGTGAGAAAGGTTGTTCTATATAATGTGTTGTGGGGCTGACCCTTGTCCTGGGAACAATTTTAGAGAAAGGGAGAAGTGTGGTATCTGGAAAGCTGCCAGGGACTGTGGGTCTCTATAGAGTGTGCTTAAACTACGGTGATTTAGAAATGAGGAGGAGGGATCACACCTCAGTCAGTAAATATGACTTTTCAAAAATGACCAGAGAAAGGGGGCTTGGATCTATTAGCAGATGAGCATGGCTTTAACTCTATTTGCTGTTTTAATTTCCACCTCTATTCTAGACTTTTACATCTGAAATGTTTGTAATTGGAAAAGATAAGCTTTCAACAGTCTTCACAACCAACACCAACAAGCCATCACAAGCACTGCTGGGTTTTATGAAATGCCTAAAGCAAATGCTTCTAGTGTGGGTTATTGCGTGGTATCCTTCTGGTCCTGAAAGGGATCGATGCAATGATTGTGTAATAGATCTCCTGAACAGTTCTATCACTTGTACTTGTTACCCAGTGAGGGAGAAGTGTTGACTAAAGTCAAGAAACTTGTTCCAAAGTGTTTTTTTTCTACTGGGGAAGATAAACTATGCTGTATATCAAGGGCAGATGTCGTGTTTGAGAGCAGAGGTGGTCAGTTTTCTGAGAGTAACTCTAGATCAGGTCTGTGAGTTGAAAAAAATTACAAACTCATATATCAGCAGAAGATATATAGGAAATTATAAACTTCTCACTAAAACTTAATCGGCACCTTGGTTGATGTCACAACTCTGTTAGAGTCTAGAAGTTTTCTGCGTGATTATTATCGTTATTATTATTATTTGAGACAGAGTCTCGCCCAGGCTGGAATGCAGTGGCACAGTCTCGGCTCACTGCAGCCTCTGCCTCCCAGGTTCAAGCGGTTCTCCTGCCTCAGCCTCCTGAGTAGCTGAGATTACAGGTGCCCACCATCATGAGTGGCTAAGTTTTGTATTCTTAGAAGAGTTGGGGTTTCACCATGTTGGCCAGGCTGGTCTCGAACCCTTGACCTCAAATGATCCACACACCTTAGTCTTCCAAAATGCTGGGATTACAGGTATGAGCCATCGTGCCTGGCTCTGCATGATTATTATTAAATCAGAGTGATGTATGGATGGCTACTTCAAGATGTGCATTAGGTATGAAACTTAGTCTCAATATAGGATACACAGATAGAATGGAGATTATCTGTATGAGTATTTGAATATATTATAACATATCTTTGAATATATAACTTGCCTTTAAAAATCTGTCCTTATATATATACACATACATTTAAATTATCTTAGGATAAAACCCTCAGACATGCGAGAAGCATGGCCCTGTTGAAAGAAATGGACTCTTCTTCAGTAGCTGCTAGTTACTGCAGGAGATTGGGGGGCACCAGTCATCCTGAAGGTTTTCAAGGAAGGGGAGGGTACTAAACAGGAGCCTGATTGCAGAGTGGCTGAATGGTGAAGAGGTTTAAGCTCTCCACATACACTTTGGTTAGGTTTCAGTGGTTTCAGATGTGCATGCCTAATGATGCTTGAATTTGGATAATACAAAATTCAATTTGGATGATCCATTTTATAAACATAAGGAGTTGTAATTTTGTTCAAATGATCATTGATACAATTTCAAAGCCAGCATGGATTGAAGATCTTCAAAAGTTAGGAGGACTGAAGTTGTTTGTGCTCTTAACACAATGTTTTTCTCCTTGATCTCTATCATAATACATGCTTTTATTGTCTTTGTTTCACTTATGCTATTTTAAATTATCTTGTTGATCTATTTGTTTACTTAAATATTGTTAGTCTTCTCCAGGAGAAATGGAAGTTCCTGGAAAGCAAAGACTTTGCTAACTTGATCCATTGATATATTCCTTTATGTCCGTGACAGATGGCGTGTGTGTGTGTGTGCGTGCTCTCGTGTAATACTAAACAAGTGAATTGCTTTGGTTTGTGCATGTTTGTCATTATATTTTAGTGCCTTGTACTCTGTCTACTCTTGTCTGCTGTGTTCTCCATTAGCTTGTGGATTCATCAGTGGTTTAAAACATATCTTGATGATCTTTGATGGCACCCATTAGAGAATGTGGTTTGAAATAGCAAGTGTTTGGTCATCTCAACAATCTTCTCTTTGCTCAGAAAGATGCTATGGATGACCCCTCACATCTCACTGCCCTGACCTCACTTCGGTGAAGGAGGAGGGGTGAGACTGGTGTCACAGAAAATAGACAGTGACTGTTGTCCTCCCTGTTGGCATCCCAAGTAGAGTTCAGGACAGTGCGTGATATATTTCTGGTTTCCCTCCTTGTTTTATTAACATGAGTTAAATGAACTAGGTTCTTTAATAGAAGACATCCTAAATAACCAAGAGAATTCTACCATTTTTGGTGAATTAATGTTTGCACCATCTGTTTTACATGAGGAATGAAGAACATTAGCTGAGAATAAAGATGTTCCATGGGCAATATGGACTTCTATTTTTTTTACTTGAAATATAGGTGCATAGAATGGGTTTAATCATAATCCCTATCATTGATACACCCTATCATTAGTCCATTGGCTTTTCATATGCATATATGTATTTATAAACTTACATATTTATTTAAAATCATAGATATCCATGAGTCTATCACTCAAAATGATAGTTAGAACATTGACAGTAACTAATATTGCCTACGTTAAACTCTTCTATCATGTTCTTGGCCTCTTCTCCCCTAATGTAATTAGTACCTTGATTCTGGTAACAATGGTTTTATTGTTGAAAACATACTTTTTAAACATAATTTTTATTATTCTTAATAAATGTGTTATTAAGTTTTAGTTGTCATAACTTTATAAAAAAGGTATTGACATTCTGTATATAATCTTTGGAGACTTACGTTTTCCTTCTCGATATTATATTTTTATAATCCATCCATGGTGTTCCAACTAGCTGTACTTCATTCATTTTAACTGCTGCGAAATAGTCTATTGTGTAAATATACCACAATTTATTTATTTATTTCCTACTCTTTGAGCATTTGAGTTCTTCCCTGTATTTTCCATATGAATAGTGTCTCTGTGAATGTTCTTGTGCATATTTCTTAGTGTACAAGTGTAAGAATTTCTCTCTCATTTATATCAAGGAGTGTAATTGCTTCTCATGAGATACATCAATGTTTAACTCTTTTCTACAGTGATCTTACCACTCTAGTTCTTAATTTTAATAATTTGCTAAACACTAGGATTTCTAAGCATTTATTGAATTAATAGATTAGTGTCACAAATCATAGAATAATAAATTGATAAAGCAAGAAAAAAATCTGAGATTACCTAATTGGACCCACTCAATTTACAGAGGAGAACAATGATGCACAGGATAGATGAAATGATCTGCTTAAAGTCCTAGAAATGATGGACTTCCAGATGCAGTCCCAAATAATTTGTGGAACCATCATTGCATTCTTACCAGCATCTTCTATTTCTCAAATAAATAATGTTTGATGAGTAATAGTAAACTTCCATTTTTAAAAGAATAAGTCAAGACCTAAGAAAATAAAAAGATATGCAGAAAAGAAATTATCCCAATTTAGGATTAAGCTTGAATTTATTCAGTGCATGGTTTCCCATAAGCTCACATTACCTTGTATTAAACTTGCTGTCTCCAAAGAAAGCCATTCTCAGCTCCTTGGACAAAGTACTTTACTTTCTCCCACTGAAGGTCTTTTTGCCTAAACTTGATCGCATCTCTTAATTACTGTGTGATTCAGTCATAGTTCATGAATTTCAAGCCTATGTCCACTGTTGAGGGTTATGAAATGCTTTTACTTTCTTCCTTAAAAGGGGGCAGATATGGCTGGGCTGGAGCAGTCCTTCCACTTGCTTCCTGCCTGACATGTAGATTTTATGTCTGGAGCTGTGGCAACCAACCTACGGGTTTACGAAAGGTCAAGAAAATTACGGAAATGTAGGGCTAATATCCTTGGACCACTGAACTAATATCAGCAGCCACATGTAGTCAGTTTTTCTGTTACTTACAGCTTAATACATTCCTAGCTGATGCACCATGTTACAAAAATGATCTCAAACCAGATTTAGAATATTTCTAATTTTCTAATGACAGAAATTTAAAATCTTATCATTGGATATGAATTTTTTTCCTCAGAGAAAAAATGGTTTTATACTTTTATACCTGACATCTACTTTTCAGATGATAGTCTTTCAATCAGAAACTTCATTTTAGAAAATGTGTTCCTAATCACGTCAAAGCAGTGTCCTCATTCAGCAAAAGTGTAATTAACATTTTGGGCACTGGATGAAGAAAAAAAACTAAATTAGTTGACTGACATTTTTACTTCACTGTCCAGACATGTGAAAGAAAATTCACCAAAGTTAATTAATGACACTCACATCTCCAGCCTCAGATTCAAAAAGGGGCAATTCTCATATGTAAATTCAACCAACATTGAATAGGACATTATCATACATGTTTGTGAGAATGGTTAGACATGACTCCCACTCTGAAAGAGCTCATAGTCTAGTTTAAGTAGCAGTGGGAAGGTGAGGAGAGACAGATATGCATGTATAACAATTAGAATACACTAAGCAAATAATGCAAGTATGAACAAAATTGTATGGTAACATAGTGCACAGCAGAACCAACTCCCTTAGACATACATGAGTCAAGGAAAGCTCCTCATCCCAGAAGCCCTGCTCAAACTGTAAGATGTTTTATGCATTCAACATATAGGTCTATATCCTCATTTTGCACAGATGTTTTCAGCTTGGCAAAAGTCCATGGCTGTCATTGGACCCCAAGGTTTGTGAATCCTCCTGCTTCCTATATGTTGAAGTAGAAATTTTATGGTTTGTTTTGGTTTGGTTTTTGTCTTGTTTTTTCTACTCCATCATAACTGAAGCCTTAGGAAAAGGAAACTTACAATTCTAAAACCTTAGACCTTTGTCATTTTTGCCTTGGTAAATAAGCCAAATTGAAAACAAATTCATTATATTGTATTCTTTTTTGGAAATCAGTAGGACAAAAGATAGGACAATTCTGAAAGTCGGTATCTGTAATAGTCACTCTTGAACTGCTGGGATAATTGCAAAAGAAAAACCCAACTCTTGACAAAGCCAAAGGAATCCCTGTGGGTTTTGAAACCTGCTTGAAAGAATGGTCAAAGAATGCAAGTATCTTGATAAGTACCCTGGGGGAAAAAACACTACTACATCTATTATTACAACTACAGAATCTTCAGTTGGATAAGCAGAAAAAATATGAATGAACTATTCCGGTATCCCCAAGTAACTTTCCTTTTTCACACATTTTGGAATCAATGTCCAATATCATCTGACTACTTCACTGCAACTTGTCTGTATAAATTTGATGACACTTTAAGAATGACTCATCCACTTACCCCAATGAGCAGTCCAGGAAATTGTCCTTGTTTATTGCCATTTCCAAATGATGGAAAAGCACAAAAGAATGAGAGAAAAATAATTATTTTTACTATCTGATCCTAAATGTTAAAGCAGCACCCTATTCTTAAAGATTGTCCCCATCATTTGCAAATTAATGCACTGCTGAAGATGCAAACTACCTATATAACTGCTCTCAAATTTCATTAAAACTAATCAGAAGTCCTTTTTAATGTCTTTGAGAATTGCTTCAAGTGGCAAAAATCAGAAAATCTACCCATGGAGCACCTTCAGCTAATTGCAATTTACTTTTCAACTAGTCATCCTTTAGCCCTAGGCTGCAACTGCACAAAGCTGAAACAACTCTTTGCGTGACAAATGCCAGTCAAACCAGTTATTTAGCATCATGTAATTTTAAATGACCATTGGTTTTCTGAATATTTTTTAACAAGTCAGAATGATGATGTGATGAACTGAGTTCAGATGAAAATTGTTAAAATTATTTTCTCTGCAGTTGAGACTGCCCTATGCTCCTTCCTAGTTGATATTGGGGGGCAAGTAGAGGAATAAGGATAAACTATATGGTAAAGTTAATAGAGAGTGACAGACAATGCACATTATTTAGGACAGATAAATGGCAGTGAATCAACCTAAGTTTCAGAAAAAGAAACATCACTCTTAATCAACTAAGTGACCAAGTGAAAATCCCTTAATGGGAAATAGGGAGGAAAAAAAATGGTGTTTTCTTTGACATCACCCGAGACCATGTATATGAAAATAATGTTTTGTATAAAATGTAGGTGCTGTCCAAATGTTAGCCTTTGCTAGAGAGAGTCTAATCTGTGAAAATGAAACCATAAAGATAAGATGTCAAACTAAGCATCTTTATGTGTTCAACAGAATATAGAATATTTCAATGAAATGGCTTGGTGGTGGCTTTCTTTTTATCTAAATGCAGGAATTGGATGTCATTTTCCTCTTGCAATTATCAAGCTGAGAGTGTGGATCAGGATTAAAAAACATATATTTGGTCGGACGTGGTGGCTCAGGCCTGTAATCCCAGCACTTTGGGAGGCCGAGGCGGGTAGATCACAAGGTCAGGAATTAAAGACCAGCCTGGCGAAGATGGTGAAACCCCATCTCTACTAAAAATACAAAAAAAAATTAAAAAAAAAAAAATAAGCTGTAATCCCAGCTACTTGGGAGGCTGAGGCAGAGAATTGCTCGAACCTGGGAGGCAGAGGCAGAGGTTGCAGTGAGCCGAGATTGTGCTATTGTACTCCAGCCTGGGCAACAAGAGCAAAACTCCATCAAAAACAAAACAAAACAAAACAAAAACCCAAAACACAAGCAAACAAACAAAAAAACGTACATATATTCCCCTTCCCAAGCATCTTGCCAAGTGGCCCGGATAACCAAGAAGTATAAATATATGTTACAACAGAGTATGTAGTGGTTAGGTTCTTATTCTAAATTTAAAAATTCAATAAGATGATTACTTAGTTTACAAGTGCAAGTTGGTAACTTAAATTTATGAGAAATGTTTAATCAGGGCATTATATTCCAGAGTGGCAGTACAAAACTATACTGAAGGTCAAAACTTCCTGTCCCAAGTAATTACTGTCATGCATTACTTAACGTTGGGAATACTTTCTCAGAAAAGCATCATAAGGCGATTTCGTCGTTGTGGGAACATCATAGAGTGTACTTATACCAGTCTCAATGGTATATAGCCTACTACACACTTAGGCTATAGAGTATTGCCTATTATTCTTAGGCTACAGACTTATACAGCATGTTACTGCACTGAATACTGTAGGCAATTGTAATACAATGGTAAGTATTTGTGCATCTAAACACAGAAAAGGTACAGTAAAAAATATAGATTATAATTTTATGGGACCACCGTCTTATATGCAGTTCGTTGTTGACTGAAACATCATCCTTATGCAACACATGACTGTTATATTGAAAAGAAAAAAAAGTATATGAGCAGATACTAGCTAGACATAAAAATTATCTTTTAAAATAATTTTTATTCCCATTGTCAAGAGCTGCTCTAGGCCATCTGATTAGGATGGTGATGTCACACACCTTCAGCTTCTATGAAACAGGATGATGATTTCAATTCATTATTTTCAGACTTATAAGAAAGGTGGAGCTCAATTACAGTGGGCTTTATCACTTCATCTTAGCCACTTATTTCAGTGGTTGTGCTTGGGATTCAGAGCACAAAAACGGGAAAATCTCCACCTCTGATATCCGAATCATGAGTCTCCCTCTCCTGCCTTTCAGTATCCCCTCTCCTTACTCCACTTATACCTGTTTTCTCTGCCTTCGATGAGACTTCCAGTTCCCCCCGTTTCCTCCCAGTCTTTCATTTCTCTACTCCTTTTTCTAACCTGCTTACACCCTTGATTCCTTTAATTGGTGGCATAATGACTATTCTTTTCTCCTACATTCAGTCAGATGAGCATTGTAGAAGGAAAAAAAAACTAATATTTGTCTAGTCTTGCTACATTTAGCACCATTCTAAGTGTTTTCTGTATATGATCTCATTTTATCCTTACTAACCATGAGGAATATTTCTGCCCATTTTACAGGCAAGAAGTCTGTTTCACAAAGATTAACTAACGTGCCCAAAGCATTATATCAAATCAAAAGCACTTGATTATATCAAATTGTAGACATCTCATTATTAAAAAAAAAGAAAACTAAAAGAAAATGCTGCAATTCTAATTACAATGTGCCATCAGTTGACAGATACAACCTGATTTCAGTGGTGTTAAATGTGCAAAATACCTAAGAATCAATGACACATAACAAGTGAGGGATCCATAGCATGACAGTCTTCACTATTATGTTATTTTACTTCATAAAAGCCATACAAGATGCAAAATGTTTATGACAAATTGATGCAAACTTTACCTGGGATTTGAGTACTGTTCTTTAGTCTATCTCCTCTCTCCTCTCTCCTCTCTCTTCTTTCCTTTAAGAATTATTCACAGCTTTTCTGCTCTTTTTAAGCTTCCTACTTAACACCTACCCTCATTCACTTTTTTTGTGGATCACTGTGCATCTTACTTCGTTGAGAAAATGAGACCACTGGTCACGTGTCTCTTAACTTCTGCCCCCCTACCCACCACACTACCTGTAGACATATCCGCATCAACAGAGAGCTTCCCTTTCTCCCTCTGTTTTCAAGGGCAAGTGTTCTGCCCTTGTGTTATAGTCTGGCTCCTCCTTATCCTCTTACCCCTGTTGCTTATTGTTTCCTCTGAGGTTGCCAGTCATCCTTCTCTCCTAATCTGCAACCCCTCTCTCTATGAGTTTCTCTCCCTCAGCCTGTAAACATGGCCAAGGCCCAACTCCTAACCTTCCACTCCAGTCTTTCTCCCTCTTATTTGAAATTCATGGAGAATTCTCCACAGGCACTGTCTTCATTTTCTCACCTTCCATATCTGCTTCAGCCCACCACAACTTCTCCTCCCTTAACATTTAGTTGAAATTGCCCTTAACGAGTTTCTCAGTGACCTGCTATTTTTAAGATCCAAAGGAATTTTTTTGTCTTCATTTTATTGACCCCCTTTGCTGAGTTTGTGTGATATGGTTGATTTCTTCTTTATGTGAAAAGCTCTACCTTACTGGCTTCCAAGGCAGCACACTCTCCTGATTCCTCCTATCTCTTTGTTTCTTAATCACTCCAATACTGGCATTTTCCAGGTTCTATCCCAAGGCTACTGTTGTAGCCACTTTCCACACTTTTCTCTGATGGTTCAAAATATTGTGTACATGTTGACGAAATCCCAAATACAGACCTCTTTCCTGAGCACTGTATCCCAGATATTTATCTTAAGTTCCCCTTTCTTCCCTACCTACTCGGAACTTCCATTTGGATGTCAGTCATCTCACACTCAACATGTTTAAAACCAGATTCTTATTTCCCTTTCGTAAACCTATTCCTCAAACCATTTCTCCTTTCAGCTGATGGAAATTCAAATTTCCATTTACTTACTCCCCAAAACTTGATGTCATCTTCAACTTCTCTCTCTCTGTTGGACCTTATATCCAGTCCATCGACAAGTCTTGTCCCTTCTACCATCAAAATATATTCAGAATCTGACCACTTTCACCCTCTCCACTGCTGCCACCCTTATCTATTCTGCCATCTTATACTACCTTGATTGCAACAGCTTCTAACTGAGCTCCCTCCTCATCCCTTGCTCCCCTCTGCTCTGTTCTCTACTGAGCAACCAACATGGATTTTTGGTCACGTCTCTGACCTCATGTCCTGCCACTATGCATCAAAAACACCCTTCTCACACCACACTTGTTCCAAAGCCATCAGACTTGTTTTCCCCACCCTCAGCCTGAAGCATTCTTTTACTATGCATGACTCACTCCCTCACTTTTTTGGGTCTTTGCTGAAATATCTCCTTATCAGGAAGGGCTTCTTAGCATTCTATATAAAATAGCTCTTCTCCATCATCTTTTTCCCTGCTTTACTTCTTGTTGATGACCCTTTGTTTTTTTCACAGAGACTCACTTTGTAATCCAGGCTGGAGTGCAGTGGCGTGATCTCAGCTCACTGCAACGTCCGCCTACTGGGTTCAAGCGATTCTCGTGCCTTAGCCTCCTGAGTTGCTGGGAGTACAAGCACGTGCCACCACACCAAGCTAATTTTTGTGTGTGTATTTGTATTTTTTTTAATTTCTTTTAGTACAGACGGGGTTTTACCATGTTGGCCAGGCTGGTCTTGAACTCCCAACCTCAGGTGATCCACCTGTCTCGACCTCCCAAACTGCTGGGATCGCAGGCATGAACCACTGCACCTGGCTGACCCTTTGTTTTTCTTATCACATCTGACACATTACTCATATATTTTTTTTCTTGGGCTTCAGAATGACAGATAAATTTTATTGACTCATGCATGGCTCTACTTGTTTATTTAATTAGCTAGTTGTGTGTTTGTTTTTGATAGCTGTAAATTCACCATTCAACATAGAAACTAGAAGCATAAATCATTATATATATGTGTGTGCACGTGTATACATATATATGTATATATGTATAGATATAATTTTAAAATTAAAATATAAATAAATTTTTTTTTTGCCACCACTCCAGACTCAACTAGCATGTAAGCTACATGCGTCCAAGGACTTTGTTTTGTTCCTTCCGTATACACAGCATGTAAAATAGTGCCTAACACATAGGCACTTGAAAATAAAGTAAGAACTGCATATTTATACATTAATGTTCTCAACAGTAATGTAACTATTGACATGTCCCAAACCAGGGGACATATCTTTACCTCTGTTCTGCTCAGCCTTTCCTCTCTACAGTCCTTTCTTTCACTTTGCTCCCTAGAAGCATGAACTGCAGTGAGCACTCCCTCCCTGCCTTTGCTTGTACTGTCTTCTACCCCTGAAACTGCACCCCTGACCCTTTGGCTTTAGGATACTTGCACAACTCCTTTTTCCAGACGTTCACGAGTCACCTCCAAATGCTTTCTCACATAATCTAATGATTACGTGTCTTGGGGTTGACCTTGTCATGGAGTATCTTACTGGGGTTGTCTGGATTTCCTGAATTTAAATGTTGCCCTGTCTTGTTAGGTCGGGGAACTTCTCTTGGATGATGTCCTGAAGTATGTTTTCTCCAAAGGCATGAGCTCCTCGAAGTTCAGGAAGCAATCCAAGACTTCACCCTTGATCTTTTTCCACAGCCCTGTGGGGTGAATAGAAGCAGGCATTAGATAGAGCTCACACATGGAGAAACTGAAGTACGCTCCATGACTTCTGAGCAGGAGGAATAGCTCAGAGCCCCCCAGAGCTCCTCTTCAGACCTCCTATTTAATGGTACTTTGGGGAGGGGGCTGGTTCTCTGTGGCTTCGGCAAATCTTACTATAAAGCCTTGTGCCCCTCCGAAGGTAACCATGGATACCACTGAGCTGGCACAAAAGCCTTCAGTTAGTGGAGACTACAAGTGGTTTTCAGGGGCTGGAGGAATTTTCAGGGAAGGGGCAAAACGTGGAAACACTTGCAAAGGGAAGACCTTTGCCTCAGACCCCTTGGCTGGATGTGTTTCAGTTAAGATGGGCACTTAATGTTCAGCGGAGCGCTGGAGCAGTGACAAGGCTCTAATCTGGGACTGGGATAGTAACTAGCTGTGAAGTGAGAATCAAAGTGAATCCCAGGCGCTTTTTGTTCTTGGAAAGCAGGGACCCTGCTGTGAAATCTGGAGCGGGGTTGTTGGGGAGTTGAGGGGCTGACCAAAGCGATGCCAGCAGCAACCCAGTCTCCTGAGTGACCCAGGCCAGGGTCTGGAAACATCGGGGTGTCCTGGCCCCAGTCAGGGAGAGCTTCCAGCAGCGCCAGGTCCCTATCCTCATCTCTGCCCTCGGGGGTGTTTTTCTCCTTTCAGCCCAGGGCTACAGGCAGGCAGGAGAAATTCACACCTGGAATATCTCGAGGAGGCGCCTTATTTCCTCTGAGCCCTTGCTGAGTGTCGAGAGGGTGCTCATGTCCCTCCTCGGACCCCAAGAGTCCACAGTCTTCCCTCACACCCCTTTATTCTCGGACGAGGCCCGTGTGGTGAGCGGGAACCCCTGCTGTCCCTTGGACCGGCGCGGAGCTGGGCCCTAACTTTGCAGTTCCCGCCGCAGCGGCACGCCCCCGCGAGGTGGGAGCGGGAAGCCCAGCCGCACCGAGGCTCAACTCCGCCAGGTGCAGAGTGGGTGCGGGTCAGGGCCAATGGGAGTGTGTGTGGCCAAGCCTGCTGGTTTCCTGAACCGAAATTCTCCGGGGAGGGAGAGAAGAGGAGGGTGCGGGAGATGGACTTGGAGGCGAGAGGTGGCGGCAGTTTCCAGGAGCTTTGACGTAGACTTGGAGAGGCGCCGAGCACTCCCACTGCTTAAGTAGAGGCACGGTAGCCTCCAGGACGCGGAAGCTGGGGACAGCCACTCGCTCGGGAGCAGCCTGAGCGTTTCCTCTCCGCGTACTCGAGGGAACTCTCTCCACGCGTTCGAGGGAACCCGGAAGGGGCCAGGCGGGTGAGTGCGGAGGGAAGCCCTTGTGCCATCTGGGAGTAGAGCCGCCGACTCAGGAGGTGAGTGGGGCCCAAAGGACAGAGTGGGTCCCTGGCAGCTCCGCCCTGCGGAGGGTGAGGCTGCGGAATCAAGTGCGGGGCCGATACTCAGCGCGGGGCTCGTAGCGGGGTGCACGAAGGACTCCAGGTTCAAGGAACTCAGAGAAACACCTTTCCAGGGTCTGGGAAGCCTCTCCTGAAATTTAGAAGGGGACCTAAAGGAGCCAATTTGAACGCCGTGGCGCCAGCAGACAGGGAGTCCCGGATAAAGCCAACTTCAATACCTTAGACAGAGTCCTGCCCTCTGAAAACTTAGCTTAGACTTGTCCTTTAGGAAAACCACCCTTCAATGTACCTCGATATTTTAGTACGGAAAGGGACACAACAAATATGATTTCAAGTAGAGATAATGCATACATGATATGAAAGGTAGAGGAAATAGTTTTTGAATAATCTTATATCTCTAACATGCTTCTTCAATATAGGAACATGCATGTTCAAAGACACTTTCTGAAATATTTATTTAACAGTACCTAAACATGTCCTACTGCTGTTCAGAAGAGACAGATTATCCATCTTATGGTGTTATCATTAAATATTCCAATATAAGAGTATTCCCATAAGCTGTATTTTGCTTGCTTTCGTGATACTAACATCTAAAAGGTTTGGAAATATAATACAAACCTGAAAGTGAGCTGTATGTGCCCTTCCTATTTTTTCTTTATGTTAGAGCTGTTTAAATGTGATATACATTTGTATAGTCTGTGAAGGAATAGATACACTTCTTCTGGCAAAAAGTGAACACTTAGGTTATTATTATTTTAAGAGCATCATTTATCATTGCACTTGTCTGAAGTGGTAGCAAAAGAACAATTTCAAAGTGGTACGTGGATGCCTCAATTTTATGGCAACAGACATTGAAAGCCAGAAAAGTTGAATGAGAGTCACATTTAAAAAAAAATTCTTGAGATTCATAGCAAGAATAGAGATATTATAAAACATTATCTTTCTGAAAGTTATATCAGAATTGCAGGACATTATTGGTATTTGTAAAATGCTTATTGATTCTACTCTAATTGGTTGAATATATGTCTCTTTGTTTCCACATATATTCATCCATACTTTTAGCAAATTGTCTTGTGTTAATTTTACTATAACACTTGACAATTCTGATATATTTTTTGAAAAAAATTAAGAGTCACTGTGAACAGGAACGCATCTAAAGGTTAAATATATTTAAATTCTTAATTATATATAAGTCCTAGATTAGGAGAGCCAGGTTTCACTAAGATATTATGGAATAGTTAAAGCCATGCAGCAAAACTTTAAATGTTCACTTAGTATTCTTTTAGACTACATTCTTCTGTACCAGAGAAAAACAGATTCGCAGATTAATTTATTCATCTTGTACAGGAACACATCTTAGGAGTGAATATGTCTTGGCCTAACTATCTTGGATTTATGTTCACTCCCTGGCCTGGCAATGAGTCATTTTAGATAGAATGGAGCTTGTGATATGGGAGCTTGGCTAAGATTTCCCTACTTTGTGACAATGATGTGTTTCCTTTGCTGGAATTAAGGTTATTAAGGGCATACTTATTTTCTTTACCGAGCAGAGCACAAGCGAGGACTGATACGAAATATTTCCATCCTGTGCAGTTTTAGGGCCATGGCTGATCCTGGGAACAGAGGAGGGATCCACCACCCCTTGAGCTTCACCTGCTCCTTGCTCATTGTGGGAATGTGCTGTGTATCTCCTTTCTTCTGCCATAGCCAGACAGACCTGCTGGCTCTTAACCAAGCTGATCCTCAGTGCTGGGAATCTTCCTCAGTGCTTCTCCTGGAAATGTGGAAGCCTCGCATTTCCAACACTGTTTCAGGCTTCTGGGATTTTATGATCTACCTGAAGTCATCTGAGAACTTGAAGCATGGAGCACTGTTTTGGGATCTGGCCCAACTCTTCTGGGACATCTATGTGGACTGTGTGCTCTCTAGGAACCATGGCTTAGGAAGGAGGCAATTGGTTGGAGAGGAAGAGAAAATCTCAGCAGCGCATCCACAGCACACAAGGAGTAAACAAGGTGGTCAACCCCAGCTCCCATGTCTTTTGAAAGGGTCAATCAAGTATGAATGTGCTGAATTGTGAGGAAGAGGGAAATGGCATTAGGGGAATCCAGTGTCATATATATTCCTCTCAAGAGGTGAACCCCAAGAGCACACAACTGATAGGAAGATAGATAGTACTTCTTTTTGCATTGCATAGTAGCTGTTTATATCAACATATTGTCCTCATCCTCATACTTCCTGTGAACAGCAGCAAGGAAGAGTCAGAAAGAAAAGACAAAAAGCACGATTCCCAAAATACAACATAAAAGTATAAACAGATCCCCCAAGATCAACATTATTTTTTACTATTAGCCTGAACACTGGCAGTCATAACCTGGTGTTTACTTGCCGTGGAATTGAAAAGACTTGAATATAAGCTTAGGAAACATTTGCAGCACACAAACTCTTGCCCTTGTTAAACTGAAAGTAAATATTGCTTTCATGTAAATAGAGAGGCTCTTTGAGAGGTATTCAGTTGAAGAAATAAAGAGTAAAAAAGTCAGCTGGCATGTAGATTCACTTCATGTTGCTTTTTGAATGAATCTCAAATAAGTAATTAACTTGCAGCAATCTGAGTAATTAATTTTTTTTTTTTTTTTTTTTTGAGACGGAGTCTCGCTCTTTCGCCCAGGCTGGACTGCAGTGGCACTATCTCTGCTCACTGCAAGCTCCGCCTCCCGGGTTCACGCCATTCTCCTGCCTCAGCCTCCCGAGTAGCTGGGACTACAGGCGCCCGCCACTGCGCCCAGCTAATTTTTTGTATTTTTAGTAGAGACGAGGTTTCACCGTGTTAGCCAGGATGGTCTCGATCTCCTGACCTCCTGATCCACCCGCCTCGGCCTCCCAAAGTGCTGGGATTACAGGCGTGAGCCACCGCGCCCGGCCCTGAATAATTAATTTTTAGTAAGTTGGAACTTGCTACAAATTTAGAGTTTTTCATTGAGGTAAATACTCTATTCAAATAGTCTCGTCTGAGGGTACAGAAAAAAAGTCCCTTATAGAATTAGAATGAGGTTGAGTAAGCCTCTGTGAGTAAGCGGAGAGATGCCTGAACCCTATACATATTATTTTTATCCTTTTTTGATGTCATTTCAACCAATGAGCATTGAAACCTTTTATCAAGGGCTGTTTGAGTGGCAATAACTCTTTAGAATAATATATGCAACAGTAGAAAACGGGCATAACTAATTTTTACATTTGTACGTTTTAGTGTTAGAATTGTTACATATTCCTGTAATCTCCATATTAAAATAGCAATTAACAGTGGTAGTTCTAGTGCTACCCTTTCCCAAGATATTTTAGAGCTTTTATATATCTAGTTTGTTTTAACCTTAGTAATTAAAAATCCTCATGATTTGCTGATCCAAAAAACCCAGATAATTCATGGCTATTATTTACAGATAAGTTTATTATTTTGGTCAGTGTTATTGAAATTCAAACTAATTTCATTTTTAGAGGAAATATTCTTTCAGCAGCCTTGCTACTAAAGTAGAAATACCAAATGAATATTTTTAAATGTTGGTTACCCATATTTTTAAAATATTTTGAACAGAGGCTGCCCAGGCATCAGCACCAGTATGGACCATGTTTTTTTTTTTTATTCTATACTGCTGAGGATGGTCTGTAGGGCCTTTTCTTCCATATTTTAAAAATCATATTGGCCAGGCGTGGTGGCTCACGCCTGTAATCCCAGTACTTTGGGAGGCCGAGGCGGGCAGAACACGAGGTCAGGAGATCGAGACCATCCTGGCTAACACGGTGAAACCCCGTCTCTACTAAAAATACAAAACAATTAGCCGGGCATGGTGGCCGGCACCTGTAGTCCCAAGCTACTCGGGAGGCTGAGGCAGGAGAATGGCGTGAACCCGGGAGGCAGAGCTTGCAGTGAGCCGAGATCGCACCACTGCACTCCAGACTGGGTGACAGAGTGAGACTTTGTCTTAAAAAAAATAAAAAAAATCATATTTAGCTGTCTTACTCAAATCACCAGCAATATTGTTTTCTATCTTGCACTCACTTTGAATAACTCAAAGAAATGTCTACTGAATAAATGAAAATATTATTTGTATTCAGCTGAACACAAAAAGTTATATATATACTTATTTTATAAAGCTTTTCTCCAAGACAGCTTCAACTTTGGAAGTCACTTCCTTCATCTTGCTACAGAGTTGTTTGTGATTCAGCTGGTCTGCAAACTTTAGGGAGTTGGTACGCAAGTAGCCAAATAGCAGGAGTGAGCATTTCACTTTATTGAGATTATTTTAATGTTTGACACAAAAAATTGTTTGCAGACCAAGAAACAAGACTTTCCATTTGGTTTGTATAACCACAGTCAAAGAGGGTCTTGGGTCAAGGAAATACCATGTCCAACAGTTAAATAGTTACAGGAACATTGAGATTTCATCTCAAGAGGCTTGATTAAATCTCTAGTGGTTCAACTGGGCTCTGAATGTACCTCCAATTTTTTTTTCTTTTGTCCCTCGGGGATAATATGTTGTTAGGTTGGGACGGGAGTGAAGGTGAAGCAGTGCTTGTCTCTACAGTTCTCAAGGAAATCACATCATCAGTTCAGAAGACAAGAAGAACTAAAATAAGTGTCTATGTAATATGCAAAAAAGGTTCTTGTTATTTTGATGTCTTCAAATCAAATAGTGTAAATGCACTTGATAAATCTTACTATGAATCATACTTTGTTAAAAACATAAAACTCCTATGTAATTTTGCATGTTAATATATTTGTTAACACTGAGTCAACAAATATGAAAACAAAAAAATATCAAATAACTGCATAACTGTGAGCAAGTTAACTAATTTAGCCATCAGTTCTTTCAACTGAAAAAGAAATGTACGGAAAGTAGATGACACACAAAGTCTCATCTTTTCTGTTCCAATGTACTGTGATTCTGTAAAAAAAGAAATGTATGAAAGGCACTTATTTAACTATGAGAAGAACCTGGAAGAGCTTCACCCCAAGGACAGTTGACTGAGCTGGATGGTGACCTGGACACCATGGCTGTTTATAACAATGATTAGCAGGAACAGACGAGGTTCAGAAATAAAAGGGCCAGAGATGTCATTATGAGAAAAGCCTCTAAAGATCATTGTTATTTAGTCTAGAAAGGCATGGGCTAATAGCTAAAGGTTGAAGTATCCAAGAGAAGGTATGAAGAGGATGTACCCAGAGTTAACCAGTTAACCACTAAATTTTGATGGGTTATGTCAAGGGAGAAAGAGAGAAAGGGTGAGACACACACACACACACACACACACACACACACACACACACACACACACACACATAGAGAGAGAGAGAGAGTTAAGGAAAGAGCATACTGATGACTCCTAAATAGAAAATAACAGAATTGAGATTAACTCATGGGTTAGTAAAGGTTTCAATGCAAATGAAGAAATTTTGAAGTACATTCTTCTTTGTGTCAAAAATGGTGGGCTCCTCCTTCAACAAACCTTGCTCTGCCACTGGGAGGGACAAAAAGCCCTCCTTCCTGAGCCTGGCATTTTGTATATTCTAGAAAAATAGTGAGTCTTTGTTTTCCTCTGCGATTAGAAAATTAAAATTTAGATTTATAATCTGATGGTGTTTGCAGCTGGTGTCTCACTAGCTGGCCAATGCTCATAGTGCTTATATTTTAAACACTAACCACAAGAGAAAACAATGGTTCACAAACATAAATAGACTCTCAAATGCTTGATTTTCTACTTCACCCATTCCAAGAAATTTTCTAAGCCACATACTCAGCAATTACCCACCTAGAAATCTACTGTTAAGAAACATTTAGAGCTGCAGCCAATGATGCAATCGAAGGCTATTCATTGCAATTTTATGTATAGTAACAGGAAACCTGAAAATAATCTAAATGCCCCACGATACGGTAGTGGCTAAATAAGTTATAGTATAAAGTGTGCATACACAAAACTATGGTTGTCTCTAGGAGGTTACATTTTGGGTGGTTTACATTTTTTCTTTATATTTCTGTATAAAAAATATATAATGACTATTTTTCACTTTTTTAAAATCAGGCAAATATTTTAATGCCTATTAATTGACAAAAATGTATTTATTATAATGTATTTGTTTTAGATTATATAACTAAACTGCATAGGACACAAGACTTTGCACAAATACACACTTACATATATTCCTCTGAAATCAATTCATAGAGAATTTTGATATTGGAGTGGCAGAAACATCAAACCTGCCTTTTTAAAATAATTTATTGATATTTAATTAACCTGAAACTAATTTGGTGATCTTATGAAGTTCCGCTTTTCTACTTTCAGGTACATATTCTCAGCTCCTAAGGACCTCCTTCCTAAAGAAGAAAGAGTTGATTGAAGATTTGATAAGCATGCATGTGCGTAGGAGTGGGTCTAGTGTCATTGGAAAAGTGAACCTGGAAATAAAGAGAAAATAAATTGAACTCAGAGCTAATTCACGCCTTGGAATTAAATATACATATATATAACATTTTTCTTAACTATTGATTATTTATTTATTTCAAATGGTGGGAATGCCCAGAGATAAATATGAACCCAAATTCTCTCAGTATATTTATTTAAAGCTGCTTTCTATTATTTATTTATTTATTTATTTTAGGCTGCTAGCATGTTTCTTCAAATGCTGACATTACTGCCAGTCTATCCCACAGTCTAAAGGAGTTAAATAACTTCCAGAGATGACTTGAGAATTCTTTGTATTCATTTAATAGTTCATTTTGGGATGCTCAACATGTTAATAAACTAGTGTGCCATACATTTAACTTGAATATACTGCATGGCTTCCAAGACTTTAACCACTGGATTGCTTATGCACAGGCACATAGGAGACTATATTTATGAATGCTAGTTACTGACAATCTATGATATCTGAATCTTGTTTGACAGCATATTTTTGAATACTGAATGAAGCAAAAAGTAAAACAAAACAAAAAACTGGCAAATAAAGCATTCTTCTAATGAAAACAAAATTAATAAAAGCTCTGTACCCCAGGTAATGTTATTGGAGTCTCTTTATTTCAATATTTAATGTTACCACTAATGACATCCAAACTCTAATAAAATAAGGTTGAAGTGTAAATAGGTACAAATTATTTCCCAATAAGCATATTTGTTATTTGATTAAATATTATAACTCCATAAGTGGTTACACTTTGCATTGAAAAACAAAATAAAAGGAACAGCATTATAAGAGAAGAACCCATAAATAATTATTTTCCTGAAAAATGACCAGGCCTGAGCAAGGTTTATAGCAGAGAAGTCCAATTAGCAAATGTATTTGAGTTATGGACACAATGCTATTTTTATCTCTAATTATTCCCAACTCTCCAATCACTCTATTATAACCAATATCTAGGATTGACAGCCAGTTTGAATTTCAGATATGTTAGCAATTCCCTTGCCTTTTTCAGGTCCAAAGGAAGCCTCAGTAAATCTTTTCATTGAAGGATTAGGGCCCTCCTTAAACTAGAAATTGCATCTAAAGGGTTATTATCAGAAAACAGTTTCATTTGAGGATTAGCTGAGTCTTCACAACAGGAAAAGGAAGCTAGGGGAAAGAGGTTGGGGAGAAGGCCCAGCCTCAGCTTTTGGCTTGTTGGGAAAATTAGTATTTTATTAAAAAGCTGCCACCCTTTGACTACCTTTTCAACATATAGGCTCGTGATTTTGCATTGATGATGCTTTTTCTAATGTTTTTCATCATATTGTTCAAAACTATCATGTAAATTCACTATCTTTTATAAATCATCAAAGAGACACTACACTTGGAGAATGAGCTTGCAGAAGAGCCTGTCCTTTGTTCTTCCCTCACCTTGGTACTCCATGACAGGGATTGGCAATCTTTTTCTGTAAAGTCTGATAGTAAATATTATAGGCTTTCTGGGCCATCCAGTGTCTGCTGTAACTAATCAATTCTGCCTCGGCAGAACAAAAGCACTTATCACAATACATAACTGAATGAATATGGTTGTGTTCCAATAAAACTCTGTTTATGGACACTGAAATCAGAATCCATACACTTTTTGGGTGCCACAAAATATTTTTCTTTGGACTTTTTCAATATTTTGAAAAGACATAATAACCACACTTAGCTCATAGCCTCTTCAAAACAGGGAGCGAGCAGAATTTGGCCCAGGGACTGCAGCTTGCTGATGAAGCTTACCAAAAGTGTAAGGAACAAACTGGGATGAAATAAAAAGAAGAGTAACTATGCTAAGTGACAAAACTAAAACCAAAATTTTATGATAGGCTGAAAAGCAGATTAAAAACTATTAGGATGAGATGGAACAGGGATAACCTAGTCCTAATCCCATCCAATGGGACATTATTTCACTCTGTAAACAGTTCTAGGAATTACAGATCACATAAAAATCCACAGCCTCTCAGAATGTAACATGGCCTGCATCTCAAGATGATAGACAAAAACATTGAAATCACCACAATATTTATTGAAAGAAAGTACAGAGCAGTAGTTAGAGTACAGGCTCAGAAGCTGAGTTCAAATCCCAGCTTCATCAAGACATGGCCAAATCAACTTTGGACAAGTTACTAAACCTCTTTATGCCTTAGTTTCCTCATAAAATGAGAAACATACTACCTAGGTTTCTTGTGAGGATTAAATGAGTCAGCGCACAGAAAGTGTTTAAAAACTAAGTGCACTAACAGTCAAAAAATGTTAGCTATTACTTTGGGCATTAGTAAGTTAAGCATCTGTAACCTAATCCAACATAACAGAGAAAGGAGGCACACAGATGCTTTGGTGAAACTTGTTGGATGTGGAGATTTTAGAGACAAACATTCATATATTAAATTTTTTATTTTGAGATACTTGATTCATATACAGTTATAAGAAATAATACAGAGACATCTGTATGCCCTTATCTAGTTTCCCCAATGGGAACATCTTGCGTAACTATGGTACAATATTACAACTAGGAAACAGTGGTATAATCCAAATTTATTCAGATGTTACCAGTTTTACATGCACTCAATTGTGTGTGTGTGTGTGTATGTGTGTGTGTATGTATTTAGTTCTTTGCTAAGCGTATTCTCCAGCAGAAGCATCAAGATAGAAAATTAGGCCATCAATTCAGTAATTTACATGATACTTGAGGAAGACAGTTGCATGCATCTGTGTAGGTCACACGCTTGAATGTTACTCCAGAGGCATTCACAGTAAGAATGGCCCTTCATGCAGAGATCGGACTCTGCCATTTCTTCCTTCCTTCTTCATCCTCTACTCGCCCCCCTAACCCCCAACCTTCACTCTGAACTGCAGAACTAAGATACATAAGTGGGGAAGGAGATCAAAAAACAAAACTTGTTTTCTTCATAGTTCACACCAAACTATTAAAAGAAAGGTAGAAGTCTTAATTACAGTTGTGCAACTGCATTTTGTCATCACACCAAGACGCATTTGAGCCTGGACTCCATTTCACTTCAAATTGGGCAAGGTGATTTGATCAACAAGGGCAGAGAAGGCCCTGCATACTCGCTGAGCTCCACTGTACAGGTCCATGTTTACTGAAGACTCCGGGCCTGAAATCAACAAACAGGAGAGTCTTTTAGAGAAACATACCTGTAGGTTCTCATGAAGATCTTGGTAAAGCTCTCACACGGAGAAGAAACAGAATCCATTTTTCTTCAGTTCTCGAGGACAATGTCCTTAAGTTAGCTAGCAAATAAAATGGCTATTATTTGCCATGATCATTACTACGAATTCAGTCAGGCATAGGTTCTTAAGAAGCAATTTCCCATGGCTCCTTGCACAAATCGGAGTAGCCAGAAAGCCCATTATTGAGCAGTGGCTCCAAAATTCTGTTGTATATAAAAATCACCTGGAGAGTGTTAAAACAGATTTCTGGACCTCACCTACATAGTTCAGAGTTCAGGTGGGACGGAGCCTGAGCATTTATATTTATTGTTAAGTTCCCAGGTGATGCTGATGAGGCTAGTCCAGACACCACATTTTGAGAACCAGTGCTCTATAGTTACCTGATTAATGGTTTGAGTGTCCCCTGTGATCTGTCATAATAGGAATTGTGGTGTAGAAAGATCTACGATTTGGCAGGTAACAACTAAAATTTTGATATGCATAATCTTTAACTTAAAGAGTTCTGTTTTTAGGAATTGATCTTACAAACATATTTACATTTGTGCATAAAGATATATGTCATAAGGATACACGCCAAAGCATTTTTGTGATAAAAATTGGAAGCAACTTAATTATATACCAATAAATAAATTATAGTGCATTTGTACCCTGGCATATTATGCAGCATTTTAAAAATGACGTTCCTTAATGTCTAAGATATTGAACAAGTGAAGAAAGCAAAAGCATAGTATGATCTAACTTACGTTGAAAAAGTAAAGACATACATATGTGCATAGAAAACAGTTTGAAGGAAACTCACTAAACTGTTAATAGTGGTTATCTCTGAAAAACAAGTGGAAGAGAGTGAAGAGCATGAAGATGAATTCATTTTTTAAAAAAATCTGTGCACTTTGCATTTTAATTTACAATAAACATGCAGTGTTACATTATTTGTGTAATTAATAAAAAGATCATAGGAAATGAAAACATGGGGAGATTTATTTTGTTAGTTGTTTACTTTTTAGCTACATAATTTATATTGTGGGTCCATCTGTGCTGTTTTTTGTTGAACATAAGGCTAGAGGGTTCATGCATTTTTTATCCCACTTATCACTCCAATACCGCTCCAGAGGACCTTGACTAAATAATATTTTATTGTCTGACTAACAAACCTTGTCCAGAGGCAAACTTTTTAGGACATTGTTTCTCAGGCCACAGTGATAAAAACTTAAAATACAGCAATAAATAAATAGGAAAGCATAATCAATCTCACATACTGTAATTTTTCTTGTTATTCGTTGTTTTCTTTTTCAGCTCTAGTCTCTTGAAATATTAAAAATAGCCAAAAATATGCACCTAACGCCTAGCATGTTGCTTGGCATATACTTGGAATTAAATAAATGTAAGGACTGAATTAATATAGCACATAGGTAGAGACCTAATGAGATGTTAGATGGAACACTTGTGAAATTGGCAGTCCAGAGAAAATCACAATGACAAAATAATTCACTTAAATGCAATTAAAAGTCTATCTAGTCTTTGAATAAATCAGGGATGTGAGAGTAGACTACAAGAATGATAGATGTAGAAATGAAAAAGTATTAGGTTTTTTAGTCTATGTTCACTCTTCTGGGCAACTGGAATACTGAGCCCATATCTTATTTACAATAATTAATTAAGCAAGCCAATATGTATTGAATAGCTACTCTGTACTAAGACCTTTCCCTTGAGCTCCAGATTGTACTTGTTGATTGTCTCTGTGATGTCTTCATTTGGATATCTCTCAGGCAATTCACAATATGTTCAAAACAGAACTCTTGATTTGCCAACCGCATTAACAGTTTTCCCAGCTTTCCCCATTGCAGTAAGTGTATCACCACCCATTCAGGGCAACACTGTCATCTCTTGGCTAGACTACAGTAGGCTTTTACCTGGTCCCTTTGCTCACCCCTTGCCTTTCTCTAAGTCACTCTCCACACAATGCCAGAATGTTTTAAAAATAGAAACATACCCCACTTCAAAATAAATGTCCAGTGCCAAGCACAGTGCTTGGCACACAGCAAATGCTTGATTAATATTTGTTGAATGAATGAGTGATTGAATGATGAACCAACTAGACTATTTTTTTGCCTTCATGAAGCTTAAATGCTGGAAATCTATTTTTTCCCACTAATTACTTCTGGGTATATCTGTATCTATATCTATCTATCTATCATCATCTATCTATCTATCTATCTATCTATCATCTATCTATCTATCTATCATCTATCTATCTGTCTATCTATCTATCATCTGTCTATCTATCTATCTATCTATCTATCTATGTATCTATGAAGCAATGAATATAGTTAATCCTCGGACAACATGAATTTGAACTATGTGAGCCAACTAATTCACGGATTTTCTTCTACCTCTGCCACACCTGAGAAAGCAAGAGCAACCCCTCTCTAACTCCTTCTTTTCAGCCTACTCAATGTGAAGATGATGAGGATGAAGATCTTTATGATGATCTACTCCCTGTTAATGAATAGTAAATATATTTTCTCTTCCTTATGATTCCCTTAATAACATTTTCTTTTTTCTAGCTTACTTTATTGTAAGAATGCAATATATGATACAAATAACATACAAAATATTTGTCAATCAACTGTTTATTTTACTGGTAAGGCTTTTGTTCAACAGTAGGCTATTAGTAGTTAAGTTTTAGAGGAGTAAAAAGTTATATGCTGATTTTTGGCAGCATGGAGGGTCAGTGCCTTTAACTTTTACATTGCTCAAGGGTCAACTGTATATCCATTACTATTCCAGTAAACACTTCTAGGATTCCCAGACAACATTTGAGATTACCTTATAAACAAATGAGATACAAATAAAGCGCTCTCCTGAGCTTGGTCATTTCCTTAGAATTTGCTAAATTTGAAGTTTTATTTTCTGATTACTTAATACTTTTGAGTGATGGTTCTAGATGGAGAAAAAAGGAACAGGAATAAACCTCTTGCTCCCCACTCTTAACCATGCTCTCGTACATATAAGATCATGGCATATGCAAATAGAGATCATTTTACTTGTTCCTTTCTGATTGGGATGCCTCTTCTTTCTTTTTCTTGTGTAATTACTCTGGCTAGGACTTCCACTACTATGTTGAATAGATGTAGTGAAAATAGGCATCCTTGCTTTGTTCCTGATCTTAAAGAAAAAAACTTCAGCTTTTCACCTTTAAGAAAAAGGAATATGTGTTAGCTGTGGGTTTTTCTTATTTGGACTTTATTATGTTGAGATAATTTCTTTCTATTCCTAGTTTGTTGAGAGTTTCTCATGAGAGTGTATTGAATTCTGTAAAATGCTTTTTTCCTGTATCTATTGTGATGATTGTGTGATTTTTTTTTTTTTGAGACAGAGTCTTGCTCTGTTGCCCAGGCTGGAGTGCAGTAGTGTGATCATAGTTCACTGTAACTTTGAACTCCTGGGCTCAAATGATTCTCTTGTCTCAGTCTCTTGAGTAGCTAGGATTATAGGCATGTGTCACCATGCCCAGCTAAATTTTCTTTTTCTTTGTGATAGGGTCTTGCTCTGTCACCCAGGCTGGAGTCACTGCAGCCTTGATCTTCCAGGCTCAAGGCATCCTCCTGCTTCAGCCTCTTGAGTAGCTGGGACTGCAGGCATGTACCAACACATCCAGCTAATAAATTTTTTTGTAGAGATAGGGTCTTGACAAGTTGCTCAGGCTGGTCTCAAACTCCTGGCCTCAATTGGTCCTCCTACCTCAGCCTCCCAAAGCACTAGAATTATAGGCTTGAGCCACCATGACTGGTCATTGATTTCTTCTTTGACCCATTGGTTGTTCAAGAATGTGTTGTGTAGTTTAACATCTCTATATATTTTTTAGTTTTCCTTCTGCTATTAATTTCTAGTTTTATTTCACTGTGGTTGGAAAAGATATTTGGCATGATTTCAATCTTCTTAAATTTGTTAAGACTTGTTTTGTGCATTAACGTATGATCTATCCCAGAAAATGTTCCATGTTTGCTGGAGAAGAATGTATATTCTGCACTATTGGGTGAAATAGTCTTTATATGTCTCTCAGGCCTATTTGGTTTACTGTGTTGTTCAAGTCTATTATTTCCTTATTGATTTTCTGTCTGGAGGCTCTAATCATTATTGAAAGTGGGTCATTGAAGTCCCCTACTATTATTCTATCACTCTCTATTTCTCAATTCGGTTTTGTCAATGATTGCTTTGTATATTTAGGTGCTCTGATGTTTGGTGTATATATTATAATAATTATAGGATCTTCTGGGTAAATTGACCCTTTTATCATTTTATAATGACTTCTTTGTCACTTGCATGAGTTTTTGACCTAAAGTCTATTTTGTCTCGTATAACTATAGCCACCCCTGCTATTTTGAATACCATTAACATAAAATATCTTTTTCCATACCTTCATTTTCAGCCTTTGTGTCCTTAAATCTGAAGTGACTCTTTTGTAGACAGCATACAGTTGGGTCTTTTTCTTCAATCCATTCAGGAACTGTATGTATATCTTTTGATTGGAGGCTTTAATCCATTTATATTCAATAATTATTGATAGGGGAGGACAACTTTGACATTTTGAGAGTTACTTTCTGTTTTTTAGTTGTATTGCCCCTCTTCTTCTAGTTTGCTGTCTTTTTTTTAATATTATTTCATTCTTTTCTTTTGTGCATCTTTGACAGCTATTATATTTGCACTTACTATGAGGCTTATATAAAATATCTTATAGTAATAACAGCCTATTTTGGCTGATAATAACTTCACTTCAATTGCATTCAAAAAGTTTTCACTTTTAGTCCCCATACACTTTTCTAAATAGTCTTTTTTTTTCTTTTTTTTAAGACAGAGTTTCACTCTTGTTGCCCAGGCTGGAGTGCAATGGTGTGATCTTGGCTCACCGCAACCTCCGCTTCCCGGGTTCAAGTGATTCTCCTGCCTCAGCCTCCTAACTGGGATTACAGGCGCATGCCACCACACCCGGCTAATTTTGTAGTTTCAGTAGAGACGGGGTTTCTACATGTTGGTCAGGCTCGTCTTGAACTCCCAATCTCAGGTGATCTGCCCACCTCGGCTTCCCAAAGTACTGGGATTATAGGCGTGAGCCATCTCGCCCAGCCATCCCCATACACTTTTCTTTTTGGTTTGTTTGTTTTTATTTTGTTCATTGTTTTGTTGTTGTTTTCATTTTAGAGATGGGATCTTGTTGTCTTGCCCAGAATGGAGTGCAGTGGTGTGATTAGCTCATTGTAACCTCGAACACCAAGGCTCAAGTGACCCTCCCTCCTCAGCCTCCTGCGTAGATATGACTATAGGCATGCGTCACCACACCACACATCTTTACAAAAATTTTTCAAGCAGTTCCCTGACTCAGCCTCTCAAAGTGCTGGGATTACAGATGTGAGCCACCACATCCAGCCCACATTTTGTTACTGACATCACAATTTACATATTTTTGTATTGTATATTCATTAACATACTTTAATGTTATTTTTAATACTTGAGTCTTTTAACTTTTATATTAAAATTAAAATTATTTAAATACCATTGTTTTCATTTTATAGTATTCTGTATTTGCCTGTATACATTTACCTTTACTAATGAGTTTTTGGATATAGTATTTTTGATTGATAGTTTATTTCTTCTTTCAGCACTTTGAATATATTATCCCATTTCTGTGAGGTTTCTGATGTAAAAACTGTTATAATCTTTTTTTTTTTTTTTTTTTTTGAGACGGAGTCTCACGCTCTCACCCAGACTGGAGTGCAGTGGTGCAATCTCAGCTCACTGCAAGCTCCGCCTCCTGGGTTCACGCCATTCTCCTGCCTCAGCCTCTCCCAGTAGCTGGGACTACAGGCGCCCGCCACTACGCTTGGCTAATGTTTTGTATTTTTAGTAGAGATGGGGTTTCACCGTGGTCTCAATCTCCTGACCTCGTGATCTGCCCGCCTCGGCCTCCCAAAGTGCTGGGATTACAAGCGTGAGCCACCGCGCCCGGCCGAAACTGTTATAATCTTATAAGGGTTTCTTTCTACATGATAAGCCACTTTTCTCTTGCCACTTTCAAAATTCTCTTGTGTTTGACTTTTGACAATTTGATTATAATGTGTCTCGGTGTTGAAGTCTTTCAGTTCATCTAATTCAGGGTCTGTTAGGATTCTTGGATCTGAATGTCCATTGTCTTTCTCAATTTGAGAAGTTTTTGACCTTGTTTATTTGAATAAGCTTTCTGACCCTTTCTTTCTCCTCTGCTTCTATAAGTCCCATATTACAAATATTGGTTAGCTTAATAGCATCCCATGTGTCCCTTAAACGTTCATCACTCTTTCTTCTTTTTTCCCTTCTCATCAGATAATTTCAAATGATCTGTCTTTGGGTTTGCTGATTTTTCTGCTTGATCAGTCTGCTGTTGAACACTTCTATTGAAATTTTCAGTTCAGTTATTATATTCTTCAGCTCCAAGACTATTGTTTGGTTCTTTAAAAAATTTCTCTATCTCTTTGTTGAAATCCTCATTTCGTTCATGTATTGTTCTCCTGGCTCATTGAGCATTTTTATGATGGTTATTTTGAGTTCTCTGTCAGGTAATTCAAATATTGCTATTTCATAAGGGTCCATTTTGGAGCTCTGTCTTACGTCTTTGTTGGACTATGTTTCTCTATTAATTTCTTCTTCTTTACTCTTTATGTTGGTATCTGTGCAATAGAAAAAATAACTATCCCTCTTAGTCTTCAAGACTGGCCTCATACAGAAGAAGAGCCTTAGCAATCAGCCTGGTCAGAGATTCTCGGGGGCTCTTCAAACGTTCATACTAGTCCCAGCTGCCTTTTGTTTTTAAACATTAGGCATCTAGAATATGATGGGTCTTGTCAGTAATTTGAGACAGGTTAGACAGAAGCCCAGTCCCTTGGACAGCCCCCAGAAGAATTAGAAAGTCGGATGAATAGTCCAATTGTTTCCCTCCACAAAGAGAGAAGCTGGGATATGGGATTTATTTTCCTGCTTGCTTTGCATTGAGCATTTTGGAAAAGCTATGGTAAGTGTTTTCATGCTAATCCAAGATACCATCTTTGTTCTCAAACCATGCCCTCCTAATATCATCACTCTACTCCTCTGTCTTGACTTCTCATCGCTGAAACCTATAGTGGCAAATGAATAGTAAAAAAGGATGGAAAAAGAAGCTAGAAAAATAATTTAGTAGATATATGCAAGAAATTTTACTATCAAATGGGAAAAAGTAGTTTAATAATACAGTAAAACAACAGGACTGTCTTTTTTTTTTTTTTTTTTTTTTTTGCCACAGCAGAGGCAAGGAACAGCAGACACTTTTCCAAATTTATTTTTTACTGCAATTTTTATGCAAATTATTCACTACTGATTTTCAATCCAAGTTTGGAATTTAAAGAGGTTTGTGGAACTTCTACACAATTTTCTCTTTTCCATTAAGCTCTCACAGTCTTTTTTTTTTTTTTTTTGAGACAGAGTCTCACTCTGTCGCCCAGGCTGGAGTGCAGGGGAGCGATCTCAGCTCACTGCAAGCTCCGCCTCCAGGGTTCACGCCATTGTCCTGCCTCAGCCTCCCGAGTAGCTGGGACTACAGGCTCCAGCCACCAGGCCCAGCTAATTTTTTTGTATTTTTTAGTAGAGACGGGGTTTCACCATGTTAACCAGGATGGTATTGATCTCCTGACCTTGTGATCTGCCCGCCTCAGCCTCCCAAAGTGCTGGGATTACAGGCATGAGCCACCACGCCTGGCCCAACAATTCTTAAAAAAAAAAAAAACTGTATCAGTAGGGTGATTAGAAACTTCTTGCTATTATCTGATGCATCCATGATAGAGACATGAGGCAAACGAAAATGCTTTGATTTTGCTTGTTTCACTTTCCACATTTTCATCCATGTGGTTATCATAGTTCTGGCTCTGATTAAGTTTGGTATACTTTTGGTAAGTATGCATAGATTATGTTTAAATTTTAAAGTGTATTTTAGTAAGCCACATTGCCAATGGCTAAGTGAAGTTTGAAAATAGGATCATATTCAATATCAAACTGAATAATGATATAACATAATAGAAATAATTGGGTGAGGAGTGATATATAATGCAAAACAGTAGCCATGAAGATTAATATAGTTTCTCATGTTTAAGTGCCTTAAGGAAATAAGACTAATATAAAAGAAGTGAAAGTGAAATTTTAAATCTCAACAATTAGTATTTGTTGTATTATTATTCAAGAAATTTTATTTTTTCTATACTTGCAAAGTATAGAATACTATAATAAAAAAGATGTGTACCATTCTGCTCATATCATAAGCACATTTATATAACAAGGCATACTTCCTGCAGAAACATCTCAATGGTTCTATTGAGATTGTGAGTGAAAGCATTAAGTAAATATTTTGAGACTTTTTAAAATATTTTCTAGAAGATTTGATAATGCTAATTGTATATTTATACATTATTGAATCAACTGAATTTAGAAGTATACTTCACCTTTTTATGATTTTTCTTTTAATGATATAATGATGCATGTATATGTATATATTGATAAGGTCACTTGAAATATGAATGAATCTTTTAGCTTTAAGTATTAAACTGCACAAGTATTGGGATACTGCCTTCTAAATATGTGTAGTAGACCTAGCCTATGAACAATCTAAAATGTGCAATAAAGCCACTACATCTGTGAGGGCTGACCCAACCCAACATTTTAGAAATTATCAGCTTTCTCCAGCTCATTTACAGAAAGAAAAATAAAAAATAAAAACAACATTAATACGCTAAAGACTAAAAAACTTTTCTATAAAGTCCAAACTTTTGGTGAAATTTTCCTAAAAAGGTCAAGTGGATATTGACTTCGCTTTGAATACTCATCATGACCCCAAAAATGTTTAGATGGAAATGCAGTGGATGGAATTTTGCGTCAGCTTAAGAATCAGCACAAGGAGTTCCCATCCCTTGCCTTTTGAGCATACTTCTGGCATCTTTCTGAACTTGTTTTTCTTAATACAAAGATTATAACTCCAACTCAATTTACTGTAGAGTATTTTAGAATCGCCAAATAATTAGTTTACTGACTTGGTTCTACCAAGTTCTATGTAAAGCTGACATTATTATGTACTCAGTTTATAGCCCTCCAACACTTATGGGCTGAAATGTGCCCCCCTCCTACCCCAAATTTATATATTGAAGGCCTGACTAACCCCTAATGCCTCAGAATGTGACTATATTTGGAGATAGGGTCTTTAAAGAGATAATTAAGTTAAAATGAGTTCGTTAGGTTGGGCCCTAATCCAATATACCTGGTGTCCTTATAAAAAGAAAAAAATTGGACATAGATATAGACATACATAGAAAGAAGGCCATATAAAGTTATAGGGGAAGACAGCCATCTGCAAGCCCAGGAGAGAAGTCTCAGAAGAAACCAACACTGCTGACATCCTGATCTTGGACTTCTGGCCTCCAGGACTGTGAGAAAATATATTTTGGTTCTTCGTTTAAGCCACTGAATCTGTGTTACTGTGTTATAGCAGCCCCAGCAAACTAATACACCAACTCAGAAATATTTTGAGAAGGCCCCTCTGATGCATAAACACATGAGTATTTTATCATTCATTTTATCACAAGTCTGTAGATGATCACTCCAACATAAGACAGCTTAGGCTTTCTTAGAAAGAAATTTATACATAGTTGACCCTTGAACAATACAGGTTTGAACTGTATGGGTTCAAATCCACTTATATGTGAATTTTCTTCTGCCTCTGCCACTTCTGGGACAGCAAGACAAACCCCTCCTCCTCCCTTTTCTCCTCCTTAGCCTACTTAAAATGAAAATAATGAGGTTGAAGACCTTTATAAAGATCCACTTCCACTTAAATATATTTATCTTTCTATGATTTTGAAAACATTTTCTTTTCTTTCTAGCTTTGTTATAACAGTGTATAATACATATGACATACAAAATGTGTGTTAATCAACCATTTATGTTCATTGATAAGGCTTCCAGTCAACAGTAGGCTATTATAAAGTTTTGGGGATTAAAAGTTACATGCAAATTTTTAACTGTGCAGTGGGCCAGCACCCCTAATCCCTGCATTGTTTAAAAATCAACTGTGTATGTATGTGTATAAATAGTTCCTGACTTATGATGGATTGACTTACCATTTTTTTTTTATTTTATGATGGTGCAAAAGTGTTATGTGTTTAGTAGGAAATAATACTTCAAATTTTGAATTTTGATCATTTTTCAGGCTAGCAATATGTGGTATCTTGTGAAGTCGGGCAGCAGCAGTGAGCCCCATCTCCCAGTCAGCCACATAATCACAAGGGTAAATGATCAGTAGTGTATTCCACAGTGTATTATATTTAATGACTTACATGATATATTCAACACTTTATTATAAAGTAGGCTTTGTGTTTGATGATTTTGCCCAACCGTAGGCTAATGTAAGTGTTCTGAGCACATTTAAGGTAGGCTAGGTTAAGCTGTAGTGTTTGGTAAGTTAGGTATACTGAATGCATTTTCTACCTAACAATATTTTCAACTTACGTTGGGTTTGTCAAGATGTAACCCCATTGTAAACGAGAAGGATCTCTCTCTATATATGTAAAGATAACAAAATACCCTAATGAGAAATAAGACAATGGCACCCCAGAACAGAAGCAGTAACTAAAGTAAAGAAGGATCTTTTCTAAAGCCTTCAGAATTTAGCAATGAATCATAGCTTATGAAGAAGATAATAACGATGATACTACTTATAATATAGAAACCGTATTCAATTCTCTTCTAGAAGGAGAGTTACAATATTGTCACCATTTTTAAATGGTGACATAGGCTGCCCAGGTATATATGATGTAGGGATACTGATAATAATAACAATATTTTGCAATAACAAAATAATAAGCATTTACTGAATGCTCACTATATGCCAGGTTCTATACTAAAGTCTTACATGGTTTATCACCTTTAATACTCACAACAGCCCTATGAATTAGGTAATCCTAAAAATCAAGTTCAGAGATGCTACTGATAACCAATAGATTCAGAGTGCTGCTACATACTAGATGAACTGTTGCTGTTGGGCTGTTATAAAATCAGGTTTTTAAAAAGGCAGCTTGAATCCTTGGCCATCATGATGTCTATGGATTGTGAAAGCCTTACCTGATGGCATTTCTAGATTGAAGGCATCCATAAGTTTTGACAATAGTTCTTGCAGTTCCTCTTCCTCCAGCTCATCCTTTCTCTCCCTGATGTTACCTGCCTCTTTCTTTTCCACAGCTGCCAGAGCAGGACTGCTCATTTCAGCAGGAACCATTTTGGGTGTGTCCTGCTTCAGTCCCTCCTGACAACTGGGTAGGGCGTTGATGACTTTCTTCGGCATCTTTTGTGTTTGGCTTTGTGCCCTGGTGCTGTGCAAAGTGGTCTCTGGTGATTCTGGATTTTGCAGAGCATGCTCGGCATTTGTGTGACTTCTGTGACTTCTGTCAACCTCATCAGGGTTAGGAAGAGGTTCCCATCTTGAAGCATCTTCAGTGGCATTCTTGATATGCAAATAATCCCCTCCCTTTGGAACCTTTTCAGTTGAAGAATGGTCAACCTTGTTCCCCACATTTTGAAAGGAAGAAGACGAAGGACCGGGTGGCTGCAACCTTGCCTGGGGAAGCAAAACTTTATTTATGAAGAAATTAATGTTTATCCTACTTTTTCATAAATGCATTACATTTCAACATTCCAACAGAACATTCTAATGCAAGACTTTTCTTTCTCCTCTGTAAATATATTATCATTACTATTAATTTTAATTTATTCTGCTAATTCTATGTCAACCTAAAACTCTCTACAAGAGTTGGAACAGCTCAGATTCTAAAATAACAGAGGGAATAATTACAAGAAATTTAGGAAAATCCTGGGTTCTAAAAAGCCCAGGTTCTAAAAATACCATAAGGAATTTCTGAAAACATAAGCATATGTTGAATTGACAGATAAAAATTATTACGATAAAGCATTTTATAATAGTCTTTCCGGTAGGTGTGTTGTGAAGCGTTTCACAGTAAGTCACGGGGAGAAAATCTGGGGATGTGCTCCGCTTGAAGCACAGTTCTCACTGTGTGGCCCACAGGCCCAGGAGATCCCCAAGACCCTTCTAGGGTTTGTGATGTCAAAATTATGTTCATAAGGATACTTAGATGTTGTTTATTGTACTGACATGTGCACTGATGATGCAAAATCAGTAAGTAAAGCTGTTGGTACTTTAGCGTGAATCAAGGCAGCGTCACCAAACAGTGCTAATAATCAGGGTGTTCTTCACCCTCATACACTAGCAGTGAAAAAAAAAAAGCCAGTTCTGCTTAAGAACACCTTTGATGGAATAGAAAAGTTCTTAGTTTTAAAAATATGAACACATGTCTTTTAAATATTATGTGTGATGAAGTGGGAAGTGTGCATAAGACACTTCTGATGTGTACTGAAATACGAAAGGGTTGCCTCTTGTGTCAAAGACTATGTGACAGACTATGGTTATTCAGACTTGGGTATTTGTCAGTTTCTCAAAAATGAACAAGCAAGAATGTCACTGCAAGGAAAACAATTAACAGTATTTGCTGTCAGTTATAACAGTTAAGGCCGGGCGCAGTGGCTCACATCTGTAATCCCAGCACTTTGGGAGGTAGAGGTGGGAGGATTGCTTGACGCCAGGAGTTCGAGACCGGTCTGGACAACATAGTGAGACCCCCCCTCTACAAAAATAAAAATAAAAATTAGCTGAGTGTGCTGGCATGAGCCTGAGATCCTAGCTAGCCACGAGGTTGAGGCGGGAGGATTGCTTGAGCCCCAGGAGTTTGAGGCTGCAGCGAGCTGTGATCCTGCCACTGTACTCTAGCCTGGATGACAGAGCAAGACCCTGTCTAAAATGTATATTTATATACATAAAAAACAGGCTTTCAATCAAAACATAGAATTTTGGAAAACTTGCATCCTACCACTATGAGCTTGATAGCTTTCCAATTAGGCAATTTTGTAATGATGTTGGTAGTGACATTAATGAACATGAATTTTTTTGACCCTGTATAATAAAATGGATGAGCATTAGGACATGCAGCATAGCTCAGTGAACCAATATTTTCCAAATGACCAATGTATAATGTTACACAATCATGCATGGCTAAGAGACCCACTTAAAGACCATGTAAGAGCACTGGATTTTAATGAAACAGTGTGACATAAATATGGTTTCAAATTAAAGTCTCCTTTAAGAAGCTGTCATATATCACGTTTTGGTGTAGTATTAAAGAGATGTATGCCTCGGTATCTGAAAGGCTATTAATACACTTCTCTCTTTTTCAACTGCAAATCTGTGTGAGATCTGATTTCTTCAGATATTTCAACCGAAACACATTGCAGCAGATTGATTGCTGAAGTAGTTACAAAAATTCAGCTGTCTTTTATTAAGCCAGGTATTTAAAGAGATTTGTGGAAAATATAAAGCAATGCCACTCTTCTAAGGTTTTTAATTTTCATTAATTCATTTTCATTTTCATTTTGTTTCTGTGGTTATAACAACAGATATTGATGCAAACAGGTATAACCACAGAACCAAAATCCCCTCGGGGTTCTCAAATATTTTTAAGAATGTACAGGGATCCTGAAATCACAAGGTTAAAAAACCGATGCTATAAAGAATCACTTTGCCCCAAAGTCTATTGTTTATAAATATTACAGATCCTGTTGTCTTTCAATGGCACTACCTTCATGGAGGGATAGGATACAGCCTGGATGAGGAAGTGGGAGGTCAGGGTACGGGGAGAAGAGGCAAGGGAAGAGGCTGATCAAAGTAAGTTGGGAAGCTCCTCCCTTGGCTGAAGGACACAAGGTTAGACTTCCAGACAGTCCAGATGGCCAGTGTCGGTCACATTTTATACCTGTAGGTCCTGTCTTATCTGCTGTAGCTTGGTCCATAGACTATCCTGGTTGGTTTTGAGTTTGTGAATCTTCGTTTCAAATCGGCAACTTCTTTCTTCCTGGGAGGTGTATATAGCTTGCAACTTGTCTTTGTATTGGTTTAACTGTTTTTTAAGGAGCCTGAAAAGAGAACAGATTTGAATGGTTTGGAAGGGCAAGAGGCCAGCACACTAATTAGAGCCCTGGTAAGATGTATTCCAGTCCTTTTTGTGGGAAAAGATGCTGGAAAATCCTGTGTCTCAACTGTGTGTTTTTTTTTGAGACGGAGCCTCGCTCTGTCTTCTAGGCTGGAGAATGCAGTGGCGCAATCTTGGTTCACTGCAAACTCTGCCTCTTGGATTCAAGTGATTCTCCTGCCTCACCCTCCTGAGTAGCTGGGATTAAGGCATGCGCCACCACGCCTGGCTATTGGAAAACCCTGTGCCCCAACTGTTATCTCACATTGATCAAGATTGTTGACACTGTTTGTTCACCATGTGCAGCTGCCTTGGTGTGTATTATGGATATGATTCCACTAAGCATTCCACTGGCTTTAGAAGTATTTCAGAAAACTCACCAGGCATATTACAGATTACTTTTGACAGCTTGCCTCTACTGGCTACTTAAATAGGAATATTGACTTTATACATTATCCTTTTGTCTAGAAATACTCCATTCAGAATGATAGTACACCCGTCGTGGCTAAACACCCAACGCTTGACCAGGAACACAGGGGAGGAAGAATATTGCAATTCATGGATTGTAGGTCTGCTTCGGCTTCTCTTTTTGTCTAGTTGTTCATTGGTTTAAGAATGAACCAAGAAGCTGGGTGCACTCACTCGTGAGCATGTGCGTGTGTGTGTGTGTGTTTGTGTGTTATCTTAGTGCTTTAGGAGGCCAAGTTGGGGTATCCCTTGAGGCCAGGAAATTGAGACCAGCCTGGGCAACATAGCAAGACCTCATCTACACACACACACACACACACACACACACACACACACACAAATTAGCTGAGTGTGGTGGCACCTGTAGTCACAGCTACTTGGAAGGCTGAGGCAGGAGGATCACTTGAGCCCAGGAGTTAGAGGTTACAGTGAGCTATAACTGCACCACTGCTCTCCAGCCTGCCTGACAGAGCGAGACTCTGTCTCTAAAAAAATATGAACCAAGTAGTCAGGGTAATCAGGGCAATTCTTTAAAACAAAAGGCAGGGTATGTTGCTCTTCTGCTCAGAACCCTCCAGGGGCTCCCTCTTCATTTAGAGTAAACGAAAGTCCTTACAGAGGTGGACAAGCCCCACAACTGGCTCCTCTTTGAACACCCCAGGCCTGTTCCCTACTTAGAGTCTGCTCTTCCACTCCCTCTGCCTGGATGCTCTTTCTTCCCCAGGTCATTGCTCAGTTCCCTCCCCCACCTCCTTCAAGTCTTTGCTCTCAAGGCGCCTTTTCAGTGAGGCATTCTCTGACTGCCCTACTTGAATACACAAACGACAACCCCAACCTCTCCTCCAGCATGGCCAAACTCTTCCCTTCTTTATTTGTCTCTGTGGCATTTTTCCATGTCTAATTACTGCAGAGCCTGAAGAGTCCAGCCTTCAAACTTCCAGACAGCCATACACTGTGACATACTACAGGCTTTACTTATTATTTTGCTTATATATTACCTACTCTACTCCTTACTTAGTTGCTTATTGTCTCTTTATTCTGGCAACTTTGCGTGTGTGTGTATGTGTGTTGCTATGTCTTCTGGATCAGGCCTAAAATAGTTCCTGTCATATAGCAGGTTTACAACTAAAATTGTCTAAATAAAGTAGTTTTATTTGATCACTGCTGTTAGCATATTTGTGGAATTTGTGGAAATTGGCTGTCTGGTATGAAATGCAACATTTCTCAGTGTTAGAACCTGTGAAATTCCTAATTCCATAGAGCTTGGGGAGGTCTTGAAATTTAGTTTGGGCTCCCATGCAAAGCAGGCATCTCTGAAAGATAGCCCTCTAACTTCCAGACAGTCACACTCAGGTGAAACAGGAGTCTGACTCTGAAATCCTTGCTCGTAATTGGTGTTTCAGGTGTATCTTTATGATGGGTTTCTCAGAAAGGAGTAGCCCGGGGTTTTACACAGCCAACAACAAAGAAACATTCTCAGACAGCCTGTCTAGACAGTGTTCTCTGGACCCAAAGTGTTGTGCTTATTATGACCACTAACGATGTCAGGCTCTCTCTTTTCTTCATGTTGTCCACCACCCATGTCCGCTTCCTCCACTCTGGCCCATCCACCAGGTCTGGACAACTAGAAGACACACATCCCTATCCTTCCACAATCCAGGTGAAAGAAGACAGGACTCTGTCAGAAATCCAGTTCTTTTCTTCTTCTGCTTCTTTTTAAAGAAGAGATGCTTATGGGTTGTTTCTAGTAAATACAATTCACCTGGTGCCAATATTTCCAGCAACTGGGAGCCCAGGACTTTGCAGGCAATTAGGAACTCATAATAAACGGTGCAGGTTATCTAAGAAATAATTCCTTTCAAATGACCTGAAATCTGCCTTTCTATACTTTTATATCTTTATATGTATTCCTGCTTTCTGGTGGGGGCTAAGCAGCTTGAATCTCCCATGTATTAACTGTTCAAATGAAACACAAATACTCCCTAGGCAAGCTAATCATGCCCAAAGCAGTGAAATGTTATTTAATTTGTCCATTACTGATATGGTTTGGCTGTGTCCCCCCCAAATTTCATCTTGAATTGTAATCCCCATCATCCCCACGTGTCAAGGTCAGGACCAGGTGGAGGTAATTAAATCATGAGGGCGGTTTTCCCCATACTGTTCTCATGATAGTGAGTGAGTCTCACGAGATCTGATGGTTTTATAAGCATCTGGCATTTCCCCTGCTTGCCCTCACTCCATCCTGCCACCCTGTGAAGAAGGTGTCTGCTTCTCCTTTGCCTTCCACCATGATTGTAAGTTTCCTGAGGCCTCCCCAGCAATGTGGAACTGTGAGTCAATTAAACCTCTTCGCTTTATAAATTACCCAGTCTCAGGTATTTCTTCATAGCAGTGTGAGATTGGACTAATAAATTTACCTAGCACAGTGTAGATTAATAATAGATAACTAGTAATCGAATAGTACTCTTTCTGTTAATGTGTCTGAGACTGTTGCTTTTAAAATAATCAGTGACATAATTGAGGGACTTTCCTTTAATCCCTTAAAATTTGGTCTTTATTAACTGCCTCACTGTTCCAGTCTATTAAATCTCAGTGATCCAAGATTGTAATTGTTTATTACCTAGGGGTTTTGGTATCATGTCACACACACATTTGAGAACTGGGCTCTCTACAGTTTTCATCCAAATTATTGATAAAAATGATGGTGCAGACAGGAACAAAGATGGAGCTTCATGTTATATTTCATTCAGTAATCAGCCTTACACTTTGGTACACTTTGTAGTGATAAATACTTTAGTAGGATACAAATGGTGTAAATAGTAGACATGGATTATATCAAAAGGAATATTTGGTTTAAAATAATTCATTTTAAATAACCATTTTAAGAATTAAGTTAAAAAACTAAATTTTAAAATTTGCTTTTATTTCTACATTTTCAATTTTAATATAGCCTTTCTAGTGCTTTACTGCTTTAAAAATGTTTTCTTTTTCTTATTCCATGAAAAAGATGAAAACTACTTTTAATATTTAAATGATTTTGATACTTTAAAAGTGTTTCTTGAACTCCTTTTCATGAGTTATCACAGAATTTAGAAAATGTTTTATTTCTTCTGTACATTTAGATTAGGAAGCATATCTCATCATACATATATACATAGAATTGCTAGTTTATTGGACATCTACTTGATATTAAGTATTGTGCCTGAAAACAAAGGTCTTCCCTCAGGAGAAACTTCTTACTGGGGAGCCAGGAATTCTGTCTTCTAAAGGAATAACAGCAGGAGCTAGGAGCTCAAGAAATGATTAGTTCCTTAAGACACAAGAAGAAGATGATAGACAGTTTCCATTCAGCCTAATAAACCTAGTAGAAAGTTACATGCTGTTGGATAACCAGTACTGATTTCTTCAGAAGAAGGTAAAACACATACATAACACAAGATATACACAAGAATCAATACTTCACTAAAAGTGCTTAAGCAAATTCCTAAAATCGGGCAATCGAAAGTCAAAACTTACTTAGCCCAGTGATTTTTGTTATGCTTAACTACTCAAATAGACTCAAAGCTCCCTTTTACTTTCATATTGGAATCACAGGATTTCTTGGCTTAAAATTTTCTCCCAAATTAAAAAAAAAAGGTAAAATTTTTGTAGAAACTTTTTCTCTAAAAGCAAAAGAAATGCTATGGATTTCTCTCTGTGGTCGGTATTTGCACATACTCGTGTGGCTCCTACCTTCTTTCCCTATGGAGAGCATTAATGGATTCATGAGTCCTCGGCAGTTCATTTCTAGTGCTGACCATGGTCTAGAGAAGGAAGAAATAAGAAAATAAGTTTTTGGTTTGAATTTAACCCACATTCCTAAAAATCCATATAAGAACATGATAATGATGTTTTTCAAAGAAATTAAATCTATTTCAAAAAGTGGCTGCTGTTTGGGCTTACATTCATGTATGATGACGCAGATGTTTACACGCTCAAGGTACAGCTGCGTATCTAATTTCACAAAAGAAGTTATAACAGTTTTAGGTTTTAGAAATAACATCACAATAGTCTTTTGCTCAAGTTAAGTTGCTACCCTGAATGTCTTCTTCCCCAAAGGCATCTACAAGAAGCAGTTGAGTCACTTTCTTTCCCTTGGCTTAGGAAGTCTCTTACTTCTACCATCCACCTTCAACTTTCACTTTCTTGTTTTTCCTTTGCTTGCTACCTGCGTGTGCACTAAAGTTATCATTTCTTTTCAAATCCACCAAGTGTTTTGAATGAATAATGGTCAACTTGGCTGTCACTTAGGATTTCCCCACCAAACCTTGTCTCTTACATCACACTCTGTGCCCTGAACTGCAACCTCAGGGCAAGTTCTGACCTGACCCAGTCTGGCCCAGGCTCCTGGGGCACCATGTTCCAGCCCTTGGCTCCCACACGTCTCAATGAAAGATTGGATTTCATTACACTCCATTTATAAACAGCTGTGGCTACAATCTGCAGCCTTCTCCCATCCCTGCAAATGATCTGAAGAGGGACTGGCCATTTTAGGAACATTGTTCCACAGAAACAGCCTGAAAAAGCAAAAGGGCAGTAGCAGGAAGAAGAAACTGAGCTATATACAGACTTAAAGTCACATTCTCTGGTTGGTATGTGCCCTTTGCAGCCCCTTTGAGTGAAATGTGCCATTGCCTCTTCATTCAAATACTTAAACAGCTTCCACATGCATAGCATAGTCTTTGAATCAGTGAACTTTACATTATTTTTAAAATAATTACATTTTAAATAATAATTGCAGAATATCATGGCTTTGTAAAATGACTGTACTCTCATAAGCCATTTTTTACCTCTATTCATTCTCTATATATGGTGGAGATAGAGTAAGAAAGTTGTATACATATGCTGTAAACTTATTTATGTGTTCTAACACTTAGGGAGAACAATGAAAAACCTTAAAATTCTCAAATAAAATAATTCAGTGATCTAATGTATATTATTAATATGAAGAAAATCTTTAAAAGAATTTCTTGCACCAGTATTATGTGGTACATATTTTCCTGCAATTGAGAAGCATTTCAGGTTAGTGCAAATGGTGGTATATCCATAGAACAGATACTATGGTTTATTTAGTCATTCTCAATGAAGGCATAAGCTGTTTCCAATATTTCAAAATTTTCAGAATGAAAAGCAATGCTGCAGTAAACATAGCTGTATGTGCCTCCTTGTGCACATGTGCAAGGTTCTTGGGTTTTAAGTTTAATAGACACTATCCATTTGCCCCTTTGGGCAGGTGCATGCGCACACACACATAGACACACACACACTTGAAAATGCATAGGAAAAGATCTGCAAAGATATACTTCAAACAGATTACCTCTGGGGAATTAGGGACTGGACCTGGGTTGAGAATTATGGTTGAAAAGGACCTTAGATTTATTTATAATATTTTAACTTCTTATATGTCAAACAGATTCATGTCTTATTTCTATGAAGTGCATTTTTAATAAAAATATGTTATATACCCAAGATAGGATGTAGCAACTTTAAAAATGAAGGTGAGAGGGAAGTAAAAGAAAAGTGAAATAAGCGAGCAAAACAGCTTTTAAATTTCCTCCCTCAGAACAAATGGATGTTACAGTGAGGAAAAGCCTGCATTGTGAAATGTTTTTCCTTCCTCGTTTGTTTGAAGCAGGAAATAGAGTAGCTCCTTATTTGTCCTCATACATCAGTCCAGCTCTCTGTCACACACTCTAGCATGATGCCTGTGTCTTGGCAGGTATCCCATGAGGGGTGTCTCCAGGTGTCCCAGTCTATATGAGCTGATGAGTAAAATGGAGACAGGCCCGATAAAACATCACACACAGGTGGCCACTTGTCACTGGATGGTCACAAGACTTACTCTCCACTCACACTTAACTGCAATATGGAAACTCCAGTTTTTCTCTGACTATTACAGATGACCATATTCTGAAAACCTGTCTTAAGCTCAGACTGTACTGATTATGATTGCAGGAAAGCTTGCAAGTGGAGTTACACATGTGAGGGCAAATAAACAGCTGATTGAAAACATGCTAAAGTATTTGCAGAATGTACACTTAAAAAAAGATAGCATTTCTAATGTCTTTGATGAAAAAACTTCACTGGGATTTTTAAAGTTCTCTCCCCCATCTTATTTTTCTTTTTTAAAAAAACTTGCATTTTGAGTTCAGGGGTACATGTGCAGGATGCGCGGGTTTGTTACATAGGTAAATGTGTGTCATGGGGGTTGTTGTACAGATTGTTTCATCACCCAGGTATTAAGCTTAGTATCCACTAGTTATTTTCCTGATCCTCTCCCTCCTCCCACCCTCTGCCCTCCGGGAGGCCCCCGTGTGTGTTGTTTCCCTCTATGCGACCATGTGTTCTCATCATTTAGCTCCCAAGCTCCCACTTACAAGTGAGAATATTTCTTTCTTATCTCTTCCCTTTTTAAAATTTCTGAACATTTTACTGACATATGCATGCATTGGTTCTCCTATTTTTTATTTTTTTATTTTTGAGATGGAGTCTTGCTCTGTCGCCCAGGCTGGAATGCAATGGCACAGTCTTGGCTCACTGCAAACTCCTCCTTCTGGGTTCAAGCGATTCTCCTGCCTCAGCCTCTTGAGTAGCTGGGATTACAGGCACGGCACGCGCCACCACACCCAGCTAATTTTTGTATTTTTAGTAGAGACGGGGTTTCACCACGTTGGCCAGGCTGGTCTCGAACTCCTGACTTCGTGATCTGCCCACCTCGGCCTCCTAAAGTGTTGGGGTTACAGGCATGAGCCACCACGCCTGGCTGGTTCTCCGATTTTTTAAAATAACCTAAGATCTTATGATACTGAGTTGGCAAGTTAAGGCCCTATGGACAGAAGGAAGCCTTATCTGTAAGTTATAACCAGAAGTCTTGGGCAGAGACTTCATATCTATGGACACTGTAGTAGTTTAAAGATGTCAGGGTTGAATGCAACCTATCTTAGAAATGGTCCCCTCAAAGCTGAACTTTGTCCGCTAACGTGGTAAACAACACAGTTCACTGGCTGCATATCAGAGGTGGCACATATTGTTGTGGTTAGAATTGCCCATTCTTTTGGGACAACAGATTAAAGAAAATTCATGTTGCTCAGCCATATGTAAATGAGAATAGGCTTTGTGTCTTCTTAAGGACCTCACTATTGAGTCTTCTAATACATGCCACAAAGGAGCAATATAATTTATACTATAATTGCATACACCAGCACATTACTGTTGCAATTAATTTGTAGTCCTTACCTGCATAGACAACTTACAATAGACTTTTATCCTTACAAACATCCAAATTATCTGGTCTACTCTACTCTTCCAGAAAAATTACGCAATTGGGCATATTAAATAGACCAAAGGCTGACCAGTAGTTGTGTATTTTGAGGACATTATAGATTTTCTTAGCAGATATTTAGAAACAAAAATGATCCTTAGGAAAAAAATGACTTGATTTCTGGGAGTAAAAGTTGAGCATATTTCAGTTGAATTAAAATAGAAATTTGAAGATTTGAAAAATAAATAAAATGATACCTTAAAATAGTTTTCTTAACTATTTTGAAAATCTTGATAAAGCAGATAATTCCTTCAAGAAAATAAAATTATCAAAGTTGACTGTAGAAAGCATGAAGACTATTAAGTTTGAACAAATAAAAAATGTATGAAACTATTATAAAGCCTCCAGTGCCCAGGGCTTTACTCTTGAATATTAGCAATTGTTAAAGAAATAAATAGTTCCTATGTTAGATAAATTATTTCAAACACAAGAAAAGATGAAATATGACTCAGTTGTTTAATGTAGCCATAAAAACTCAAATGCTCAAAACTGATGCAGATAAGATGGAGTGGGGAGATATTCTGATTCATAAATGTTGCAATTCTAAATAGAAAACAAAATTTAAAGGACATTTAAAGAATAATCTACAAGCAAGTGTAGATTTTAGTTGCAGCAATGCCAGAAATGTTTACTATTAGGTACTCTATTAATGAAATACTTCCAATAAGAAAAAAATGTTTGAAAATTTCACTTGGTGCTGAAAACAGATTTTAAATAAGTAAATCAAAACATCTCCCCCAAAAAAGTTTTAAAAACAAGGACAAGAAAAACACTTCCTCCACATTAAAAACCATCTCAAGCCAACAACTAAAACTGTAATATCTAAAGGAAAAGCACTAGAGAAATGCCTCCACTAAATCTACTCTCATTAAAAATAGTTGCCCCATTAGCTCTTGAATTATATATCATTGCTCTGAAAGATGTGGAGTCTTTCAGGAATAAAGACCTGAAATAGAAATGAGAGGTTTAAATATTGGAGGGGAAAAGACACACACACATATATGTATATTTAAGTATATATATACACATATATAAATGTATATGTATTTTTGTATTTAATTGTATTTAAATATATACATATATGTATATAAACATATATATGTATATATGTGTATATATGTATATATTTAAATATATATTTATATTTTATATGTTGATCTTTAAATATTTTTAAATATATATATTTTTTCAGATTATGTGATTGTCTACCTAGAAGCAAGATGTTCAAAATAAACCAATATTTGAGTTTCTAAAAGAGTTCATTCAGAAAAGTTTCTCTTTGCAGGGTAACTATTCAAAAAGCCATAGCTTTCCAACATATCATCATCAATAATTAAGAAAAAATACAGTGAGAAAAGCCCCTACTCACAATATTATCACAATATGACAGGAAATCAGCTATATATAACCTTTTACTGAGAGACAGAAAAACACTTGAAAAAATAGAGAAACCTAAATATCACAGAGATAAAAGTTGTTTCCACATCAACATATAGGTTTAATGCAAAGCTAACCAAAATACTAATAGGATTAATTTTGGCACCTTAGAAATGATTTCAAGATTCTTTGAGAAGAATAATTGTGTTATACAACCCCATCAAAAAGTGGGCGAGGGATATGAACAGACACCTCTCAAAAGAAGACATTTATGTGGCCAGCAAACATGAAAAATAGCTCATCATCAATGGTCATTAGAGAAATGCAAATCAAAACCACAATGAGATACCATCTCAAGCCAGTTAGAAAGATGATCATTAAAATGTCTGGAAACAACAGATGCTGGTGAGGTTGTGGAGAAATAGGTACGCTTTCACACTTGGTGGGAGTGTAAATTAGTTCAACCATTGTGACAGTCAATGTGGCAATTCCTCAAGGATCAAGAACCAGAAATATCATTTGACCCAGCAATCTAATTACTGGGTATAAACCCAAAGGATTATAAATCATTCTACTGTAAAGACACATGCACACATAGGTTTAATGCAGCACTATTCACAATAGCAAAGACTTGGAACCAACCCAAATGCCCATCAATGATAGACTGGATAAAGAAAATGTGGCACATATACACCATGGGATACTATGTAGTCATAAAAAAGAATAAGTTCATGTCCTTTGCAGGGACATGGATGAAGCTGGAAACCATCATCCTCAGCAAACTATCGCAAGGACAGAAAACCAAACACTGCGTGTTCTCACTCATAAGTGGGAGCTGAACAATGAGAACACATGGACATAGGGAGGGGAACATCACATACCGGGGCCTGTCGGGGGGTCGGGGGCAAGGGGAGAGAGAGCATTAGGACAAATAGTTAATGCATTCGGGGCTTAAAACCTAGATGATGGGTTGATAGGTGCAGCAAACCACCATGGCACATGTATATCTGCACGTTCAGCACATATATCCCAGAATTTAAAAATTTTTAAAAAGAATAATTGTGTTATAATAGCTAATATGTAAAAATATAAAAATAAAAAGGGGGAAAGTGGTTAATGGGTATAAAGTTTCAGTTATGCAAGATAAGCAAGTTCTGGAGGTGTACTAAACAGCAGTGCCTATAGTTAACAGCACTGTATATTGTATACTTAAAATTTGCTCAGAGATTAGATCTTGTAGTGTTCTTACCACACGTACAAATTAATTATAATTATAAAGGGAGGAAACTTTAGGAGGTGATGGGTATGTTTATGGCTTTAATGGTGGTGGTTTCACAGGTGCATCTTTATCCCCAAACTCATCAAGTGGTATACATTAAATATGTACAGCTTTCTTTTTCTTAAAAAAACTGATTAAATGGTATTTATATATTTATTTATTAAGACAGAGACTCGGTCTGTCACCCAGGCTGGAGTGCAGTGGTGCAATCTAGGCTTACTACAGCCTCCGCCTCCTAGGTTCAAGCAATTCTCCTGCCTCAACCTCCCAAGTGTCTGGGATTACAGGAGTGTGCCACCACGCCTGGCTAACTTTTTGTATTTTTAGTAGAGACGGAGTTTCACCACATTGGCCAAACCGGTCTCGAACTCCTGAGCTCAAGTGATCTGCCTGCTTCAGCCTCCCAAAGTGCTGGGATTACAGGTGTGAGCCACTGCACCCAAGCATGTACAGCTTTTGCATGTCAATTGTATCTCAGTAAATTGGTTAACAAAATGAAATAAAAAGGGAAAACTAGCTTTATGTTAATGGCTGTCAGAAAGCTAGAATAATTCAAATAATGCTGTTCTTATGTAAAAATAAAATGAAAAGCAATTGAGCTGAATAGATAGCATTAAAACACATTCTAAAATGATAAAATTTTTGGTGTATACTACAGGAACCATCATAAAAATTAAAAAGGAAAGGATTTATTCAAAAAAACAAATAGGGAACTCTCTTATCTGACCTCTGATTATGCATCAGAATAAAAACCAGATAGATTTAAAAGCTGTGTGTCAAGATAATCAAATCATGTTAAAATAAAATACAGCTAGAGTCATTTGATTTCTCAATGGATGAACTTTTCCCAGCATAAAAGTGTGTAAGAAATTACAAAGAAAAAGAGAGACTGTTAATGTTTTTAGGCTGAGCATGGTGGCTCACACCGGTAATCCCAGCACTTTGGGAGAGTGAGGCAGGCAGATCACGTAAGTTCAGGAGTTCAAGACCAGCCTGGCCAACACAGTGAAACCCCGTCTCTACTAAAAATACAAAAATTAGCTGGGGGTGATGCGGGCACCTGGAATCCCAGCTACTTGAGTGGCTGAGGCAGGATAATCGCTTGAACCCGGGAAGCGGAGGTTGCAGTGAGCTGAGATAGTGCCCCTGTGCTCCAGCCTGGGTGACAGGGCAAGACTCCATCTCGAAAAAAAAAAAAGACTAACGCTTTTATAAGAATTGAAAGTTTATATGTAGGAAGTCATATTATCAATAAGACTAAAAGGAAATAACTAGGAAGAAAGACTTCCCTAGTCAAAATATAAAAAGTTTAAATATATTGGTAAATCAAACTGATTCATCAGTAAAAATGGCAGCAGGTGCTGATAGAGGAAAAAATACAATTGCCTTGTACATTATGTGGGAAAAAGCTTCATTTCACTCTGAGTCAGAGAAATGCAAATTAAAGCAAATTAAATATATTCCAGTGATAAAATTATCAAAAATTAAAACAAGGTAATAGTCAATATTAGCAAGGATCTTGTGAGAAAGGTGCTACATTCACTAGAAGCCTAACTTGGTATTCCTTTCTAAAAGGCAATTTTGCAATAAGCATGAAGAGCCTTAAAAATGTTTGTACTTTTCATTCTTGTGATTCACTTTAGAAATGTATCCTAAGGAAATAATTGGAGATCTGTTTACAAAGAACAATGTATAAGAATTTTAATAGTGAAGTTTTAAATTATAGCAAAAATTCGAAATAATCCAAATATCAACAACAGTGGAGTTAAATCATATTATGCTTATTTAAATAAAAATTATATAACCATTAAGATGTTTTTTATAATGACAATGGAAAATGTTCATAATCTAACTATAGAGAACTATATAATGAATAAATTTTACAGTATAGTCTAAACTAATTTTAAAAAGTTTATAGGAAAGGAAGTATACCAAAATATTGACAGTGGGGTAATAATGGATTATTTGCCATTTTAATTTTGTTCTTTGTTCTCTTTTGACTTTTTGAAACTTTCTATAATAAATGTATAGCACTTTGTGATTCGAGATAAAAAGTTATCCAATAAAAGAAGGTTTTAGATTTTTCCTTGGTCATATGAATATCTTAAAAAGAATCCCCAAACTAGGGAATACTTCACTGAACCTCACTACAAAATGGTCCAGATTATTTGTGCTTTGGTAGCAGTTCCTTTCCGTTTTGGACCCACCTGGTAATGTGGGTTGCTGTCCTCAGTTTGTTGACCCCGAGACATTCTTTCAGGTACAGGTGTAGGCTTGGAGGCACCTGTGGCTGCTGTTTCCATTGGTCCAGTTGGCCTTACATCCGCTGTTCCTTTAGAACTCTTGTACTGAATGGAGACCCTATTACCGAGTTTTATAAGAAAGTTGTAGCAAATTTAATTATCAGGTATGACATTGAGGAAAGCCTTTTTAGAAAATGTACATCAGATATTGAAGGTTTTACTCACCCACCCCCACAACAGCAATAAAGTAGGCCAACTTTTCTCTCTGTGTTCTTTTCTAGACAATTTTGTTGACAGAGAGTCAAGTAGCCAATAATAGAAATAGAAATTCAATTTTCCTTCCTCCTTGACAATCTAGACATGAGAATACAAAGAATTCAGGGGTGACAGCAGAAAATCCCCCAGGTCATCTTGTCCAGGTCAGACATTAGGAGTTATAAATGCAGGTATGTGTTTATCACGTCAAATCTGAAAGATATGATATATCAGACTAGTTTAAGGTCAGGTATATTCTGTTATATAATTCCATTTGGTTTCCTTCTTTTATTCAAAAACTATTTTTAAACATCATCCCAAGTTATGGCAGATACAAAATAAAAAAGCAGAGAACTCTTGATCCCAGATAATTCACATCTAAAGAACATATAAATATACAATCATTTTAAACATAACATTATGCTTTCTACAAGACACAGTGAGAACATAGGGAAAGACACGATTATTCTGTGATATACTTAATTATACCAGGGGTGTGCATTTTGGGGTAGAAGAATAGAGTGACCCACAATTTCTTTGTAACAAACCTTCTGAATGACATACTCTATTCCTACCCCATCTGAATAATTTTTATATCTTGGTATTGTTCTGCTCTGTCTTCATTTGCTCAGGCTGCTATAACAAACAGACTGGGTGGTGGAAGCAACTGGCATTTATTTTCTCACAGCTCTAGAGGCTGAAAGTCCGAAATCAGAGTGCCAGCATGGTCAGTTATACACTGTGTTAGTCAATTTTCATACTGCTGTGAAGAAATAGCCAAGATGGGGTAATTTATAAAGAAAAAGAAGTTTAATGGACTCACAGTTCCACATGGCTAGGGAGGCCTCATAATCATGACAGAAGGCAACAGAGGAACAAAAGCACATCTTACATGGCAGCAGGCAAGAGAGTGTGTGCAGGGAAACTGCCCTTTATAAAACCGTCAGATCTTATGAGACTTACTCACTATTATGAGAACAGCATGGGAAAAACCTGCCCCCATGATTCAATTACCTCCTGCCTGGTCCCTCCCACAACACATGGGGATTATGGGAGCTACAGTTCAGGATGGGATTTGGGTGGGGAGACAGCCAAACCATATCATATACACATCATTTTCTGTACTCAGATATTTACAAACATCAATATGTATTTTAAATCTGTTTTTTTAAAAAACAAGGAAATCATTCCAGACACGTTATTCTGCTACTTGCTTTTTTCTCTGATGCATGATGGTGAATTCCTTCCAGTATAGTAGATAGCAACTTGTTCTTTTAAGTGGATTCATTATGTTCTGCAGAATGTTCGTAATCATACATATTCCACCACTTTTCTACGAAGGGACACTTAGGTTGTTTCTGGCCTATTGTCCTGTACTCCAAGGGCCAAATCTTGTGTGTATTTTAATGTCTAATAAATACACTCTTCTAAAGTGAATCCTTCTACATGTGTATCCCACCCCCTCTTTGCTGAATGACCTTGCTCCAATAATTCTCCCCTGTTGCACCAGTTCATCAGTTTTTCTCCCTATGAATTCATTCCCTCAAACAAATGGGTATACGGGCTCTTTTTTGGTTCCATATGAAATTTAAAGTAGTTTTTTCTAATTATGTGAAGAATGTCAATGGTAGTTTGATGGAAATAGCTTTGAATCTATAAATTACTTTGGGCAGTATGGCTATTTTTACGATATTGGTTCTTCTATTCATGAGGATGGAATATTTTACCATTTGTGTCCTCTCTTATTTCCTTGAGCAGTGGTTTGTAGTTCCCCTTGAAGAGGTCCTTCACATCCCTTGTTAGCTATATTCCTAGGTATTTTATTTTCTTTGTAGTAATTGTGAATGGAAAGTTCATTCATGATTTGGCTCTCTGCTTGTCTGTTGTTGTTGTATAGGAATACTTGTGATTTTCGCACATTGATTTTGCATCATGAGACTTTGCTGAGGTTGCTTATCAGCTTAAGGAATTTTTGGGCTGAGACAATGGGGCTTTCTAAATAAAGAATCATGTCGTCTGCAGACAGAGACAATTTGACTTCCTGTCTTCCTATTTGAATATCCTTTATTTCTTTCTCTTGCCTGATTGAGCTGGCCAGAACTTCTAATACTATGTTGAATAGGAGTGGTAAGAGAGGGCATCCCTGTCTTGTGCCAATTTTCAAAGGGAATGCTTCCAGCTTTTGCCCATTCAGTATGATATTGTCTGTGGGTCTGTCATAAATAGCTCTTATTATTTTGAGATACGTTCCATCAATACCTAGTTTATTGAGAGTTTTTTAACATGAAGAGGTGTTGAATTTTATTGAAGGCCTTTTCTGCATCTGTTGAGATGATCATGTGGTTTTTGTCAGTGGTTCTGTTTATGTGATGGATTGTTTATTGCTTTGTGTATGTTGAACCAGGCTTGCAACCCAGGGATGAAGCCAACTTGATTGTGGTGGATAAGCTTTTTGATGTGCTGCTGGATTCAGTTTGCCAGTATTTTATTGAGGATTTTTGCATCGATGTTCATCAGGGATATTGGCCTGAAGTTTTCTTTTTTTGTTATGTCTCTGCCAGGTTTTGGCATCAGGATGATGCTGGCCTCATAAAATAAGTTAAGGAGGAGTCCCTGCTTTTCAATAGTTTGGAATAGTTTCAGAAGGAATGGTACCAGCTCCCGTTTGTACCTCTGGTAGAATTCGGCTGTGAATCTGTCTGGTCCTGGACATTTTTTGGTTGGTAGGCTATTACTTACTGCCTCAATTTCAGAACTTGTTATTGGTCTATTTAGGGTTTCGACTTCTTCCTGGTTTAGTCTTGGGAAGGGTATGTGTGTCTAGGAATTTTTCCATTTTTTTCTAGATTTTCTAGTTTATTTGCCTAGAGGTGTTTATAGTATTCGCTGATGGTAGATTGTATTTCTGTAGGGTTGGTAGTGTATTCCCTTTCTCATCTTTTATTGTGTCTTTTGATTCTTCTTTCTTTTCTTCATTAGTCTAGCCAGTGGTCTATCTATTTTGTTAATTTTTTTCAAATTAATCCAGCTCCTGGATTCATTGACCTTTCAAGGGTAAAAGGTCAAATTGTTATTTTACCTAGCAGCAGCATTTGAACACCATGCCCTCGTCCTTGAACACTTTCTTCACCTGTATTCCAGGATTCATCACTTTCTTGGTTTTCTTCCCTCTCCATTCTTTCCTCTTTCTCAGTCTCCCTTGCTGGTTTTTCTTCTTCTCTGCAGCTTTGTAAATGGAGTGTCACAGGGCTCAGTCCTTGATCCTCTTCTACACTCTCTCTTTGGTGATCTCATATAACCTCATGGCTTTAAAAACCATTAACATGCCGACAACCCCCAAATTTGTATCTCCAGTACAGACCCTTTTTTCCAAGTTCCAGCTATGAATAGTCAACTGCTTGGTCAATATCTCCCCGTGGACATCTCAGAGACTTCTCACTCTTAATGTGTCCCAAACTAGACTCCTGATTTCCCCCACAAACCTTCTCTACCTGTAGCCTCCCCATCTTGGTTGATGGCAATCTTATTCTTCTACTTACTATAGAACCACCATGACAACATAATTTAGTGCAAATGCAAGAATAAACACATAGATCTAAGGATGAGAATATAAGTTCTATTAACCCAAGTATACAAGGAAAGCTAATATGTGAGAAAGCTGGCATTTTAATTAAGTGGGAAAAAGATCACATAATTGGCTAAAAGATCACATAATCCCCTACACCAGGAAAAAAAGTAAAGCTAGACCCTTGCTAAAATAAATTCCAAACAGATTGAAATTTTAAGTTAAAATTTGTACTAGAAATATTGGAAAAAATTTAGGAAAATGTTTATATAACCTTTCTTCTAACTCTTGGCTCTCTTTACATAGCAACCAGACTGAGAGTTTTGAAACCTCAGATTCTTTACTAACAATCCTCCAATGTTTCCCCAGAGTAAAAGCCCAGGTCCTTACATTGGCCTTCCATCTGCCCCCACTTCCTCACCTCTTCTTTTTTCTTTTTCTTTTTTTTTTTTGAGATGGAGTCTCGCTCCGTCATCCGGGTTGGAGTGCAGTGGCTCTACCTTGGCTCACTGCAACCTCTGCCTCCCGGGTTCAAGTGATTCTCCTGCCTCAGCCTACCAAGTAGCTGGAATTACTGGTACATGCCACCACGCCTGGCTAATTTTTGTATTTTTAGTAGAGACAGGGTTTTACCATGTTGGCCATGCTGGTATCTAACTCCTGGCCCCATGTGATTTGCCCACCTTGGCCTCCTGAAGTGCTGGGATTACAGGCGTGAGCCACCGCGCCCCGCCTTATTTCTTCTCTTATTACTCTCCTTCCTCATCTCACTCAATTGTGCTAGCCCCCTTGCTGTTCTTTGAATCCATTAAAATTAATGGCAAAACCCGCAATTACTTTTGCACCAACCTGATACCAAGCGTGCTCCCACTTGGTGCTGGCTGTCTCCTCAGTTTGCAGTGTCCTTTTCTCAGATGTCTGCATGACTTACTCCCTCACTTCCTTCAAAACTTTGATCAAATGTCACCTCTCACTGAGGCCCACTATAACTACCATATTTAAATTTGCTGCCAACTCTGCAAGTCTTTATTTTTCTTATCTGCCTCTCCTTTTTTTAAACTTTAAAGCTTAAATATTTTATCGTATGATATAATTCCTTTATATACCATTTTCATTTGTCTGGTCCTCGCTAGGATGCAAGCTCCAGTAGAGCAGAAATCCTTGTCTCTTTTTCTTCATTGATGTAGCCCAAGTGCCTAGAACAACATTCAATAAACTTATTGAATAAATATTTTTCAGTGTATTTTCTGAAAATTCTGTAGCCATTTGTACTTCTACCAGATTTCAAGAGCATCTATGTTCTTCCCTCCTCACCAGCAAAGGATGTTGCCATTCATTTTAATCTTCTTCTTTTCAATAAGTAAAACGATGATATGTCATTGTTGCATTTTTCTTTTTTCTTTTTTTCTCTTTGAGATAGGGTCTTGCTCTGTCAGGCGTGCAGTGGCACTATCATGGCTCACTGCAGCATTGACCCCCTGGACTCCAGCGATCCTCCTACCTCAGCCTCCCAAGTAGCTGAGGCTGCAGGTGCACACCACCACACCCAGCTAATTTTAAAATTATTTGTAGAGATGGGGTCTCCCTGTGTTGCCCATGCTGGTATCAAATTCCTGGCCTCAAGTAATCCTCCTTAACTTTGGGAGGCAGAACCTTCAGCCTCCCAAAGTTCTGAGATCACAGGCATAAGCCTGGCCTATTTGCATTTTTTCTAACCAATAGAGAGGTTGAGCATCTTTTTGGGTGTCTAAGGGCCATTTGGAACTCTTCTTCTGTGATTGCCTTTATATTTTGTGTATTTTCCTCTTCACCCACCTCTTCTTCCCCATTTTCTTTTTCTTCTTGAGTTTTTTTTTTCTTAGAAAATATGGCCTCTTTATTTTCTGCCACTCAGTTTGAACACATCATCAAATACAGATAGTTATTAATGTCATATGAGCATAAAAGATTTATAAACCAGAAATGTATTTTCTAAAAAGCAACTTGCAAATGACTCAGAAAATAAGTTTTATCAGTTTAATTGGTGAAGTCCTAAGATAAAGCAGTGCCTAAATCAGGTTTGTTTACCCTCCGCATTGAAGGCATGTAATGTAGGGAGCATTACAGATCACCAAACACTGTTACAGGACAATGGAAGTACAGCCTGGGAGGCCTTCAGCCTGAGCCTACCTTACCCAGGCCTGCACAGAAGGGCAACTATGAAAGAAGGGCAATTAGTGTGCAAAGTAGCATGGCTTATTTATCTATCTATTTATTTATTTATTTATTATTTTGAAACATTTTCACCCAGGCTGGAGTGAGTGCAGCAGTGCAATCACGGCTCACTGTAGCCTCGACCTACTGGGCTCAAGCAATCCTCCCATCTCAGCCACCTGAATAGCGGGAACCACAGGCATGCACCACCATGCCCAGATAATTTTTTATTTTTTCTGTAGAGACGGGATCTCTCTATGTTGCCCAGGCTGGTCTCAAACTCCGGGGGTCAAGCAATCCTCCCATTTCTGCCTCCCAAAGTGCTGGGATTATGGGCATGAGCCACTTCACCTGGTCACATAGCTTATCTTTGAGAACCTGTTAATTGTGGACCAAGAAAACAATGATAGGGTTTGAAGGAAGAAATGTTTTGCAACAGACTCACCATTGATTTTGAACCACAAAGGGAGACTGAGGAAACATTGGCTTCAGGTCAAAAAACCCTGGATAAAACAGGTCCCTCAGGTGGGTGAGGGGCAGGCCAAGTTCATCAAGTCAAGGACATTTTCCTGGCACCACCCTTGGGAGAGGAGCCTTCACCAACCCACCCTGGGCACGGGGCTCCTGCCATTCAGAACCCTCCCAATAACAAAAGGAGCAAACATTCATTTTTTTCCCCTTACATAACTTTGCATTTAAATATATTCTCGGAATATGGCAGCATGAGTTCTTATGACAGTTTTTGAGAGTTCAGAAACACTCCAGCACCGGCCAAATCCCCTTACTCCTATAAGAGCAAGGGACGCTTTTTTCTCAGTTCCCTAAAAATTTTGAAGTTATACTGAAAAACGTTATAAAAAGAACTACAGAAATAGAGTGCAGGAAAAAAAAAAGCTACACATTTCCAGTGGATGCCACTTTGCATTCTTCCTTGGAGGGTATCTGCAAACTTCATAAGCAATGCCACCTGGCCACAGACCCTTTGCTGTGGGGAGTGCTCAGCTACTTTCATTATTAGCGAGTCAGAGAGAAGTTTCCTTTTGCCCCCATGATCTTACTTTGCAGCACAGCTCCAATGGCTGTCACAACAGGTTTTCTGTGCCTTTTTTGGTACAAGAACAGGTAGGTCATAGGAAACGTTTTCTGTGAAATGATCTTGCAAATAGCATTAAGAAATTCTATTGAATTTCAAAGAAAAGATATGATTAAAGGTGCCTGTTGGAAGTAGAAGCCTCGAGGAAATTAGGAGGAAAAATAATTGTAATTTAAGGAGTCCATTTCATTTCTGGTACAGAATAATCACAAAAACAAGTATATACTGCTGGCTTTAGTTCCCCATGAAAGATCTCCAGCAGGATATCCACAAGGCCACCCCTGTTTTCTGTGCTTCCCTCCTCCTGGGCTGAGTCCTGCAGAGTTGCAATGGGAAGTTCTCTGTGACCAGGTGGTTAGCATGAAGACGCATGTCGATGGTGGCCTCAAATTCCACTCTGAAGTTGGTCTTCAGCATAGGGCAGGTAAACAGCCTGGAGAAGACCATGTATATAGGGACAGAGAGGCCCCTACAAATGTCCCCATGGGCATCTGAATATAAGGAATCTCTGTGGAATCATGGGCATAGCTTTTTGCACACCCACAGGTCTCCGTGTGCACCAGCTGCAGCCCCATGCCTTTTCACCACCAGCTCTCCTGTAAGCAGCTACACGATGACACAGTTCATTGAGTTGGGGTGTTCTCGAATGAGAAATCTGGGGAGCAAGGCTCTCTCTTTGATATTCTGATATTCTGTAAGGTTGCAGGTGTAATCTGTGAAGTCCACAGGATTTGGAGTCAACTTCCCCTCCTGAGGAGCAGAGTGGATGGTAAATTCACCGGCCTTTGTCAAGTCCTTGGTCAACAGAGACTGCCTCGTGTCACAGCGTAGTGTATACTGAATGCCTGATAATAAGTCTCATACAGAACTTTGCTACCCCTCACATACAGAAGAAATGTGAAATAAATTTGTTTTGCCATGGGGAAATTTCCTTGGCTTCATCCTTTCTATGGCACTGTTGATAATCTGGATAGGTTTAATGGAATCATAAAAAGCTTCAAACCCGTCCACACTTTTGGCACTGAGTTGGAGGATTGCAATCCCTTCCATTGTCAAAGACACTACTCGACGTGGGACTGAATCCTTACAAGATGTGACCACCACACTGGAGAGCATTTCTCCAGCATGAGGAACTATTTGCTCTTCCATCTTGATGTCCAGGGAGGTCCCTGTTTTGAATTCTCCACAGCAGTCAACACTTCTGACCTCACATCAAGTTTTTCTTATCAATTTTTCAGGGACCCTTTTTATAACATCATTTATCTTATTACCGAAAATATTTTTCTAAGTCTAGGGCTTATTTTTAATTTTGTTTATAGTATCATTTACCATAACAAAATGTTTAAAATTTCATGCTATCATATATATCTGTCTATTCCTTCATGATTTTTTGTTTTTCTCTCTTTAGGAGATTTTCTGCTTTTTTCTAATATTTATTTTAAGTTCTTTTTACATTTAAATTTCAATCAATTTGGAATTTATTTTAGTATATGGGGCAAAATAAGGGCCAATTTTCCTTTCAGATGGATAGCCAATTATGCATTATTTTTCCACGAATTGAAATATCATCTTTATCACATATTAGGTTCCCATATATGCTTAGATCAATTATTATATTTTATATTCTCATCCTTAGATCTACATGTTCATTCCCATTTTATACTATATTATTTGGTCATAGTAGTTTTACAGTAAGTGTTAATATCTGTTGTATTAACATCTGTTCTTGAGATATTAATGTCCCTTCTCACAATTCTTCAGTCTCATAATTTTACTATTCTTGTACAACTATTCTTCCAACATATCTTCAAAATTATTTTATCCTATTTAGAAAACCTTATGATTCTATCTGGAAATGCATTAAATGCAAATACAGTAGATGATGCTCTATAAGGCTACCTTGAACAGTGAATTAGGAAATACTGAACCCATTGTTCCTAGAGAAAATACAGGGTTAGGTTCCTGCAAGCCTCTGGCCACAATATTTTTGTCATCTAATCAACGCACAACTTTGTTTTATGTGTTTCTGTATAAAGATGCTTTTTAAATATAGATTGTTGATTCATTAGCATTAAACTCATGGTCAACAGCAATATAAATCATACCTGAATGAAGCTTATTTAACACGTGTATTTTTTCATCGAGGCACATCGTAGCCTTGCTGTGCTTGGGAACACTAGACAGCAATTCAGTACCGTGCTTTGGGGCCATTTGCCAAAGTAAAATCACCAAAAAAAAGCACAAATATAAAAAAAAATGACACAAAATAGACACGAAAATGACCCTTGCTTATAGAATGAGGGCTGAAACAGTAACACAGAGCACTATCTGGTTTGACCTCAGCTGGGAAAACATGCATTAGGCAACTCAAAATTTTTTGCCACTCTGCTCATTTCTGCAAATACTGACAAAGCCCCAGGAGTGTTAATTTTAGGGGTATGAATAAATTTTTGCAAATAGGCAAATTTGTAAGTATTGAATCTGCGAATAATAAAAATCAACTATTAATTTTGGAGCAGGTACATTCTTATGCTAGTCTTCTCATTTAGAAATTTGGCATTTTTTCCTTTTGTTCAGGACTTGTTTTCTGTACTCAATAAAATATAATTTTATTTGGGTCTTGTATGTTTTTTGTTAAACTTTTTTGTAGTTTCTTTTAAAAATAATTTTTACATGTATTTTGAATGAGATTTTTATAAAATTTCTAGCCGGTTATTGCTAGTACAGTGAAGAATTTTGTATGTTTATTTTATTTTTCCACCATCATTTGAAGCCTATTAATTCTAGTAATTTTTACTAGTTACTTGGGGTTTCTTAGTAATTCACAATTAAATTAGCTACAAAGAGAAGTAATTCTGTCTGTTATTTTTCCGCAGTTTAATTTTCTTTTTAACTACGTTTTCAAGAACTTCCTGAAATATTTAATAAGAGTGATGATATTTGGCACCTAACTTTCAATTCTGGTTTTGTAAATGAAAGTATTCTCAGTGCAAACTATCATATGTAAAGGAAATAAAACCACATCAAAAGGGAGAAGGCTTATTACCATGCAGATAGTTTGCTGAATCATTGAACGAATTCAATATTATCACTTGGCAATAACCATTAATCTCTTAGAAGATGGTCAGTGCTAGTGTGCCAATATAACAGGTACCAAAGATGTGTTTTTTACTATTATTACATTGTGATTTAGTAATATTCCACATTCTTTTCTCCTAGATGAGCCACAAATCAGAATTTCTGAACTCATCAAAGTCTAGGGTACACTGAAAATTATTACATTAGAATGTTATTTTGGGGAAAAACTCTACTGTACTTGGGGTGGACAGAGTACAACACATTGACATTTAGAGAACCCTGGCTTTGTACAGCCGTTGCAATTCCCTTTCCTCATCTCACCTCCAGAAATACTACTCTGGGAGTAGACAGGAGAGGTTATCCCAGTTAACAGGTAAAGAAACTGAGTCATAGAAAAGTGAAGTGACTTCCTCATCGCCACACATGTGGTTAGTTGAGGGCAAGGCTTCTGTCTCTGTTCCAGATTCAGTCAAATTTCATTACCTTGTTCCAACGCTCCTTGATTCTTTCCAGCTACATTCTTAAAGAGCTCATGGTTCACCCTATCTATCCATCCATCAATCCCTCCATCATGCGCTATACATTTTATTATTCAGTCAGTCAGTCGGTCAGTCATTCAACAAATATTTATTGAGGATTTATCATATTCAGACATTATTATAGATTCTGGCAATACAACTGGAAACAATGGACATTCTTCCCCTCATAGAGCTTACGTTATAGAGAGGGGCACAGCAATAAATAATAAGTAAGATATAGGATGTCAGAGGGTGATTAAGTGCTTTGAAGTAAAATGGAGCCAGTAAGGATAACTGGGAGTGCCAGAGTGAGGACAGTGGTTGAATGGTAAATGGTTGTCAGGAAAGGCCTTCAGGATGAGCCTACATTTGAGCAAAAACCTCAGCAGGTCTTTGGGAGGTGAGCAGTCAAGCCATGCAGGGAGGTGATCTAGGATTGCCCATCCCCCGAGGTGGCAGCATGCCTGGTGTATTCACGGAGCAGCAAGGACAGCTGTGAGGCTGAAGCAGAACAAGTCAGGGAGAGGTGCAGAAGAGGACCAAGAGCTGGTGGGGAACAGGGTTTATAGGGCCAGGCTAAAGGCCACTGGAAGGACTGTGACTTTCTTGGAAGAGGGAAGGCCACAAAAATGTTTGTGCAGAGGAGTGACATGATCTGGTCAAAATTTGAAAAGGGCCTGTGGCACCAGGAGTAGACCATGGGGAGACCGAGGAGGAAGCAGGGGAACCAGTTAGGAGGTCATGTGACAATGTGGGAGAAAGGGACCACTGAGGTGGTGGCAGTAGAAATAACGAGACTCACTCGGAGTTCAAATCCATTTTGAAGGTACAACCAACAAGATTTGCTGATGGATTGAATTGTTTGTATGACTTTATGAGCCAGGTATTGGAATTGCGAGAGGGAGTGAAATCAGATTCCTTGATGGAGATTTTAGCCAAATGAGAAGGCAGACATTAATCAGATAGTTAGATAAATAAATATGTAGTTACAAACTATGACAAATCCTTTAAAATAAAGTCTTAAGGGTGGGATAGATCTGGCTTAGCCATATGTGAGGCAGAATCAGGGCTGGAACCAGGAATGAAGCTGGAGAGATTAAGATGGTGGACCAAGAGGACCAAGACTAAGTAATGTTACAACTTTTCACTTTTAGCCTAAAAAACGATGGGAAAACGATGGAGGAATTTGATTTAAGGAAGGCATGAGGGTTTGGAAGGGATGAGTGGGTGAGAAGTGCTGTCATGTTTGTGTCAAAAATGTGTAAAAGATCAGTCTGGCTTCAGTAGCCAAAAGAAATGCAAATAAGAGTATGGAGGCTGGGCACAGTGGCTCACACCTGTAATCCCAGCACTTTGGGAGGCTGCGATGGGCGGATCACTTGAGGTCAGGAGATCAAGACCAGCCTGGCCAATATGGTGAAACTCCGTCTCTACTAAAAATACAAAAATTAGTCAGGTGTGGTGACAGGTGCCTGTAATCCCAGCTGCTCAGGAGGCTGAGGCAGGAAAATTGCTTGAACCCGGAAGGCAGAGGTTGCAGTGAGCCAAGATGGTGCCACTGCACTCCAGCCTGAGCATCGCAGCAAGACTCCATCTCAAAAAAAAAAAAAAAAAAAAAGTATGGATCTTTGTGATGTGACTATGGGAATATAGAAATTTAGGCAAGATCTCAAGTATCCAATATATCTAGGTGATTAACATCTTATCATTACTTTCCTAGTGAAAGGTGAAAATAGGTGGCTTTAAGAATAAACTGGAAACTGATATCTTTGTTTTTATTGTTTAATTTAAATTCTATGTGCAATATTAAAGATATACATCAAGATGATATCCAAATTCTCTAACTTTAATCATATATTGATTAACAACCTGATAGGTAAATGTGATATAGGAATAATAGATAGCATCTAATTGTGAGGTCATTGTGTACTTTATCCTTTAAAGAGCCATAAAAACATATTTTAAAATACAACAAACTTTAAAGCAACAAAATGACCACAGAAATAGGGGTCTGGGATTGAGATGGAGATTTGCTGCTGGATGTCTGAGAAAAGATTAGAGAATTATAAAAGAAATTAACAAGTGAATACCAATCTCATTTAAACTAATCTATTCTTATACTCCCAGTAGGCAAAATAGAAGTGAATAAATATTTCTTTTTCTCAAAGTGATGAGGCTGGACATGGTGGCTCGTGCCTGTAATCTCAACACTTTGGGAGGCCGAGGTGGGAAAGTCACTTGAGGCCAGGAGTTTAAGAACCCCCGTGAGAAACATAGTGAGACCCCACGTCTATAAAACACAAGTATAAAAATTCAGTGAGCATGGTGGTGTGTGCCTGGGAGGCTGAGGTGGGAGAATCGCTTAAGCCCCAAAATCCAAGGTTGCAGTCAGCTATGATCGTGCCACTGCACTGCAGCCTGGGCGACAGAGTGAGATCTTGTCTCTAAAAAAAAAAAAAGTGTTTCTCTCCTTTATCTTCTGCTATTTTAGATTACAAAGAAGTGGCTACTTCAAAAATGAAGGTCACAAAAACCTTTTAAAGGTCATCTTTAGGTTGATGATCAGGTATGTGATGCATATACTGGAAGTGGTAGGCTGTGCCCCTCTGGAGCACAATTTGGCATTCTGAATTTTGAGGATTAACCAAGTTCGCAATTTTTTATTCAATGATTTTCATTGAATGAGTTTTCCCTTAATAAAAACATAAAAATATTTAGATAAATACATGCATAGAGATGTTGACTCTAGAATTTTGGGGGGCACCATTTGGAAATAGCCAAATGTTCAATAATGTATTGCTTGTGAATTGTGGCATTTTCTTACAAGGAAGAGAGTAAGGCCATTAAAAACGATGTTTTGGGAACGAAGAATGAAAAATTGTATCTATAGCATAATCCCTGTTTTGGTTAATCTCTGTTTCATGCTAAAATGTGAATAGCACTCATCTGTGAGTGGTGGTGTGCTGAGTGTCTTTCTTTTCCTTTTTTTTTTTTTTAAATAAAGTACTAATTTTTAATTAGGCTTCCAAAAGCAAACCAGCAGAAACTAGGAATATAACAAAGTTATTCAAATATTCTAATATTAAAAATCTTCTTTGTCTTTCTGATGGTTTCAGTTGTAGAAATAACTCTAAACAACTGGATGGGTCACCAAAAGGTGTTGTGGCCTTTTAGTTCTACTTCGAAATTAAAGGCCCTTTTTAGAGGAAAAAAAAATCTGAAGTCCATCCCTCACCCCTCCTCCTGCCTTGTCTAGGATCTTCAGCATTAGAAAGATTGCTGGCTGGTTACCATTAACACCCAGGGCCCTTGGCGGCTGCTCTGCCAATCCTCGCAGCCACTCACCTGGCCTGCGCGTGGTGAGGCACACCCTTTGGATTCACCTGGTCCAGCAGCTGCTGGCTTCTCGCTGCTTCTTTCTTCCTACAGCACCCCTGAAGAAGGTTGTTTCTGAGGGTCCTGAAGAGAAGTTTTGTATTCTGCATTGCTGACGTCTGTTGAAAGGGCCAACATTTTTAAAAAGCGTCAGATCAGTCTACATGTGGTCTTCTTTCCTTACTTGGATGGACTGGCCACCATGAAAGTTTTTGGAATTATTTCTCTTAAGTCCTCAGAAAAATAATCTTACCTCCTTCTTGTCCCTGAATTTCTTCACGTTCTCATAGAAATAGCATAAGTCTCCAAATTAAACACCCCAAACCCCCTCAATAAGTCCTCTTCCTTAGAGTAGCCCCGTCATTTGGCATTCTACACCTAGAGGAGGGTGTCAAAGGGGACTAAGCCTGTGGTTGCTCACAGTTAGTGTTGTGGATGCCTTTGAGAATTGGATAACTCATGGATTTATTTCCAGCGAAATACTCACACATTCCATTCTATATACAATTTCAGTGGACTCACAGGCCACCTGAAATCCATTTATTCACCCCAAGTTAAGAACCTCTACCAAAAGGAAGCAAAGAAGGAATGAGATGTCTCATTTCAAGGGTTTCAGCACTTGAAATTTAAAGCGTAATAACAAAGTGGCCACATGGTGTCACTCTAACATCAACAAATCCAAGACTTTTAGAACTAGGAAGATGGATCCTAGGCCTGTGAACCTGAGGACCTGGGTGAGGCAATGCCCACTGGAAATTATTTGGCAAGATTCAGACACTTGACCTTTGCGGGCCATTCATGTAAAGGAGAGAAGGAGGGAAAACTATCCTTGGCAAAGTTAATTAATCAACATCCTTCGCTATTGTGGTATTTGAGGAGGTTGCCATCTGTGTGAAGAAACTTACTCACTGGAATTTAGTAATGAAAAGAAAATGTTCTTTCTGGGAAAAAATAGAATGCTTTTTGCTAAAATGTATTATGCTATTTCTCTTCTTACAAAGAACTGAATTCACTTGCTAGGTATTTATAATTTTAAAAAATTTGAAAGGCAGCTGTGAAGTTTTAGTTGTATACTTTTTCAGTCAACATTGAGATAATAATCTTTCTTCTTTCCTAAAGAAGAAATATTTGAAATGTATGGTTCAGGAAAAGACATGTTAAAAAAGAAAAATTCTCCAAAAATATGTTAGTAACTAGAAGTCTTGCTGCAGCATTTTTGCCATATCAGAGCCCTTCTCTTTTCCATCTGTACCCATTTCCAGTGCTGCTCCCTGTAACTCTTCACTAACATTTTCTATTCCAGAGTATCTGATCAATTACTTCAGACTGAACTCTGGCCTTTTCTTCTGCCCAAAAACTTTCACTGAGACATATAATGTGAGGAAAGCATACTTATATTGAGAGATATTCAAGGTGGAGTTTGCTACTTGCTTAGTCTTAAATATTGTAATGTATGACAGGAGCAGAATCTGTGGTTTCACTGGAGGGAAAGTTTTTTTCATGGCTATAGCTTATACTGAATTGATTAATGCATAGTTTGGTATGTGACATTAAATGTTACCTGAACGCAGTGCTCAATGACAGGATGAGACTTCTGATGGGACTTGCTGTGAAGACCAGATAAGAAACACATCTGGCAGATGTCAAAGTTGAGACACTTCAGACAGCGGTATCTGCCAATTAAAATAGAAGCACAGCTTACATCACTAGTAGATGAGAAAAAAAAAAAAAAAGAATATCCAGGTGGAGAATGAGCAACCCAAAATATACAGAAGATGTCTGAGCTGCCAAATCGGTGTAAAGTTTCTCCCAAACTATGGGATTATTAAATGACTCTAATGCATTTATTTACTCAAATAAATCTTCATATGATAGTATTTTCAAATGGCATTATATTGATGCCATATACGCTAATGGTATAGAAGTCTGATTTATTTCCCAAACTACGAAGTGCCTTCTATATGCAGGGTGCTGTGTGCTACAACCTTTAGGATAAACCCTTAAATCTGCAGCCGCGTTTTGTGCAGCTGCACAACGCACTCAAATACTTTGAATTTAATAGCTAATTTAAAAAATAGATTTCAATAAAATCAAATTTTGGCTTGTCTTAAACTTTTGCAGAGTATGATAATATTGGGCCTGTATTCCTGCATGGTGTTGGGGAAAATTAAGCCATAGATAACAAATTTAAAAATAAGCACTTGTCATTTTATAGACGTCTGTATGTAGGAAAGATTTAAAGTGGAGGAGGGGAATTCCTCACCACACCCAAGTTTCTTGACCCATCAACATTGGGGATTTTTTCTTTATGAGAAATGACAGCCTTAAATCCCTTTGTGGTCAGAAGGAGAGGAGAGAGTCTTGAGACACTCTGGTTAGGAAGGGTGTCCCATAATACTCAGGAAACTATTGTGATGTTAGTGGGGAGCCAGTAAGACCTAGCAATCATCAGTTAGTAACTCTTAAGGATATTTGAGTGGGACCATGTTGTTTGTCTATAAAATAACAGGGAGCTATACATTTTTCCCCTGATATGTAAATTCTCTTCTCTAACTGCAGTGTGTGTGGTATAAAACTCTGTCCTCATATGGTGACAGTTGGTGAGAACCAGGCAGCAGCTTCTCCTTTTAGACTGGACATACAGTTCTGAGCTAGCCATAGTCCCTACCTGTCCTATTTCCTTCATGTATACCACTTTTCTTGCCTTTTAAGCATTTGGGTTTTCAACCTCTCTCTTAAAGGTTACAAAAAAGAAATATGATAAGATTCCAGTGCTCTTAAATTTCATATCTTGTGGCAAAGCTTTGACACGGAAGGTTGAAGTAATAACTTCCAGAATTAGGTGATGTGTGATTAAGTGCCAAGTGAAAGGCATGGAGAAGAGGGGTATAGCAGGGAGGCAGAGGGAGAGCCCTATGGGCTGGTGTGGTCTGGAAAGTGAGGCTCATGCTATACACGGAAGGCTGGGCTGGAGATTAAAGCAAAGGAAATCCCAAGTAGAAAGAAGAGGAGGAATAAGGTAACAAAGATTGGGATGAGTAAGAAGGGTTTAGAGGACATTACATCTATCAGACCTACTAATTGCCCTGAATAACAGCAAGAAAAAACCTTGGAAAGCTTCTGAGGCCAGATGACAGAAGGTCTGATGGTCTGATCAAAGTCGTTTAGAGGCAGAGCAAGAGAATGTAAATACCTTGAGATCGCCCCTCAGCTACCCTTGTCCACTGCTGTACTTCCAACCCTGATTCCCATGACAGGATGTTAATAAATAGTGTGGGATGATATAATAGCAGCTAGCATTTTTGTGCCTGTTCTATGTGCAGGCAGTGTACATTTTGACCCAGTTAATCCCCATGGAAATTCTTTCAGGTATTCTTACAACTACCCTCATTTTGCAGATGAGGAAACTGAATTAAAGAGAGTTTAAGTAACTTGCACAAAGTTACACAACTACTTAGTAAGTAGTAGAAGATTTTGAGTCCCAGGTTACTATCTGAATTGATGGCCTGCCATTTTAACCACTAGAATAGACCACACTATTCTAGAATAGACCACCACTCCTCAAGGCAGGAGGCTTGAGTTTGAATTAACATACCACCATTACTACTTATAGTAGTACTAATAGTTGAATTGGAAACTTAAGCTCACTTAAGTTTAGGAGAATGCCTGGTACGTGGTAGGTTTTTCAATGAACGTTAGTTGAATGAAGTTGGATAAATGACTTAGTTTCTTCAACTAAGGAAAAATGGAGCTAGTAAACCCTATCTTCCTGGGCTTGCAAAATTTTTAGAAAACTTTAAAAGTTGTTCAACATACATAAATGGGAAGACATTCACTTTTTCAATGAAGTGTACAACATAATAAACTATTTTTATAAGGATTATTTGATGAGCCATCCCTGCTGGCTGCTTTATCGAGCATTAACTAGATGGCCGTGATTAACTTATCTAGGATAATATGCTGCTCTATCCTTAAATTTGTTCCTCTGTGCTCTGAAACTACCTACGGGTATATGAGAATGGTTATTGTGTGGGTAATGAGATTGGCCTGTTGTTGATGTTTTTACCAATATAGAACCCAGGTTTTCTCCCAATTTCATTTCAACCTTCCATGGCTATCACAGAGCAAAAATGCTGACATGTCCTTCTAGAATTTTTATCTTGGATTAAGGCCACTCTATGGTCTTTGCACCTTCTCTTTCTTTAGAAGGCCAAATCTTTGTCCTCTTGCTGCTACCTGCAGATCTGCAAATACATGTCCTCTAACATGGCTTTCTTCATTTCCCAAAAAACCACAGCTACTGGTTGAGTTTTTTGAGATCCAAAAACACAAGTTTAAAGTTAGGATTATAATATATCCAGGCAATTTTTAATAGAATCCGAAGTTTAGAGCTAAAGAAGTCTCAGACATCATTTGATCTACCCTGCTGAATTTTACTAAAAACAAAACAAATCAAAAAACAAAAAAAATCAAAAAACAAAAACCCCAAACTGAGGTCCAGAGAGGTTAAACACCTTGCCCAGGTCTCCTAGCTCTTTGTATATAGGACACCTGTTTATTGCCTTGGATGTATAAGAGGAAAGATGATTTACGTGGAGGCATTTTAAAGAAATTCTGTTCTCATTCTCAACAGATATTTGAAGTATAGCATTTCTCGGCCTCTGCCTTTGCCATCTTTAGGGGCAACTTAAGTAAGTCACTCAAACTCTTTGAGACTCAATTTTTGTCATCTATAGAATAGAAATAGTATCTGCTTTATGTTATATATAATAATTTTGAAAAAATATTTCAATGTAAAAGTTGTGTTTTATATAATTGCAAAGTTAATCCTGTACTTGACCTAGGGGAGGACTTGCAGTAACTCCTTAACTAATACTTGCTTATTGGTTAAATGATTATAATGTACTCATAACATGGTAACTCATATTCAGATTTCCCCATTGTCCAATATAAGTAATTTATTTTTCATTGTAGTATGAAGATTTCCTTGTTCCTGCTTGCTTGGTTTCCAACAGTCCTGTTCATTTATATGTTTTATTGTTTAAAGTTCAGTTCCTTGCAGAATTTTCATGAATGAAGTTTCACTGTGTCCTGCAAATTCTCTGCAAACCCAAGTCATTTTCTCGGCAAAATTAAAACTGGATCTCCAGTTTTTTGGTGTACCAAGCAGACCTATTTTACCTCCATGGGGAGCATATTTCAATTCTGGGTTAGCTAAGGTCGGGAAGCATGGGAAGGGAAGGGGAACAAAGTGAGCAGGACCTGAGGCCTGAGGCCTCTTGTCCCCTTCTCCTTCCGGGAACCCTCAGTTTTGCCTTGTAATTAGCTACCTGATGTCCCAGAGCTTTAGTCTTCCCACATCCCCAGCCCCTGTTCACTCATCGTGAATAATGGCATCTTCCATGCCTGGCCTACACCTGGTGGTTTCTTTCTCTTCTCCCAAGCTTTAATGATAACTCCAATTTTACTTCCCTATGGTTTTATTTATGGGAGACCTACAACACTCTTTCTCTAGGACGGGATTTTGACTGTTAGCCTCAAATCTATGGAAATATTTGAATCTCCCACCTCCAAATCTAGCTCTCAAATCTGCTTTTTGCTCCAGGTGGAGAGAAGGTCAGGCCCGAGTTGCTCTCATGAATGCTGATGATCTCTGTGAGTCTGAGGCTCGTTTGCAGTTGTCTGCACAGGGAGGCAGCAGAGCATCATGGCTGCAAAGCAGGGACTCTGGATTTAGGCTGCCAGCCTCTGCGGCTTGCTAATCATGTAGGTTATTTAACTTCTCTGCAAATAGGGGATAAGAATACAACCCTTTGTATAGGCTTACAACACATTTTAAATGAAATGACCCATGTGAACTGCTCAGCTTGGCATTTGTCTAACACTTAAAAGTAGTGTTGTTAGGATGATGATGATGATGATGGATGGCTCCAAAATTTAAAAGGTTTCTTTGGAACAAAAGACAGGCCAGGTTCAGTGGCTCACATTTGTAACCCAATGCTTTGGGAGGCTGAGGCAGGAGGATCACTTAAGATCAGGAGTTGGAGACCAGTGTGGGCAACACAATAAGATCCCATCTCTACAAAAAATAGAAAATTAGCTGGGCATGGTGGCATGTGCCTGTACTCCCAGCTACCCAGGAGGCTGAGCTGCAAGGATGACTTGAGCTTAGGGGTTTGAAGCTGCAGTGAGCTATGATAGTGCCAGCGCACTCCAGCCTGGGTGACAGAGACCCTGTCTCTAAAAACAAAACAAAACAAAACAAAGACAAAATGTATTCCCCTTAGAGGAAGAAAAGTGTCTATTAGTCACATTATGCGTCAGTGGACGAATTTAATATTTCATCTATTACAGAAGATAAAAGACAACTTATTATCAACCAGGATGCCTCTTGCCAGGAAATCATTGAGCCAAAAAAAGTCAACTGAATTTCAGGTGTGTAAGGAGGACCCCAAAAAGAATCTGAAGGATGCAGCTTCAACTGTAGAACCATGTGGAGAATGATAATCCAAGAAATGCTGCTGATGACTGTACCTGAGTCCCGTGATTGGGAAAGTCCTGCAGATGGTGCACCGAGCAGGGTGAGTGACCCTTTCAGCAGCTGATAACCGATGGCAGGTAGGGAGCCACAGGAGGATGGGAGGCTCAGATTGGACCCAAGACAGGAATTTCTCTTCTTTGATTGCTGGGCTCAACACCTGAAAAACAATGGCACCCTAAAATGTGTTTTTAGGCATGACTTGATATTTTCATTTTCTTTTCTGACTCTAATTCTGTCAGCTCTGCTGAAGAAGTTTATCATAGGAAAAGCTGGAGGTGAGACTATCTCCTAAATTCAGTTATCTGAGATGCTGTGTGGAGTAATAATAGGTCTGTAATGTAAATTAGTCAGCAAACTATCCCAATACCCCGTGTCTGTCCCCAACCCCGGGGACATTTGCAAGGCACTCACCCCTTGGAAACAGCTGCGGGTGGCACTTTCCACAGGGCACAGAGCATGACTCTCTCCCACGACAGTTGGGATCTGCAAGAGACAACCTCATCTTAGCTGTTAGAAAGTGGAGAAATATGTCATCTCCGGGAGCAGCAGGGCTGAGGGCTGGTGCCCACGGCCATGTAGTCACAGGTATTTGGTATCTGAGACCAAGTGAACTGTCTCAATCCAAGAGAACAAAGCAATGCATGGGTTTTGTGCAATGTTTGGGTTAAGACAATGAATAAGCAAGTGGGAAGGATAGGAGGGAGGAGGGGAAGAGAAGGAAGTCTGCCAATGGGGTGATAAACTGCTTCCTTCTGTTTTATTTTCTTGTGATTCCAAGTTATTTTAACCTTTCTTTGCCTTTGTTCACCTGTGAAATGAAGATCACAATAATACTGTCTTAAAGTTTAGAGTTTTAAAATATATATACTTTTTTTTTAACTTTAAGTTCTGGGATACATGTGCAGAACATGCAGGTTTGTTACATAGATATACATGTGCCATGGTGGTTTGCTGCACTTATCAACCTCTCATCTAGGTTTTAAGCCCTGCATGCATTAGGTATTTGTCCTAATGCTCTCCCTTCCCTTTACCCCACCCCCTGACAGGCCCCAGTGTATGATGTTTCCCTCCCTGTGTCCATGTGTTCTCATTGTTCAACTACCACTTATGAGTGAGAACATGCAGTGTTTGGTTTTCTGTTACTGTGTTAGTTTGCTGAGAATGATGGTTTCCAGCTTCATTCATGTCCCTGCAAAGTACATGAACTCATTTTTTTTATGGCTGCATAGTATTCCATGGCATATATGTGCCACATTTTCTTTATCTAGTCTATCACTGATGGGCATTTGGGTTGGTTCCAAGTCTTTGCTATTGTATATATACATATTTTTAAGACTATTCAAGTGCAGTAGTGAGAAGTGGGAAAGAATATGTCAAGAAGTTCAATCTGTAACTGACTGTAAACAATCTACTGAGATAACTCACTACCTTTGGACAAGCCTAGAGTGGCTTTGAGAAAAACCTTTCCAAACACTTTCATATCATATCATTTTAAGAAATGCCACTTTCTGAGGTAGGATGGTCATCACTACCCTTGTTTAAAGCAAGGGATGAAAGGAAAGGAAATCAGCTTATCAAGAGACATCTGCACTCTCATGTTCACTGTAGCACTCTTCATAATATTAGCCAAGTTTCTGGAACGATCTAAGTGTCCATTGACAGATGAATGGAATAAAAAATGTGGTATGTAATATACAACAGAATAGTACTCAGCCTTAGGAAAGGAGGGAATCCTGTCATTTGAGACAACATGAATGAACCTAGAGGACAATATGCTAAATGAAATAAGCCAGGCACAGAAAGACAAATACCGCATAATCGCACTTACATGTGGAATCTAAAAACATTGAATTCATAGAAACAGAAGAATAGTGGATGCCAGGGGCTGAGGACAGGGATAAATGAGAAGATGTTGATTAAAGGGTAGAAACTTTCAGTTATAAGATGAATAAATTCTGGGGACCTAATTGCAGCATGGCTACTAGTAATACTACTGTATTGTTTACTTGAAAATTGATACAAGAGCCAGTTTGAAGCGTCCTCAAACCCCCCATCCCCACGAGATGGCAATGATGGTGGTGACAGATGGGTTAATTAATTTGATTGTGGTAATCATTATGCAGTGTATATCTATCTCAAAACATCATGTTGTACATCTTGAATATATACAGTTTCTGATTATCAATTAATAGTTTTCAAAAAATAAAGCGAAGAGTAATTGAGATTTGATATTTTGCTCAAGGTCAAAAAGGCAAGTTAGCAGCAGAATTGGGGTCTCACTCCAGGACTCTTACTCTTTCTTGAGGAGTTTCCATGAAGCTTTGTCACAGCCCGACCTTACATATATTTCAATGGCTCAATCTGTGCCACCACACTCAGTGATTTCCAACTTTCAGCCACAGTCACCATAAGGCGTTCAATTAAGGCACTAAGAACCTTTTGTGACTGCCAAGATGGCCAGGGACTCGGCTCTGACATCATCTATATGCACAGATACATGTACCTGTCACCTCCATTTATTCCCATTTGGTCACGGGTCCTAATTTCACATCTGATGTCTTCTACAGCACAGGCTGTCAGCAGGCATTGCCTGCAAGCTCAGAAGTAATCTCAGAGACCCTCCTGCTGAGTCCATCAACTCGAATAAACGTTCTTCTAATCAGGAAAGTGGCACTCAGAACCTCTTTGCTGACAATTAGCCAGGCAGAAGTCAACAAACATTTGTGTAACAGTGACAAGATGGCTTGTACTTTAAATAGATAATAATCCTGTCGCCAGTCGAATGTAAGTAACTACTCCCTATGTTATTTAGCCTTTTTCTGAAAGCATAACTCATTACCCATCGTTTGGCTTGTGAGTGCTGATGAACTAACTTGACCACTTATTTAGACTGTGTTGTTGATTCAACATTCACCCTCCTCTGATGTCCTTGAGCGCTGGGAAAGGAGTTTTACTTCATTTGTAAAATAAGGTGGGTGGATAACATACGATGACTCTCACCAGCTCTGTGATTCTAACACTAGTACAAAGAAAATTCACTTCTGTAGTGGGTTTTTAACCTACATTTTTGCCTATAAGGATGTGCATAAAGATTTTGTGGATGAATGGCCCAAGTGTCTAATTTCTTACAGGTGTTCTAGGAAGAATTAAACATGGCTAGATCGCACACCGGCACAGGCAGACACCACTTGAAACGATAATTACAGTGCTTAGGGAAGGATTTGAGTCATGTGGTGGGACCTGGAATTTTCTCTGAGAATCCATTTCTGAGTCCATAATAGCAGTCAACGGGATGATAATTTCTGTGCAAATCTCTGGCTTCCTAAGACCTTCTCAGGAGCATACTAATGCCTGGGGTGCGGGTAGGGGTGGAGTGCTGCGGGAGCTTCTAGTTCAGCAGCTCATTGACCTCAATTGAGCCTGAAACAAGGGCAGATTTTTAGAGCCTGTTGGACCAAGTAGTCAGGAGAGCACAAAGAATTCTCTAGAAGGAAAATGTCCCTCAGCCCATCCCCTTTCATCACAACCGCTTCTAAGCACTCTAGTCTCACCAGTCTGATTGCACAAATGGGTGGACAGATTGTCCAGCCCTCCCAGACCCCCACCTGCTCGAGTCTTGTGATATGGGATGGGTGGAAGTGAGCCTGCAACTTATGATGGCTCCCTGAGAAATGCCTTAGAAGGTGGTGGGATCTATGTGGCTGCTGCAACTACCAGGGCAGCTCGGAATTATCTATGCCTGATACTCTAACCTTATAAATAAAAAAAAATCATTGCTCCATTTAAGAAATAAATAAATGATGTTTGGAATTTAAGTTAAATATTAATTATTGTCATCATCATGAACACAAAATATTAATATTAAAACCAAATCAAAGCAAAGATAATTTTGAATAGGTTTTTCTAATCCATACTCCCTGTCCTAGAGATTTTTATTATCTTCCTCCTTATCCCGCCCTTGCTCCCATCATGCATGACTATCCTCAGTTCAGAATCCTTGGTCCAGACCCAGGAGAAAAATGACAGAAAGTTCCTAAGTCATTGCAGTCCAGAATATCTAGCATGGGGATTTTGTAGGAGCTGGAAGAATGGAGACATCCTTCAAAACAAGGGTAAGTGTACAACAGGACAATGGCACCTACACGCAAGACAATCCAGAGCCTGTTTAATCCTTTTGCAGAAGTTCTTGCTTGGTTACATCAATTTACATCATTTTAACATTTAAAAAACATCTTTAAGGAGGTTAAATTCCCTTGCCTAGTAAGAATAAAAACCAAATCAAATGTACACATTCTTAAAGCACAGGAAATGATGGAAATAATTTTGAGTACTCGACATGGCACTCAATCTATGCATTCTTTAAGCATTTTTTTGATGTCTTTTAGTATCAGGCACTGTTCAAGTCACTGGAGATACGAAAATGAAATAGTCCAGTGGGGAAGCATCTACCATAATTTGACAAGTGCTGCAACAAAGTTATGCATAGGAAGTCAAAGAAGCTTTGAGCAAGGAGGTGACAAATAATTGAGTGATATTGAAAGACGAGCAGTTTGTTAAGTGAAAGGATAGGCAATGGCCTTGTGGGTAGACAGAAATGCAGAAGTCAGGCATGGAGAACTTGGTGCGTGTCAGGCACAGATTTTAATATGTAGGAGTGAAAAAGGTATAGGGGTGTAAGGAAAAATTAAATACTTTGGAATAAGCAAAAGAGACTATTGGATATGTTTTCAGTGGTGATTATCTGTACCTATAGAGAGATACATCATTGTCTTTGCTAAGCTATTTTGCAACTCTAGAGAGAGTAAAGTTAACTTGTAGCAAACTTACAGCAATGCAAATAATTCTTATCTATAGACCACATTAGCTTTAGCCTCATGAGTATGAGTATAATTCATAACCTTCTACTCATAACCTTATAAGTTAAGTTATATTCAAGTAACAGCAAAGGCCATGGAGGAGAGAGCTTGCATGGAGTCATATATAAAGATAGACTTGACACTGGAGACATCAGATTCTTTAATAATAAATGTGGCTAATTAACTGAAACAAATGTACAGTTCTTAAGTATTAAGAATTTACCTGCTGTAGATCTGTTAGTAGTTTTCTCAAAACCCTTCGAGTCATGTGTGGTCCAGAATCATAACCTCTCTTGCTATTTTCTGCATAGAGCTGAAAAAGAGCTAGACATGTAGGAGGAAAAATCTTTAAATTGAATACTTGCAATGTATCTTTGAAGAGTACTTGCTTTGAAGTAACAGTCTCTTTGTGGCTATGAAAGGAAAGAGAAGGGAAAGTTATGTTCTTGATAATTGGCTTGCTATTTTGAAGGCCTCCAAAACTATTTTTTTTTTTTAAATGGAGTTTCGCTCCTGTTGCCCAGGTTAGAGTGCAATGGCACAATCTCAGCTCACCACAACCTCCGCCTTGTGGATTCAAGCAATTCTCTTGCCTCAGCCTCCAAAGTAGCTGGGATTACAGGCGTGCGCCACCACACCTGGCTAATTTTTTGTACTTTTAGTAGAGACAGGGTTTCTCCATGTTGGTCAGGCTGGTGTTGAACTCCCAACCTCAGGTGATCCACCTGCCTCGACCTCCCAAAGTGCTGGGATTACAGGCATTAGCCACCACGCCCAGTCACTATGATTTTTGTAATAACCATAATTTGATAACTCATGGAAATCCATTCGCATTTCAACGCCTTGATCATTCAGTGCATCTAGGATGAAGATCATGAGGTTGGTAAACAGAAATGTGAGGATCCTCCCAGGCTTGAAACCAATAATAATTCCGGGTGTCTAGGTAATCCCTAAACAAATAAATATCAAGAACAACCAAGAAACAAGTCATTAGGAAATGTAAATTTTGAAAAATTCCAAATTCCTCAAATAGTAAATATTTTTCTTCAATAAACACACAAGTCATGCTGAGTACATGCTGAAGAAGGCCTTGTGGCGGGGATATAGGATAACAGATTGGGGATCTGGGGCTCACTGCACTTTAGGACACCCATAGTTCTCCGCATGTTACCTCGGTATTTTGTAAGAGGGCTGTCTCCTGAGAGGGTTATTAGGGCAGCGGCCACAGGCATAAGCTGGAGAAAACCTGTTCCTGTGCTGCACAGTAACAAAATATAGAGACAAGAATGGGAAGACCAGGGTTACCTTTGGTGTCATGGATGATAAAAACCATAACTATTAATGGGCATTTCTGACATGGTGCTATAAGTTCTAACTTTTCGTGGCCTCTTATCCTATACCTAGAATTTAGCAGAACAGAGCATTGAATTAACATATTTCGCCAGTCATTTATTTGTTCCTGCATTCACTCCAAAGTATGTATTGGATGCCTCCTCTGTGCTACGCACTGTACCAGGCACCAGGGATGCAGGGATAAACCCAGTTTTCATGGAGCAGGTAGCAACACTTCCTCGGGCCTCAGTTGCCTGGAAACCAAGCAACAGAGATAAGGAAGGACCAAAAGGCAGGCACAGGAACAAATATTTATGCAAAAAAAAAAAATCTAGTTTACAGGCCCTCACTCAGGGCCTAATCATCCTTGCCCACTTGCTCTCTAGTTTACAAACCTACTAAACAATTTATCAAAGGCAGGGGAATTGTTAGAGACAGGCACAGATAATAGAAATGACAGTCAAAAGCTTAATGTTTAAGGAAGCTGAAATGAAAATATAACTTGAGAATGTGTGTATATATTGTTTGGGCAATTAAAAAAATAAAAAAAAATAAAAACTAGAAAAGAAAATAACCATAAGGAATTTGCCCAGTGGTTAAAATGGTGCTTGCCTCTGGGAGGCAGGCTGATGGGTAATAATGTATTTCTTCTTCTTTACTTTTTTCCTCTACTTTCCAAATGTTTTGAATTCACTATGATTTTTGAAAAGTTTATTCTAAAGGATGAGCTCTACTGAGTCAAGGATACATAAGGGAAACCAAATTGAGGAGGGGGCAGAGGAATTGAAATCTTACAGCTCAAAAAACACACCCACCGCTACCACACACTAGCAGAACTACTGACTTCAGAGCATATGCAATCAGCCCTTTGACATGGTCTACACTGGTTTATAGGTTACCCATCCATGCACAGGATTTTCAACCTTATTCTAGCTAAAAAAAAAAAAAAAAACAACACAATTGATAATGGTTTACAAAGAAATCAGCAAAGAAGCTAGCAGTAACAAGAACTAAGTGTTGCTTTTCACATGTATATATAGAAGTGTAAACGCCCTAGCAAAAGGTGTGTATGCTTCTCTAGAGTAGGAATGAATTTGTCTGAAGGAAAGAACAATGTGGAATTCTCCCCCTCTTTTTGCTATCCATGGGTCATTTATATTCCTAAAGCCGATGGGCATTTACTCCTTTGTTCTACTCCTGAGGAATAAATTTGTGAAAAACAAAGAAAGAAGGCTTCTTATATACCAGACCTCAAGCAAATATTAGCCAGCACCAAATGGTACTAAACACTGCCTTTGCTGACCACTGTTGACCACTGGCACTAAACATTGCCTTTGAGGTCACAGCGCGACGTCCACACCCTCACCTGTTGTACATTGTCGTGAGAAGGCTCAGAGTGAGTTCCGGAGCTCTGGGATGCACCTGTCCTGGGTTTTCCTTGCTGGCCTTCTGAAACAGCTCTTGGAGTGCCCGAGAAAGCTGCTGCACAGAAAGGGAGCACTTGCGAGCTTCCCAGAAACTTGGACGCAGTAGGACCTGCTGAATCAGGGAGCTGTCAATCAAGTCCACTGTAGGAAGCAAATGAAGAATTGAGCCTTATTTTCTGATGGGAACAAAAGGCTTCAAATGAAGCAAATGTCATTTGGTGTTTTATAATTAAGACTTTTTATGGTCACTATTTTCTTTTAAGGGGAATGAAATATGACTACTATTTGGACATATATTCCTTGTGTATAATTCAGGCGTTACTATTCTAGCGATTCATTTGATTTTGGAAAGGTGCATCTGTTAGTAAAGCATAGTTGTAACATTACTACCAGTACAGTTTCTAGGATGTTGTTTTATAGAAAGAAGTTAAAAAGGGAAGTGAGAAACGAAAAATACGCTTTCCAAGAAAGTTATGACACTGTGGTGAAAAGTTGGGGAAAACATTTTTATACTCTTCATTAAGTGGATTGAATACATTTACCTTTCCTGTTCAAATATAGTTTTTCTTGTCTGCAGCCCAGATTCAGAAGCAATATGGTGTGTTAAAAAGCAATTGCCGTGCCATAGTTAAATACAAAACAGTGATCTTTATAAAAGAGCAGTTACTCTTCTATAAAGATCTTTAGGCTAAAGAGTCTGAGAATTCAGCAACTCAGTAAAACCACTTTTAAAATCTTGGTTCCATCAGTATTATTATCTAGAGAAGGCACTTAATAAAACTAGAGCTGCTTACAAAAAATAATGGTTTATTTCTTATACTGAATATTTTTTAACCACCTTCTCCTAAAATTTTTACAAGGCAATGAATAGAAACAAGAATGTAATAGAGCTAACCCCCTAGCTTATTGCAGAGAGAGGATGACAGACAAAATTAATAAACAGCCACTTGCACCATCTGAGAGGTGGGGATGTCAAGAGCGCCAAGAGCTCCTGGCATTTAAAACGCTTCAGCCTGTGAAACCATAAAACCCTGGGTTTCTCTCTACTTCGTAAATCAACCTCAGATAAGAAATCTAGCAAGTATAATAAAAATTTTTATTTGTTCTCTGATATTGCTTTTAAGAGGAGAGTCTAAGGAACAGAGGAACAAGTTTCAGAATGTGACTTAAATAAAAACCTGGCTGCAGGTGGTGAAGGCTGTAAACTCTTTTATCATTAAAACCTGTCACCTCAGCCAGGCATTCTGAACACAGGCCGATTTCATCTCCTGCTGAGAGTTCTATATTACACCAAACTAGATAATAGTGGTGTCCATTAATCTCACCACAAGATTTATACAGCAATGTGTCCCAGATCTTCCTATTTGGAGCTCATGTTATGTTTTATCTCAGTGTTTGGGATTTTCTGTTTTTAAATTTTTGTTTGGATATCTTTTCTAGGTAACATTTTTCAACCACTGATTTTGTGTGTTGTTAATATTTCCCATGAGTATTATATATATTCACTGTTTCTGATGCCAGAGATAACAAAATGTTGAAAACTGTGCATCCTCAAATTACACTATGGTACATACTCAGGCATTCGTGACTGGGACATGGGAACAATTGCTGCTAACTTTCTCTAATGGGAGAAATTCTCCAGGAAAATAGCATAATTGGGGGTAAATTTTTAGCTTTTTGTTTGTTCCTGGAATAATAAATAATAGTTATAAGTGAGTTTCTTTATCTAGAGCAGTAATCTACATAAAACTGTTCTTAAAACCAAAAATTTCTTCTTCAAAGGAACCTGGTACAGAAACACAGTATGAGGCCAGGCGCAGTGGCTGATGCCTGTAATCCCAGCACTTTGGGAGGCCACCATGGGCAGATCAGTTGAGCTCAGGAGTTCAAGACCAGCCTGGGCAACATGGCGAAACCCTGTCTCTACTAAAAATACAAAAAATTGGCAGGGTGTGGTGGCTCACGCCTGTGGTCCCAGCTACTCGGGAGGTTGAGGTGGAAGGATGGCTTGAGCCTGGGAGGCAGAGGTTGCAGTGAGCTGAGATCCCTCCACTGCACTCCAGCCTGGGTGACAGTGAGACCCCAACTTACACACACACACACACACACACACACACACACACACAAAAGCAAACACAGTATGGAAAATAGAGAAGGATGGAGTTGTTCCTGCTGAGGATGTGGTCTTTGAATCTTCCCACCTTGCCTGCAACTCCTCTTCCCATCTGGCTAACTCTTTTGTGCCCTACCCCACATTCACATATATTTTGTGAAGCCCAATTTGAAAACCACCGCCCTATATAACTTTTTAGGCAGGAGGAAAAATATTTTACAATGTCAGCCTTCAGTAGAAATGTCATATATATAACATAACTTCTCTTAGGTCTGATATGATAAATTTCAGAAATCATTTTACATGAAGTGATTTTTCTTTCATGCAGTGAGAAATCAATAACTTTAGATATGCTGAATGCCTGATGTTTTTCATAGCTCAGACCCAGTTTATTTTTCACCTTGGAAAATTTTCACAGGATACATGTTTTAGTAAAAACATTTTACCTTATTTTGTCTAGGTAACAGTAGGAGAAAAGAAAAGAAAATCATACATTCAATCAGATATAAATTTAATGCAAAAGGGGCAGTTCTCAGGGAATTCTTGGGATAGTTTTAAAATTCATGGTCCATGGGTTATTTATTCATTTGTACCTACTTTTGCATGTTCATATATAGATTACAGGTACAACTTGAAAATGCAAATCTTACGTGGTAGATGGAATTTTACATTTTTATACTTAAATCTATAAGTGCAGTTTTGAAAATACTTTTTTTTTTTTTTTTTTGAGACGGAGTCTGGCTCTGTCACCCAGGCTGGAGTGCAGTGGCGCGATCTCGGCTCACTGCAAGCTCCGCCTCCCGGGTTCACACCATTCTCCTGCCTCAGCCTCTCCGAGTAGCTGGGACTACAGGCGCCCGCCACCGCGCCCGGCTAATTTTTTTGTATTTTTAGTAGAGACGGGGTTTCACCGTGGTCTCGATCTCCGCACCTCGTGATCTGCCCGCCTCGGCCTCCCAAAGTGCTGGGATTACAAGCGTGAGCCACTGCGCCCGGCCCGAAAATACTTTTTTTTTGTAATTTTATTTTGTGTCCATATTGGTATCCTGAAAAGGAAACCAAAACATTTTCTAGAAGAAGCCAAGTGGAGAAAATATTTAAAAAATTAAAAATCCTCATGCACAATTATTTCTATTGCTCATCAGCAAAACTACACATGGGTTGCATGCACATGATGCTTTCCCACCCTCCATCTTCTCTGTCACGAATGCGCTAAATGCACAAGTCCAGACTTCCAAAATCCAGCAGTCAGCTGCATGGGGGGAGCATTTGTTTTCTCTATGAATTTTACATCACACATCAAGCTCAGATTATTTCAAATATTTCAGGATAGCCTATACTTACACTGGCACAGAGTTTGCACTGATCGTAATTTGAAGGCTGTTCTATAAATGGAATTCTCAATACTATTAAGAGCATCTGTAAAGAAAACATAAAATATTATGAATAAAGTACTGTCTCATTATATAAATCCCACATCATGGAAGGAAATCCTAGAGATCATGTAAGCTTACTTTATTTTGCAGGTGAGGAAATTAAGGTTTAGAGCTCTTTTTTCTGTAAACAAATAAAAATAGACTTCCATTATTCTAGGGCTACAGGTGAACCTAGTTCACCTTCTCAGTCCACCAAAAAGCGATGGAATACTCCATCAAATATCCACTTTTTATATAAAAAGTCAATGGCCTTTGAAACAAACAGGATAAAAAACTACATGTAGAATATAAATTCAAGTTTGCAAATATATTCTAGTTATATGTGGACACATGTATTTATGCATAAATGAAAAAGACTCCAAAGCTATCCATCTACTCATGCATTTAGCCAATATTTATTGAGCCCTTAGTATGTGGCCCTGGCATGATTCTAGGCCCTTGAAATACAGCATTCAACTAGACAGATAAAGATGGGCACCCTTGTGGAGCTTAACTTCTAGTACCATCCACCAAACTGTTAACAGTGGACATCTCTGAGTGCTTGAATTATTAGTGTTCATGGTTATTTTCTCTCTATTCAATATTACCTAAATTTTCTACAAAAAGTGTATGCTATTTTTATAATCAGAAAAAGAATTATTAATATACCTTCTTTTGAGAGTTACCACCACCAATAGCAGTACAACAATAGCGAGCATTCCTGAGCACTGAGTGTATACTTGCCCGTTTCACAGTGTAGAGGAGAGGAGAGAGCTCTGGAGCCAGCTGTACTTAGTTCTGTTCCTTCCTTTTTCCTTAAAATTAGTTACATTTGATCTTCAGTTTCTTCTTCAGATAAATGGGAATTATAATACATTCCTCAAAGCGTATTTGCACATTTTAAATAAGAAAATGTAGGCAATATACTTCCTAAATTGTTTCTCCTACATTTTTTTGTCTGTTTGTTTTTTTACTTTTCTTTTTTTTTTTTTTTAATTATACTTTAAGTTTTAGGGCACATGTGCACAATGTGCAGGTTAGTTACATATGTATACATGTGACATGTTGGTGTGCTGCACCCATTAACTCGTCATTTTACATTAGGTATATCTCCTAATGCTATCCCTCCCCCCTCCCCCACCCCACAACAGGCCCTGGGGTGTGATGTTCTCCTTCCTGTGTCCATGTGTTCTCATTGTTCAATCTCTTACCTTTCTTAAGGACCCACAATTTTAAATTGTTTCCATTGATGCTCCAAATTTGATTTTTATTTAATTTAAGAGACTATAACAACGTTACAACAGAGCTTTCTGTTGCTTAAGACTGAAATGATCAGTCTTCATATCTAGAAAAAATAACTATAGAGTAGATCTCCCCATTTAGTCATATTATCTTTAATGTTATTCAATAAAGCTATATAAGATCATACACATTAATAGCTTGGTTTATTTTAGGCAGTTAAAATGGCCTGTTCTAACTGATTATTGTTGGTGTAAACCAGTGGACCTTAAAGTATGGTTCCTGGAACAACCGCAGCAGCAACATCTCCTGGGAACTTGGGAGAAAAACAATTTCTAACAAAACTCTAAGAAGTCTCCAACGCCAGAATCTAGGGGTGAGAATCGAGGGGATAAGCTGAGTCTTAGCAGGCCCCGGGGGTAAATCTGATGCAAAAGAAAGTTTGAAAACTACTAGTATAAAGGGAATTTATTGCTTCTGCTTTTTATGACTAGTTTGATTATTGAAGGTCTTTGTAACAGCAGTTTCAGTGGAGTCATGGGGGTCAAAATCAAATTGCAGAGGATGGAGCACTGAGTGTAGGGTGAGGAGAAAATGTACAACCAGACAACTTTTTCAAGATCTTCTAACGTGAAGGGAAGACAAGAGAGCCACAGCTAGAACAACACATAAAAATCGAAATTGGTTTTCAAAGGCAGGAGAGATTCCAGAATGTATGGGTCAGGGAGGAGGAGCCAGGAGAGACAGAGTGGGGTTGAAGGAAGTAGGGGATCCAGGTAGTATATGATGTAGCAAAGTCCCTCTCAGAGGGCATGTGTTCCCTTAGCCACCCAGCATCCATTTTTCTTTCTCCAGGTGAACCACCTCCCCTAATCTGAGTCCATGAAATTCCAATGGTGTCAATTGCAACTCTCCCACTTCCATGGGGGCATGTGGCCCAGGCCCAGCCCATCAGTGAGAGCACCATCGCCCTCCCCAGAGGTGGGCACATACCAAAGTCAGGCAAGTAATGTTCCAATGAATCTGGGTTCAAGGACTCTTGGTTCAAGTTATCAAGGAAGCATACTTTTTTTTCTCGACTTGAATTTGGAATTGTAGATTGGAGCAGAAATCACTCTCTTGTCAGGTTGTGTAGCTTGAGAATGAAATCAACACACAAGGGTGAGCAGAGATGAACTTAGAGATGGAGAGAAACCACTTCCTGGTGACAATGTCCCAACCCAGGAAAGCTAGTCCTTCCTTTGGTTATTTAATTTATTTTCATTTGTTTTAACTGACAAATAAATATTGTATATATATATATATCATGCACAGCATTTTTCAAAATATGTGTATCTCATGGAATGGCTACGTCAAGCTAATTAACATATACTTATGTCACATATTTATTTTTTGTGGTAAGAATATTTAAAATCTATTCTCTTAGCAATTTTCAAGAATATAATACATTGTTATTAACTATAGTCACCATGCTGTACAGTAGATCTCTTGATTGGGTTATTAATTTTATAAGGTAACACAGCCTTTTTGAGGTAAGTTTTCTGCCACAGTCGCTAAAGTATTGCTAACTGCTCCCATCGCTGTGGTAGACAGAGGGGGAAAATGCACAGGTGAAGAAATTAGCTTTGGTAAGAAGCCCTCTCTCATTCCCTGAGAGGAAGCATAAAAGGAGATGATGGGCTGGGGGAATGGCCATGTCTGAGAGCTTCTGTTTTCTTTGTAAAGTTGACAGCATGTTCACACATTTAGAGTTAGGAGGACGTGGTGGGCTAGAAAACTTGAGGAATAGTGAAGATTTGCACAGTTATAGTGAACGGTGAAAGAGGAAATCAGTCACAAAGTTTGGAAAGAACTGCCAAGCAGCGGTGCATCTCTGGTATTTCCGGTGATAACAAATTCCAATTAGAGTTTATACCCAGAAAGGCTCATTCTGAGGCAAGGATTTCACACACAAGCAAGCTCTGAGGCCAAGACTTAGTTGTATTTACGGTGCCCAGAGGAAGAAGTCTTGAGGAAAATGAAACTACTTTCAAATGTAATGTCAGCCAATTAACAAAACTCAGGCAATGAGGAGTTAGCAGGGTGTGCTGGGGAGTTTTGTGACTAGAAACACAACCGAGTCTCCAGCCTTGGAACAGGCCCTGAGCAAAAACGAAACAAGGAACTGCTTGGTGTATTTCTTTGATTCAAACATATGTGGCAAGGTAATTTGTGATGATATTCATTTTTGTTTTGTTCTTGCAGCAAGGGGAGAATTTAAGGAATGGAAAGGCAATGTTTCTGTGTTCATCCTGTAAGTCTAAGCTGTTTTCACTCCTCTGGGAGATCTAACAGTGTCTCTGTGTTTAAGGGCCACTCTTTTTTCTTTCTTTTTTTTGAGACAGAGTCTCGCTCTGTCACCCAGGCTGGAGTGCAGTGGTGCGATCTCGGCTCACTGCAAGCTCTACCTCCCAGGTTCCTGCCAATCTCCTGCCTCAGCCTCCCGAGTAGCTGGGATTACCGGCGCACACCACCACGCCCGGCTAATTTTTTGAATTTTTAGTAATGACAGGGTTTCACCGTGTTAGCCAGGATAGTCTCGATCTCCTGACCTCATGATCCGCTCACCTCGGCCTCCCAAAGTGCTGGGATTACAGGCGTGAGTCACTGCGTAAGGACCACTCTTGAAGTCACCTCCACTGAGGCCTTCGTATGAAAAGATGGACAGGCCCATGAAAGAATTAATCTGGAATTTTCCTGGAGGTGGAGAGAGGCTGATGCCTGGACAAGAAGTTGGGAGATGTCTGACTAAGATTGGGTTTAGGAGGTGTTTCCAGGGCTGCCCTTCCTAGCAGACCCCTGAGTGGGGGAATGGCTGCATGGTGTAGCCAGGGAGACCAGCCACAGGCGTGACGAGGACTTCTGTGTCCAGTCTTGACATGGAGTCCCATGTCTTCAAGTGGAATCCAAAGCCAAAGGCAGAGAGCATCACAAGTGGTAGTCACAATGGACTTTGATCAGGGCCTTGACCAGTTAGTTGTTTAAGGTAGCAGCCTTAGAGCTTTGTTTGTCTCCCAGGGATAGTTCCCTCCCAAACTTAACTCAGCCTAAATTTCTTTTTTTTTTTCTCGTCTTATTCAGCCTTTTATTAGTAGTGCTAACGTAGCTACTTAGTGCATGTTGAAGCAACAGATGTCTAAGATACTAAGCAGCATTCCAGGCAGAGAACACAGACTGGGCAAAGGCATGGAGGATGGATAAGATGCTGAGCTGCTCACTGTGGTTGGAATGGGAGGTCAGGAATGAAGTAGGAACAGGTGGGAATCAGGGAACAGGCAGGTAGGAAAAGGCAGGAGCTATTAGGTCCTTCTGGGTCCTAATCCTACTTTTTGGGGGAGGGACTGTCAAGCCCTGGGTCCTAGGTTTGGATGGATGGAGAAGCTGGGTGCCTGTCCAGGATTTCCCAGCCTCCTTGGGCTTTGCCTTCCTCATTGAGATTCCTCCCCAGAGGCGAGGGGGAGGGAAGATGACTTAGGGATGGCCCCTCTCAGATGCATCCTTATCCAACACAGGGAGCCCGCCAGCTGCCCGTATATATCAGGGCCAGTGTTGTCTTGTTGCTCGCTGGGAAGGGAAGTGTGGGAGATAGTTGTGTCTCCTTGGGAAGAAATATGGGTGCAGGCAGAAACATCCTTCTTTCAGCTTTGGGAGAAGAGATGTCTACTCAGCATCTTCCTCCAGAGTAGGGTGGGGTAGGGGAGAATGTTTAACCCTTTCCCCTTAAACACTCTCTGTAAAATCAATTCCCAAAGGTTAATAATGCATAATTACGCAAAAGGAATTTGGAATAATTCAAAGAGGTTGGCTGGGGAAAAGTTCTTGGGGCTAGGAAGGCAGAGAGGAGGTGGGAGAACCATAGGAGTTCAAGGGGACTGTAGGCAAGTTGGAACAAGTATCAGTTTGGAAAGTGGCTGTGGTGGCCGGGTGCGATGGCTCACGCCTATAATCCCAGCACTTTGGGAGGCCAAGGCAGGTGGATAACGAGGTCAGGAGATAAAGACCATCCTGGCCAACATGGTGAAACCCCGCCTCTACTAAAAATACAAAAATTAGCTGGGTGTGTTGGTGCATCCCTGTAATCTCAGCTACTTGGGAGGCTGAGGCAGAAAAATTGCTTGAACCAGGGAGTTGGAGGTTGCAGTGAGCCAAGATCGCGCTACTGCACTCCAGCCTGGTGGCAGAGCGAGACTCCATCTCAAAAAACAGAAAATAAAAAAAAAAAAAGAAAAAGAAAGAAAGAAAGTGAACTCAGCCTAAATTTCATATCAAGGTACAGTGACTTGGTTTTGATTTAGGAAATGATGTTTCTTGCCCTTGAGTGTTGTGGGGTAAAGTCCTAGCTGTTACACATAAGATACTGAGTGCCAGGCACTGTGCAGAGCCACAAAGGGGATTACAGTGCTGAACCAGGCCAGAGCTGTCCCAGGCCAGAGCCATCCCAAAGTAGTGAGAGCATGCCACAGGCCTCTATCTGAATGTATATTGATCCAACAGTCAGCATATGATCATGAATTAAAAACATCTACCTCAGGTGAAGTGGGCTGTGCCTAAACATTGTCGCTCAGACAAGAAAGGTTGTTTTAAAACCCTCTGCATGTTTTCCTTTCTTTTTCAAGACGTACAAACATATATATATATACACACAAACATATATATATACACACAAACATATATATACAAACATATATATATATATAAAACTACAATTTGGTCTAAATCTTTTGTTATTCACCATTTCCTTAGGCTTTAAAAATGCTTAGTTTTCAGATAAGACGCCAATGTTAGAGAATGGGAGATGTCAGAAACTCCTCTGTCCTATGTCTGGAGAAAAAAAACAAATTGAGAGTAGGCATAATAGGGTGGAAATAATTTACAATAGTGTAATGCCCAACATTTCTTTCCTCTGGAAATTGGCCAATGTTTGTGCCCTGGTTCCTCTCATATGCACCAAGCAGATACAGAGAATCAGAAGACAAGGGGATCTGCAAGTTCCCAGATGCTGCTCTTGGTGGAGGAGCGACTCTGTAGCTGCCCTACCATCTGGCCATCACTCTCCTGTCAAGTTATGCTTTACAGCATCATCTGATGAAATTATGCAGCATAACACGGCAAGCTGTGATACAGCGCAACATGGAAAATGAATGAGGAGCCCAGGTGAGCCGATACCAGACCCACTTCCTCAAGGCTAACTTTTACCTTTTTTTCTGACGATGCAAAACACACACACACACACACACACACACACACACACACACAAAACAAACTCAAGAAAGGAAGAAATTACCAACTGTATCACGCCCAAAGCTATGAACAAAGCAGTTTTAGATGCTTAAAGAAATAGTAACACAAGCTACATGTGTTGTTCTTCATGGAAGCAATATGATTGGGAAATATCTTTTGACCAGGATTCTTGTTTTTGCTTAGCTACATCAATATATTTATTTTCCACAGATACTAAGGTGGATATGATACAATTCTTTCAAATGTCCATCATCTAGTTTGATGATCCAAAATAGATGCTTTGTGCCAGTGGTCCTCAGAGTGTGGTCCCAAGCCAGCAGCATCAGGTCACCTGGGAACCTGTTAGAAATGCATGTTCCTGGACTCTTCCCAGACCCATGGAATCACAAACTTTGCAGCATATTAACAAGCCTTTCGGCTGATTCTGATGGATGCTAATTTTGAGACACACTGCCTTAGAAAATTGAGAAAAAAGAAAATTGAGAGTTGAATGGATTACCTACTGCTTTGTGTAAAGCGTATTAATATGAGAGCCCAAATTTGGAAAACCCAAAGGTATTGGAATCATTTATAATATTGTTTTAGATAAACAACTAGGGATCATACAGAATTTCATAAAAAACAAGTAAAATAACCATGTAGATTTTGGTTAGGGGAGTAAGGCTTCACATAGATCTAGCAACAGAAATCCCACAGATCAGTTCTGGGCCTAACTTGGCATTCAGCGATGTTAGAAGAAAGGAAAACTAGTTTCTCATATCCACTTATAAAATTTTCGTATAGTGACAACTGTGAGACCTTTCTCCCAACTTGAACCACACAGTACTGTGAACTTACCCATGACATTAAAATATATACGATAATTTCATTTTAATAGTAAACTGTGAATATACATAAAACTAAGGTAATACTTTCTGTGTATTTGAATAGCAATTCAAATGTAATTATGTTGACATTAAGTCTTTTGTTAGATTATTTTTGGTGCTTTTGAGACAGTAGACCAAATACTCTTCAGTACGTGGTGGATTTCTGTTTAGAAGGGAGAGAAAGCCACTTTAATCAAATAACAGTTTCTTTTTCAGCCAGAAATTTGGCAAATGTTTACTCTTCTTTGAATCAGAGGTCTGAAAATATAACATCTGTGCCTAATTTTTCTGTTTACAAACTCTGCTCAGAAACTTGACAATAATACTCACCTTGTTTATCTGGATCCATTTCACAAATTTCCTGGAATGACAGATGGCAAGTGGGTCCCTGTAACTAGAAATGAACCAGTATTTTAAGCAGAAGGTTTTTCAGCAGAGGAATGAGGACAGGGGAACAAAAAGGCAACTAAACAAATCATTTTACCTGTGGAAAGTGACTGCAAAGTGTTCAAGGAGACTGAAATATCTTTGGAGGAAAAAAACAAGGAGAAACATAGAAGTGGAGGCTCCTGATACTGACCACGCTTCTCAGACAACTGAGAACAGCTCCTGAAACTAATACCATGATGACTTAGAGGCTTTGAGGCATTATAATTTTAAGAGTGGACTGTATTCTTACTTTAAGATGATATCAATTTACTTGAACTTTAAGAACAAAATTTGAAACTCTCAATGCTTAAATTTCTAATAACGCTATGCTAAATCGTTCTACATATTAAATTTCTAACAAAAGCTATCAACTTGTCATATATATGCATATATACATACATGTATGTATATGTATACATAGGATTCTGTTAATAATTAGCTTATTTTTAAAAGAGCAGTCAATTAGCTACCTTTGTTAATTGTTTCAGGTTGCAACTATTGTTCAAACAACACACACACATGAGAGGTTTGTGGAAAATGTATATTTTGAAAAAGGCAAGGATTTCAAAATTTTTTTGTACCAAAATAAACTCACACTAGATTGTTGAAGCATGTCTGAACAGGATTTAGTTTGAAGCATTAAGAAGGATAAGATATCAGTCTGAAAATAGCTCTTAAGAGCAACATGAATTCTGCTAAAATGGAAGCAAGAACAAACCTCAAATTTATGGTGAAGCTTGGGTGGTAAAATAGTAAAATCATTGATGCTTTACAAAAAGTTTATGGGGACAATGCCCCAAATAAATCAGTAGTTTACACCATGGAATATTATGCAGCCACATAAAGGAACAAGATCATGTCCTTTGCAGGGACGTGGGTGGAGCCGGAAGCCATTATCCTCAGCATACTAATACAGGAACAGAAAACCAAAGACTGCATGTTTTCACTTACAAGTGGGAACTGAACAATGAGAACATATGGATGCACGGAGGGGAACTACACACACTGGGGCCTGTTGGGGGTGCGGGAAGAGGAAGAGCATCAGAATAAATAGCTAATGCATGTAGGGCTTAATACCCAGGTGATGGGCTGATAAGTGCAGCAAACCACCATGGCACATGTTTACCTGTGTAACAAACCTGCACGTCCTACACATGTATCCCAGTACTTAAAATAAAATTAAATTTTAAAAAAAGAAAAGAAAAAAGAAATCAGTAGTTCACAGAGAGATAACTCATTTTGAGAAGGGATGAGATGATGTGAAAGATGAAACCCACAGCAGTAGACCATCCACATCAGTTCGCAAGAAAAAAATGAAGTTTTTTCTTTAAAAAAAAGTGAATGCTGTAATTTAAGAGGACAAACAATTAACGGAAGAAACAATAGCCAACTCCATAGATAGCTCAACTGGGTTGAGCTTACACAATTCTAACTGAAAAATTGAAGTTGCGCTAGCTTTCTACTAGAAGGGTGCCAAAACCATTGCACGTAGATCAGCTGCAGACAAGAGCAGAGTCAATGGAAATTTTAAACATGTGGGACTAAGATTCTGAAGCCTTTCTTTGCAGAATTGTAACAAGAGATGAAGCACGGCTTTGCCAGTATAATCCTGAAGACAAAGTACAATCAAAGCAATGGCTACCAAGAGATGGAAGTGGTCCAGTCAAAGCAAAAGCAGACCTATCAAGAGAAAAGGTTCTGGCAACAGTTTTTAGGATGTTCCAGGTATTTTGCTTGGAACCAAAAGAACAATAATATCTGCTTATCATGAGAGCGTTTTGATTTCTCATGATTAGCCAAAGCATTAGCAGAAAAACACCCAGGACAGCATCACCAGTGAGTCCTTCATGACACTGCTTCTGCTCATTCTTCTCATCACATAAGAACAATTTTGCAAGTGATTTGAAGAGAAATCATTAGGTATCCACCTTACAATTCTGATTTGGCTCCTTCTCTTTTCTTTTTGTTTCCTAATCTTAAAAAATCTTTAAAGGGCACCTAGTTTTCTTCAGTTAATAATGTCAAGAGGACTGCACTGACATGGTTAAATTCTCAAGACCCTCGGTTCTTTAAGGATGGACTAAATGGCTGGTATTGTACTTACAAAAGTGTCTCGAACTTGATAAGGCTTATGCTGAGAAATAAATGTTTTATTTTTATCTTTTAATTCCATTTTTCCATGAACTTTTGAAGTCTCTGTGTGTGTCTATTATATATATATATATGTATATATATATATATATATATTCATTTTCAGCAAAAAGAATGGGTTATGGTATAAGAAAAGCCTTATTAGTTCTCAGAAAAAGATGTAACATGGGTACATAACCACCTGTGTTATCATGGGTAGTTTAAAGCTGTTTTTAAAAAGTTATATGATAATTAAATTTAAATAATACTTTACCCTCCTTCTAATGAATGAATGAATTAGAGTACAAGTTATTTGGGCAGATAAATAACATTTTACAGAAAGCAAAATTAAAGAAAAATCTGATTACATTCATTCTTTAAAAATATAACAGCGGCCAGGCACAGTGGCTCTCACGTCTGTAATCCAGCACTTTGGGAGGCTGAAGGAGGCAGATCACCTGAGGAGTTTGAGACCAGCCTGACCAACATGGTGAAACCCCATCTCTACTAAAAATGTAAACATTAGCCAGGCGTGGTGGTGGGTGCCTGTAATCCCAGTTACTGGGGAGGCTGAGGCAGGAGAATTGCTTGAAGCCGGAGGCAGAGGTTGCAGTGAGCCGAGATGTGACACTGCACTCCAGCCTGGGTGACAGAGCAAGACTGTCATAATAATAATAATAATAATAGCAATAGTGGTAATCTAAGACTTCCCAAAACCTAGCAAGTTTCCATATATATTCAAATAAGATTTTTTAGAAAAGTTGTAGCGTGGGAAATCAGTTTAGAACTCTTCTTGGTGTAGAAATTCCTGAAGTTCCTAGGTAGGCCTAGAAGGGTCCAGCCTCCCGGCCAGTCAACAGGACAGCTGAAGATATGATCTATCTGCCTCAATGCCAAGTCCTTACCTTTCTTAGTTTCCCCAGAGAAGCATTCTAGTTGAACCTCTGTAAAAATGACTCAGCAGTTCTGGAAGAAGAAGCTGAGTGAAATCAGGTTTCCAGATGTAGCATTCCTGTGTAGAGTTGATTTCTTGTTCTGGCTGTCTAGCGATTGTATGCAAAACAGTAATCTTTGAGCCTGCACTATTTTTAAGGGCTCACAGAAGCACATTCGTTAATAATAAAGATCCTGAATAATTTAAGGCTACTCCCACATCTCTTGTTTCAAAGGGCCATTTTCATATCAGTTTCACATGTAGGAGAGGCAGGTAAAACTTCTGGGTGCTATTGAGAGCAGGGCATATCACAGAGAGCAGCAAGCAGTCAGAAGGGCTCCATGTCCCACATAACCACCACCTTCCAAACCACTCAGATAGGAGTGACCTAGGAGTGGAGCTGAAGTCGTTTTATTCTTTTATAAACACAGAGATGTGGTTACACATTTTTTTTTTTTTATAACGATGGTACAACCATGAGTAATTTTATTTTTTCAAGCGTTTCTTTAACGTCTTGAGGAAATGATTTTGTTGTTGTTGTTGTTGTTGTTGTTGTTGTTGTGAGAATTTTTTTTTTTTTTTTTTATACTTTAGGGTTTTAGGGTACATGTGCACAATGAGCAGGTTTGTTACATATGTATCCATGTGCCATGTTGATTTCCTGCACCCATTAACTCGTCATTTAGCATTAGGTGTATCTCCTAATGCTGTCCCTCCCCCCTCCCCCCACCCCACAACAGTCCCCGGAGTGTGATGTTCCCCTTCCTGTGTCCATGGGTTCTCATTGTTCAATTCCCACCTATGAGTGAGAACATGCGGTGTTTGGTTTTTTGTCCTTGCGATAGTTTACTGAGAATGATGTTTTCCAGTTTCATCCATGTCCCTACAAAGGACACGAACTCATCATTTTTTATGGCTGCATAGTATTCCATGGTGTATATGTGCCACATTTTCTTAATCCAGTCTATTGTTGTTGGACATTTGGGTTGGTTCCAACTCTTTGCTATTGTGAATAGTGCTGCAATAAACATACGTGTGCATGTGTCTTTATAGCAGCATGATTTATAGTCCTTTGGGTATATACCCAGTAATGGGATGGCTGGGTCAAATGGTAT
>NW_026652276.1:35309759-35327303 GCF_009828535.3 Hylobates moloch | reverse complement strand
TTTCTTAATCCTGAGTTCTAGTTTGATTGCACTGTGGTCTGAGAGACAGTTTGTTATAATTTCTGTTCTTTTACATTTGCTGAGGAGAGCTTTACTTCCAACTATGTGGTCAATTTTGGAATAGGTGTGGTGTGGTGCTGAAAAAAATGTATATTCTGTTGACTTGGGGTGGAGAGTTCTGTAGATGTCTATTAGGTCCACTTTATGTAGAGCTGAGTTCAATTCCTGGATATCCTTGTTAACTTTCTGTCTCGTTGATCTGTCTAATGTTGACAGTGGGGTGTTAAAATCTCCCATTATTATTGTGTGGGAGTTTAAGTCCCTTTGTAGGTCACTGAGGACTTGCTTTATGAATCTGGGTGCTCCTGTGTTGGGTGCATATATATTTAGGATAGTTAGCTCTTCTTGTTGAATTGATCCCTTTACCATTATGTAATGGCCTTCTTTGTCTCTTTTGATCTTTGTTGGTTTAAAGTCTATTTTATCAGAGACTAGGATTGCAACCCCTGCCTTTTTTTGTTTTCCAGTTGCTTGATAGATCTTCCTCCATCCCGTTATTTTGAGTCTATGTGTGTCTCTGCACGTGAGATGGGTTTCCTGAATACAGCACACTGATGGGTCCTGACTTCTTATCCAGTTTGCCAGTCTGTGTCTTTTGATTGGAGCCTTTAGCCCATTTACATTTAATGTTAAAATTGTTATGTGTGAATCTGATCCTGTCATTATGATGTTAGTTGGTTATTTTGCTCGTTAGTTGCTATTGTTTCTTCCTAGCCTCGATGGTCTTTACAATTTGGCATGTTTTTGCAGTGGCTGGTACCGGTTGTTCCTTTCCATGTTTAGTGCTTCCTTCAGGAGCTCTTTTAGGGCAGGCCTGGTGGTGACAAAATCATTCAGCGTTTGCTTGTCTGTAAAGTATTTTATTTCTCCTTCACTTATGAAGCTTAGTTTGGCGGGATAGCAAATTCTGGGTTGAAAATTCTTTTCTTTAAGAATGTTGAATATCGGCCCCCACTCTCTTCTGGCTTGTAGAGTTTCTGCTGAGAGATCAGCTGTTAGTCTGATGGGCTTCCCTTTGTGGGTAACCCGACCTTTCTCTCTGGCTGCCCTTAACATTTTTTCCTTCATTTCAACTTTGGTGAATCTGACAATTATGTGTCTTGGAGTTGCCCTTCTCGAGGAGTATCTTTGTGGCGTTCTCTGTATTTCCTGAACCTGAATGCTGGCCTGCCTTGCTAGATTGGGGAAGTTCTCCTGGATAATATCTTGCAGAGTGTTTTCCAACCTGGTTCCATTCTCCCCATCATTTTCAGGTACACCAATCAGACGTAGGTTTGGTCTTTTCACATAGTCCCAAATTTCTCGGAGGCTTTGTTCATTTCTTTTTATTCTTTTTTCTCTAAACTTCCCTTCTCTCTTCATTTCATTCATTTCATCTTCCATCAGCGATACCCTTTCTTCCAGTTGATCGCATCTGCTACTGAGGCTTCTGCAATCTTCGCGTAGTTCTCGAAACTTGGCTTTCAGCTCCATCAGCTCCTTTAAGCCCTTCTCTCCATTGGTTATTCTAGTTATCCATTCTTCTAATATTTTTTCAAAGTTTTTAACTTCTTTGCTATTGTTTTGAATTTCCTCTCGTAGCTCAGAGTAGTTTGATCGTCTGAAGCCTTCTTCTCTCAACTCATCAAAGTCATCCTCCATCCAGCTTTGTTCCGTTGCTGGTGAGGAACTGCGTTCCTTTGGAGGAGGAGAGGTGCTCTGTTTTTTAGAGTTTCCAGTTTTTTTGTTCTGCTTTTTCCCCATCTTTGTGGTTTTATCTACTTTTGGTCTTTGATGATGGTGATGTACAGATGGGTTTTTGGTGTGGATGTCCTTTCTGTTTGTTAGTTTTCCTTCTACCAGACAGGACCCTCAGCTGCAGGTCTGTTGGAGTTTACTAGAGGTCCACTCCCGACCCTGTTTGGCTGGGTGTCAGCAGCGGTGGCTGCAGAACAGCGGATTTTTGTGAGACCACAAATTCAGCTGTCTGATAGTTCGTCTGAAAGTTTTGTCTCAGAGGAGTACCCGGTTGAATGAGGTGTCAGTCTGTCCCTACTGGGGGGGTGCCTCCCAGTTAGGCTGCTCAGGGGTGAGGGACCCACTTTAGGAGGCAGTCTGTCCGTTCTCAGATCTCCAGCTGCGTGCTGGGAGAACCACTACTCTCTTCAAAGCTGTCAGTCAGACAGGGACCTTTAAGTCTGTGGAGGTTCTTGCTGAGTTTTTGTTTGTCTGTGCCCTGCCCCCAGAGGTGGAGCCTATAGAGGCAGGCAGGCCTCCTTGAGCTGTGGTGGGCTCCACCCAGTTCGAGCTTCCTGGCTGCTTTGTTTACCTAAGCAAGCCTGGGCAATGGCGGGCGCCCCTCCCCCAGCCTCGCTGCCGCCTTGCAGCTTGATCTCAGACTGCTGTGCTAGCAATCAGCGAGACTCTGTGGGCACAGGACCCTCCGAGCCAGGTGCGGGACACAATCTCTTAGTGTGCCGTTTTCCAGGCCCGTTGGAAAAGCGCAGTATTGGGGTGGGACTGACCCGATATTCCAGGTGCCGTCTGTTTCCCCTTTCTTTGACTAGGAAAGGGAACTCCCTGACCCCTTGCGCTTCCCGAGTGAGGTAATGCCTCGCCCTGCTTCGGCTCGCGCACAGTGCGCTTCACCGACTGTCCTGCACCCACTGTTAGGCACTCCCTAGTGAGATGAAACCGGTACCTCAAGCAGAAATGCAGAAATCATCCATCTTCTGTGTCGCTGGGGCTGGGAGCTGGAGACCGGAGCTGTTCCTATTCGGCCATCTTGGCTCCACCCTCCGGTTACACATTTTTAAAAGGCATTAAATATAATGCAGGTCTTGAAAAGGATAATAATAATTTGTTATGAATGTACATTTCCTCTTAAATTTAAGTATAGTCTGAAAATGTCTTATTTCTAAAGAAGCTTAGACTAAAAATGAATTTGTTGTAATCCTATTAGGATTTTTAAAAGATGATGTCACATGAACCAAATGTATTACAACTTTACCATTGACGACTTCAAGCTGTTGAAAAGGTAGGGAGTTGATATAGTTTGGCTGTATCCCCACCCAAATCTCACCTTGAATTATAATAATCCCCATGTGTCAAGGGCAGCGCTGGGTGGAGATAATTGAATCATGGGAGCTGTTTCCCCCATACTGTTCTCATGGTAGTGAATAAGTCTCACGCGATCTGATGGTTTTATAAATAGGAGTTTCCCTGTACAAGCTCTCTTGCCTGCCACCATGTAAGATGTGCCTTTCCTCTTCTACTGCCTTCCGCCATGATTGTGAGGCCTCTCCAGCCATGTGAAACTGTGAGTTCATTAAACTTCTTTCCTTTATAAATTACCCAGTCTGGGGTATGAGAACGAACTAATATAGGAATCAATTTTAACATGTCTTTGAAAAATGTTTGAATTCCAAGCATAGGTGTTTTACTTCATGAGCAGCACCTGGAGAGCTGCAATATCTGAGTTTTCAGGTCCCAACAGATACACTTAAAACAACTCTGATAAGTGGGCACAGATTCACTCTAGAATGTCCCATAATGAAATCAGCTTTGAAAAGTTAGTATGACATCCAATGATAGCTAATTTATTATTTTATTTTTGAAACATATTAGTATCACACTATTGGTTTCTTAAAAACTGAAACTTGAGACATTTAAAAAAATAAAAATTGATAAGTTATGGGGCAAGAATGGAATCAAGTGAAGGAGAAGATAATCTATCATGGGTCTTTGTCTAGATAAATGACTGATTTTCTGGGAACAGATGAGACAAAACTCTAGGAAGAAAGTAAATCTATCGCACACGAAATCTGTATCTGAGTACTGCAGACACAAAGCTGAAATTGTATTTAGAAGTTTTATATTACATTATATCTGCATTGTGACACATCATAGTGTCTGAGATATCAGCAATAGAAGGAAGTTTGAACATTTTTCTGAGTGCTGACATTTTTAGATCTCAGCAGACATCTCTGGCATTGACTGATTCTGTGGAACAAGGATCTTGGTGGCAAAAAAAAAAATTGTCTGAAGTTTCAGTCAAAATAACATAACTAAATAGACAAATGTTTAAGTACCTAAGAATGAACGAGGGTATGTTGGAAAGTAATCTAAGCAAATGGACAATTGATAGTCCTAAGCTCTTAGCATGGCTGGATTTCAGACAGGCTTAGAGAAAAGATCTGAGGACTGTTTTGGTTTCACTTACTTCTGTCAGCTGGAACTTTGTAGTTACTGTTGCAGCCCCCTGGCTTGAGTTCATATAGTCATATTAAGACTTTTCCTTTTCTTTCCATAAAATGTTTTAGGTTATAAATAAAAAACAGTTTTTTCTTCCTATAAATGTTTTGGGTTATAAATCAAATTTATGATCTTACAATACCATAAATAACTGATGAGGTGGCATTTTTTGCTAGCAAGGCAGTAGTTTCTATAAATCATAATTGGTAATTGACTCTGTCTTTACCTTGAGAAAGCAGGTAGGAAGAAGGTGCAATCTTTCCACACAATCACAATTTGCTCTGGTTGGGACATAAATGTTTCACACCAGCCAGAACCTGGGTGGCCACTCCTTCTTGTGTATAGGCACTCTTTCTGTTCACTCTCTCTCTGATGGCTCCTTACACGTACATTTAAAGACTATAACTCCCAAGAGAGAAAGAAGATTTACATGTATTTACATACATGATGAATAATCTCAGAGAAAAAATTAAGTTACTAAAGTTGACTCAAGAAAAAAATAGAAAACATGTACCAAGGAAGATAGAACAAATGACCTTAAAATATTACATTCTGAGCCCAGATCATTTTATGGGTAAAGGCTTCAAAACTTTAAAAAACAAAAGATTTTTATACTTTGGAAATGGTCAGAAGACCTACAAGGTTACCAAATTTATTTTATAAAGCCAACAAAACACTGAATGCCAAAAATGACAAAGCAATCATATGTTTCTCTCTATCCCACACATACTCTCGCATAAAAACATACGGGCCAGTGTAACTTATAAATACCAATGACAAAATCCTAAATAAAGAACCTAGAAGCCATATATTAAAAGAATAATTTACCATAACTGTGTAGGTTTTATTCTAGAGCTACAAAGATGCTTGATATGTGGAATTGATAACATAACTATTAATAGGTCCAGTAAACGAAATCAAGTGATAATTTCAGTAGGTGTTATGAGGAAATTTGTTATTATTATTAATTAACTATTTAAATTAACAAAAATGGTATATGCTTATTGTGTATATGATGTTTTATTTATTTATTTAGAGACAAGGTCTTGCTCTGTTGCCCACACTGGAGTGTAGTGGCATGATTATAGCTCATTGCAGCCTTCAACTCTTGGGCTCAAGGGATCCTCTTGCCTCAGCCTCCCAAGTAGCTAAGACTACAGGTGCATGCCACATGTCTGGCTATTTTTTATGTTTTATTTTTGTGGAAGCAGGGTCTTCCTATGTTGCCCAGGCTGGTCTTGAACTCCTAGCCTCAAGCAATCCTCAGTCCTTGACCTCCCAAGTTGCTGGGATTACAGGTGTGAGCCACTGTGCCAGTGGGATATTCTGAAATATATGTGCATTGTGGGATGAGTAAATTTATCTGATAGCATGTATTACCTCACATACTCACTTTTGGGGTTAGAACACTTAAAATCTACTCTCTTAGCAATGTCCAAGAACACAATACATTGTTATAAACTATAGTTGCCATTTTGTACAATAGATCTCTCCAAGTTATTCCTCGTGTCTTACAGAAATTTTTGTATCCTTTGACCAACATCTTCCCAACCACCCTCCTCTCTCAGCCCCTGGTATCAATCTAGTGGCTACTTTTATGAGTTCAACTTTTTTAAGATTCCACATATAAGTGAGATCATGCAAATATTTGTCTTTTTGTGCCTGGCTTATTTCACTTAATGTAATGTCCTCTAGGTTCATCCATGTTGTTGAAAATGACGGATTTTTTTCTTTTTGAAGACTGACTAGTATTCCATTGTGTATATACACCACATTTCCTTTATCTATTCATGCTTTGATGGACACTGAGGTTTACTCCTATCTTGGCTATTGTGAATAGTGCTGCAGTGAACATGAAGGACAGATATCTCTGAAATAATGATTCATTTCCTTTGGATGTATACCCAGTAGTGGGATTGCTGGTTCATATGATAATTCTATTTCTAATTTTTTGAGGAACCTCCATATTGTTTTCCATAACGGCTGTATTAATTTACATTCTCATCAATAGCATGAAAGGATTCCCTTTTCTCCACCTCCTCGCCAACACTTGTTACTTTTTGTCTTTTAGATATAGCCATTCTAACAGGTCTGAGGTGATATCTCATTGTGGTATTAATTAGCATATCCCTGGGGATTCGTGGTAGTGAATATTTTTTTCATAAACCTGCTGGCCATTTGTTGTCTTCTTCTGAGAAATTTTGACTCAAGTCTTTCGCCCATTTTAAAATCAGATTATTTGTTTTCTTGCTATTTAGTTGTTTGCATGTCTTATATACTCCGAATATTCACCCCTTATTAGAGACATGGTTTGCAAAGATTTTCTTCCATTCTGTGGGTTGTCTCTTGATTCTCTTGATTGTTTCCTTTTCTATGCAGAAGTATTTTAGTTGAGGTAATCTCATTTGCCTATTTTTGCTTTTGTTGTCTGTGCTTTTGGGGTCTGATCCAAAATTTGTTGCCTAGACTGATGTCATGGAGATTTAACTTTACCTTGTTCCCATTGTTTTACATCTTCTGTTTCTTATTTCATGACTTTTGCCACAGTTTGCAGAACAGGTGAAGCACATAGAAATTATAAAAACAATCCAGTTGGAAAATATAAAAGAAAGATTTAACTCATAATTTGAGAGAAATTTAAAAATATTTAGGTAGAAAGCTACCAGAGGCTATGATATCATGGCTGAGGCTCTTAAAACTATATATCAAATTCATCAATGACTTCCATATTGCTAAGTCCAAAGTACATCTTTCTACCTTTATGTTATCTTTTTCTTACTAAACTTTATTTTGCAATTTCAAAATACATAAAAGGTGGAAGAATAGTAAAAAAAACCTCTCATATGCCCTTCCTCCAGAATCACTAATTGTTATTGTAAAAATGTTTGTTCAAATACACACACATCATGATTTTATTCTGAACCATTTAAGAGTAAGTTGCAGACATTTTGGCTTTTTACTCTTAAATACTTCAGCCAGTATTTTTTAAAATGATTTCCTTACATAGCTACTGTATCATTTTTTAAATCAAGAAATTTAACATTGGTACAATGCTATTACCTAACAGACAGTATTTAAATTTTGCAAATAATGTCCTTTATAGCATTTTGTTTCCTGATCCAAGATCCAATCCAGCATCACACATTGTCTTTAGTTGTCATATTTCTTTAGTACCCTATAATTTGGAACACTTCCTCAGCCTTTTCTTGTTTATTGTGACATTGACATTTTTGAATAGTATAGGTCAATTATTCTGTAGAAAATTTCTCCAGTTGAGTTTGTATGTTGTTTCTCCAAGATTATTTTTCAATTTATACATTTCTGGGGAGCAAGGATACCAGAAGAAATTCTTTGTCCTTCTTAGTGTATCACATGAGGAGGTTCACTGCTATGGGGATGCTACTGTTTATCTAATTACCATGTGACATTACCTGTGTATACTTAATTAAGTTGGTGTCCCTGCAAGCTGATGTCTGTGTCCTTCCTTTAAACACATCACATCCAATCTTTTTTTTTAAAGCATTTTCTCATTTTCTGGGTCAATAAGATACTGCAGATTTATCACATGTATTCCCTGCCCCAATTCTAGGACCAATCATTTCTTCAAAAAGGGTTGGTTTCTTTTAGTAGGGAGTGGTTTTAGAACTCAAAATTCAGGTGCTAAATGTGTTCACTGCTATGGGGATGCCACTGTTTTCTAGGCCTTTTCATAAGTTCATCATGATACCTTCAATTCCAATCTAGCAATCCAAAACCACAGGGTTCTTCCTTCCCTTGCCCCTTCCCAAATCTGTTTTACCCTTCCCCAATCTTGATTATCCTGGCTTCCAAAAACATTGATATATTTGTTCATTTGCTCAATGTTTAGCTTATCTTTTAAAACTTTCCCTTTCCAAACACTGTCTCTTGGCCTCTGTTATATCACTTTACAGGCTCTCTTCCAACAGAAGGTTGTCTTGAATCTTCTTCGTTGGCCTCTCTTTGTAGATCTGGCCCTTAAATATGGGAGTGCCTTCAGAATGGGTCTTGGGCTTCCTTCCTTACCCCTCCCTTCTTACACATGTTGCATAGTGCCTAGGTCCCTTACCACCTTTAAGCTAGTGATTCACAAATTGATGACTCTAGCCCTGCCCTCTTCTCTGAACTGCAGACTCATGGACAACTTAGTACTTCCACTTAGATATTAAGCTTGACATGCCCCTGATTTTCTATTCTATCCACAAATCTGTGCTGCTGTCTATCCACATTTTAGGAAACAGCACCATCATCCAGCTGGTTGTTCAAACTGAAACCAGTTAATCTTTGATTTCTCCTTTTTATTTACTCTCCTCGCTATATTCATTCCAACTTAAAATCCCATGAATGTGGCTGGGCACAGTCGCTCACACTTGTAATCCTAGCACTTTGGGAGAGTGAGGCAGGTGGATCGCTTGAGATCAGGAGTTTGAGACCAGTCTGGGCAATATGGTGAAAGCCTGTCTCTACTAAAAATACAAAAATTAGGCAGGTGTGGTGGTGTGCACTTGTAGTCTCCACTACTCCTTCTTGGGAGGCTGAGGTGAGAGGATGGCTTGAGCCTGTGAGGCAGAGGTTGCAGTGAACCTAGACCATGCCACTGCACTCCAGCCTGGGCAACAGAGGTGACATTCTGTCTCAAAAAAAAAAAAAAAAAAAATCCTATGAGTGAGAAATAGCCCTCCAGAATATAACTCAATTTTTCCACTTCTCATCCTTATTACCATCTTCCTAGTCTAAGCCACTAGCATCTCTTGCATGAACGCTCATAATGGCCTCCTAAATGGTATCCTACCATCTATTCTTACATTCCTCTAAATTTTTCTTCAGAATATACTTGCTAATGCCTTGAAAATCCAAATTACCTACTAAGATTTTATGAAAACTTCCAAGACCTGCCTTTTTCTCCAAATATATCCCATACTTCTCTTGCACTTATACTGGCTAGCTTCTTTCTGTTTTTAAAAACGAACCCATCTCCTCTCTTACCCCCTACACTGGGCCTTTGCACTTGCTGCTACTCCTGCTTCGAAAGCTTCCTGCAGCTCATCTCACGACTGCCTCACATTCATCCTTAGGCTCCACTGAGCTCTTCCATGACAACCCTATCTGGAATTGCTTTATCGCATCACTCTCTTTTAGTCATAGCTGTCAGCACAGCCTGTGGTCATCTTGCTTCGTTATATGTTTATTGGCTTAATATTTGTCTTCTTCACTAGAAAGCAAACTCCTCAAAAGCAGGAACAAGAGCTATTTTGTGTTATTTGTCCTGTATGCTCAGTGCCTGCCTCCCACACTACATGACTCATCATAAGCACCCAAGAAATGTGTTGAATAAATGAATCAGGAGAGGCTGGTTAGCACTGTGCAGGGAGAGTGCCTTGCCTGTGATCTCTACCAGTCAACACTGAATATGGCTCCATTGTGAAAATGCAAGTTAATTAGCATCGAAGACCATCAGATACTCAAATCATGTAAATATTTCTTGTACTGACTCTGAGCCTTCTGATTATAATTTGTGTTTCCATGTAGCTTGTGCGGGAAGTTAACGCACTTTTAGAGCTGTGGACATCTGGTAGCTTTGGTACTTCTATTTTAAGTCTAAGAGTGGTAAGCTTGGCATTCTGGTTCTATCATTAGTATTGTTGGCTTGGTTATCTGAGGGACTTTAATGGTAGCTGCAAACTACATTTCTAATCCTGCAGAGGTGAAGAATAGATGATGGTGGTGAATTTTACTAAGGTGCTATCAGCCTGATAGACAGCCCATTCATCTTGGCAGGGAAGTGCACCCAGGCTGCTGACACCCAGAGTGAGAGGGGATGGACATCCAAAAGGGTGAGCTAAGGACTGGCACCCAGAGGGCATGGTGGGGGAGGCACACACTGAGGGCACTCAGGAACGGGGCAGGGTGGAACTCCAGGAGTCGGCCAGTGAATGGTACTCAGGGGTGGGTGCCCAGGGGATTAAGAAAAAAAAAAGAATGAGTATTGTTGGAATTTAGAAGAGAGGGATCCAAAGTATGTATTGATCAAAACTGTGTGCTAGGCATTATTCTAGGTGCTTAGAAAACACCACAAAACAGATGAGTATTACTACTATAGAGCTTTCTTTTTAGTGTGTTAGAAGGACAATGGGCAAAAAGTATAATACATGAACAATAATAACATGAGATTGTAAGCGCTGTGGAATACAACAAAAAGTAGAGCAGGATAAAGGGGGCTGAGATTGCTGAGAGTGGCAGAAAGCAGTGTTAAACAGCATGGTATGTATAGGCATTATTAAAAAGGTGAAATTTAAGCAAAGGCTTGTAGGAAGTGAAGCGTTGGTCACATAACATTTAATGAAAGAGTGTTCCATGTAGAGGACATGGCTAGTGTGAGGCTCTGAGGTGGGAGTGTGCCTGGCAGATATAAGGTACAGCCAGGAGGGTTATGTGGTGTGAGCAGAGTGGTATAAACATGAAAAATAGTAGTAGGAGAGGAGATCAGAGCGATGAAAAGGTGAGGGTGGGAACAGATCATGTGGCCTTTTAGGCCATCATAAGGACTTTGACTTTTATTCTGTAGTGGAGAGCTTCTATGAGCTCTTAAACGTAATTGAGCTACAATCTGATTCACATTTTTGTTTTTTTGTTTGTTTGTTTTGATAAAATGAATGTTTAATGGTAAAAGTTAGAAATCATCAGATTCATCTATCCTTTCTGTAGAGATATTCTTACCAAAGGGGTTATACTATGTATAGTGTATTATATAAAGCTCTTACTCTGTTGGAAACTATTTGGATGAATATCACCAACTTTTGTGATTTTCTTTTTTTCCATGGTTGACACAATCCCTTTTTGATTGATGATTCCTTTTATAAATGTACCAAAACTTTAAATTAATTTATAGTCAAGTTTAGCTATTAACTGAAGCCTGGGATCCATTCTGTTACTTTAAGATGACTGGTCATTTCACCCTCAAAATATAATTAATTACTATCCTATTCTTGGAAGTGAGAAGAAAAATCTTTTTTATTTTTTGTATATCTCTCTTTCAATCCATTTTGTATGTGATGACTGCAGTTTAATCCCCAGAGGATAATCTTCTTTCCCATATGTATTTTTTGTTTTACTTTAAGTTCTGGGATGCAAGCAGAGAATGTGCAGGTTTTTTACATAGGTATACATGTGCCATGGTGGTTTGCTGTACCTATCAACCTGTCATTTAGGTTTTAAGCCCCACATGCATTCCCTGGGATATGAGACTGGTTCAACATCTGCCAATTAGTAAACGTAATCCATCACATAAACAGAACCAATGACAAAAACCATATGATTATCTCAATAGATGCAGAAAACACCTTCAATAAAATTCAACATCCCTTCATGTTAAAATCTCTCAATAAACTAGGTATTGATGAAACACATCTCAAAATAATAAGAGCTATTTATGACAAACCCATAGCCAATATCATACCGAATGGGCAAAAGCTGGAAACGTTCCCTTTGGAAACCGGCACAAGACAAGGATGCCCCCTTTCACCACTCCTGTTCAACATAGTATTGGAAGTTCTGGCCAGGGCAATCAGGCAAGAGAAAGAAATAAAGGGTATTCAAATAGGAAGAGAGGAAGTCAAACTGTCTCTGTTTGCAGATGACATGAGCCTATATCTAGAAAACTCTATCATCTCAGACCCGAAACTCCTTAAGCTGATAAGCAACTTCAGCAAAGTCTCAGGATACAAAATCAATGTGCAAAAATCACAAACATTCTTATATACCAACAATAGACAAGCAGAGAGCCAAACCATGAATGAACTCCCATTCACAATTGCTATAAAGAGAATAAAATACCTAGGAATACAGCTTACAAGGGACATGAAGGACTCTTCAGGGAGAACTACAAACCACAGCTCAAGGAAATAAGAGAGGACACAAACAAATGGAAAAACATTCCATCCTCATGGGTAGGAAGAATAAATGTGAAAATGGCCATACTGCCCAAAGTAATTGATAGATTCAATGCTATTTCCACCAAACTACCATTGACTTTCTTCACAGAATTAGAAAAAAATTACTTTACATTTCATATGGAACCAAAGAAGAGCCTATATAGCCAAGACGATCCTAAGTAAAAAGAACAAAGCTAGAGGCATCACACTACCTTACTTCAAATTATACTACAAGGCTACAGTAACCAAAACAGCATGGTACTGGTACCAAAACAGAGATACAGACCAACGGAACAGAAATAACACCACACATCTACAACCATCTGATCTTTGTCAAACCTGACAAAAACAAGCAATAGGGAAAGGACCCCCTATTTAATAAATGGTGCTGGGAAAACTGGCTAGCCATATGCAGAAAACTGAAACTGGACCCCTTCCTTACACCTGATTTACATTTTAAAAGAAGGCATCACTTTGGCTACTGTTTCAGTCCATTTGTGTTTCCATAAGGGAATACCCAAGGCTGGATAATTTATAAAGAAAATAAGTTTATTTGGCTCATAGTTCTGCTGGCTGTACAAGAAGCATGGTGCCAACATCTGTTACTGATGAGCGTCTCAGGAAACTTCTATTCATGGCAGAAGGTGAAGGGAAGCTGGCCTCTGCATATCACACAGTGAGAGAGGAAGCAAGAGAGTGAAGAGGGAAGTCCAGGATGCTTGTCAACAGTCAGCCCTCGTGGAAACTAACAGAGTGAGACTCATTCATTGTGAGGATGGCACAAAGCAATTAATGAGGGATCCACTCTCATGACCCAATACCTCCTGTTAGAACCTATATTGGGGATAAAATTTCAACATGACATTTAGAGAGTTCAATCAAATATACAAACCACAATAGCTACTATTCTAAGAATAGTCTGTAAGATTTCAAGGATAAAGAAGGGAGACTACTTAAGAGGCTCTACAATAATCCAGAAGACAGTAGAGGCTTGGACCCAGAGAGTAATGGTGAAATTTGGCTTCTGGTAAATCCAGAAGACTATTTTGAAGGTAGAGCTATCAGGACTTCCTGTGATTGAGTGTAGAGTGTAAAAGAAAAAGAAGGTAAGGATGACTCCAAGAATTTTGGTTTGAGTGAATGGAAAGATAAAATTCCTCTTTATTGAGATTTTGTTTGAGGTTGAGGAGCAGGTGGGAGATATAGGAATTAAGAGATAAGTTTGAAACATGTTAATTCATTTGCCTATTAGCCACTTAAGTGCAAATTGCAAGTAGGACAGGGGAATCTTAAGTTTGGAAGAGATGACTGGCCTGGAGATATAAATTAGGGGATTACTTGCATATAGATGGAATATAGAGTCATAGGACTGGATGGGGTCATGAGTAGCTACAGATGGCAATCAAGGACAGATCCCTGGCGTACTCCAATATTATAAGGGTATAAGAGGATAAATCAGCAAAGGAGACTGAGAAATAGTAAAGCACTTCATGGGGATGAAGTAGGAAGAAAACCATGAAAGTCTCATGCCCTAAAAGGCAAGTGAAGTAAGTGTATCAGAGACAAGGCAATGATTGACTATGTTGTTATGGGCTGAATGTTTGCTCCCCCTACCCAAATTAATATTTCAAAAACTAATACCCAATTTGATGCTGTGTTAGTTAGCTTTGTGTTGCTATAAAGGAATAACTTAGGCTAGGTAGTTTATAAAGAAAAGAAGTTTATTTGGCTCGCAATTCTACTGGCTGGAAGGTTCAAGATTGGACATCTGGTGAGGGCCCCAAGCAGCTTCTACTCATGGTGGAAGGCAAAAGGGGGCTGGCATATGTAAAGATCACATGGTGAGAGAGGAAGCAAGAGAAGTGGGGAGGTGCCAGGCAATTTTCAACAATCAGCTCTTGCAGGAACTAAGAGCAAGAGAACTCACTCACCCCAAGGGAGGGCATTAATCTATTCATAAGGGATCCACTCCTATGACCCAAACACTTATTAGGCGCCACAGCCAACCTTAGGACCAAATTTTAACATAAGGTTTAGTTGGGATGAATGTCCAAACCAGAGCAGGCTTTAGGAGGTGGGGTCTTTGGGAGGTGATTAGGTCATGAGGGTAGAGGCCTCATGAATAGGATTAGTGTCCTGATAAAAGATGCATCTGAGAGCTGCCTAGCCCCCTCCACCATGTGGAGACACAGTGAAAAGGTGCCATCTATGAACCAAGAAATGTGTTCTTACCTAACACTGAATCTCCTGGCACCTTGATCTTGGACTTCCCAGTCTCAGATCAAGAATGGTGATAAATAATCAAGAATTCCCAGAATGGTGATAAATAAATCTCTGTTGTTTCTAAGCTACTGGTCAATGGTACTTTGTTATAGCAGCACGAAGGGACTAAGACATATGTCAAATGCTACTGATAGGTCAAGTCAGCATGAGGACTGAAGGCTCATCATGGGATTTTGCAAACATGATGGTAATTTTAGGGGCCGTAGATGAAAACTTAATTTTAATGGCATTGTTTAAGTATGACTTATGTGTGTTGATCTTGAGCAAGACACACTAGGGTTTGTGGCTGCTTTCCCAGAGATGGGTAGCACACCTACAAAGGAGGAGACTGCCAGGACTCTGCAAAACCTTTGCTATGGCCTCTCTGTTTAGAAATCATGCTTCTTTGTACCAATAAACTGAGAGACTTGTGATTAGATAGCTCTATGGGCTCACTTTTTCTGCCCAGAAGAAATTAATATGAGGGATAGAACAGCTGCTCACTGTTGGGAGAGTCACCAGTTTGCTTCCAGAAGCTCAGCTGCAAGCTTGGGTGACCTTTCTGTGTCCTCTGCAGACCGAGTAAGCTTTCAGCTCTGAGCCAGGATCGTTTTAGAGTTAGAGATGTTAGTTTTAAGGCCAGCAAAGGAACAAATGGAAGTTACACATTACTTCACAGTTGTATCTGGTAGTGTGTAGATGGAGGAATAGCTCTTTATCCTATTTCTGTCTCTTGGAGTCTCATAATGTTCATCTCCCTGAAATAAAAAGAAATAAGTAATGGTTCGGCCAAGAGAGGAAAGGCCACATCACTGTGTAAGATCGATCAAGGCTTCAGTGAGATGAAGTTTGAGGACATAGTGTAGGGCAGTGGTTGTCAAAGTATGGTCCCCAGATCAGTAGCATCAGCATCACCTGGGAACTTGTTAGAAATGCAAATTCTCAGGCCCTACCTAAGACTTACTGAGTCACAAACTCTGGAGATGGACCCCAGCAATTTTTTTTGGTTGTTTTTTTTTTGTTTTTTTTTTTTTTTGAGACACAGTCTTGCTCTGTCATCCAGGCTAGAGTGCAGTGGCACGATCTTGGCTCACTGCAGCCTCTGCTTCCTGGGTTCAAGCGATTCTCCGGCCTCAGCCTCTGGAGTAGCTGGGACCACGGGCAGGTACCACCATGCCTGGCTAGTTTTTGTATTTTTAGTGGAGGTGGGCTTTCACCATGTTGGCCAGGCTGGTCTTAAACTCCTGACTTCAAGTGATCTGCCCACCTCGGCCTCCCAAAGAGCTGGGATAACAGGCATGAGCCACCATGCCTGGCCCCCAGCAATCTATTTTAACAAGTGATTCTGATTCGTGCTAATGTCAAAAATCATGGTCTGGACTTGAAGTAAGTTGATGGCATTTACTGACTGGAATTAGGAAAGATATAACAAATATAACAGTCAGTACAGATTTTGAGCCTAGCTGAGTCGGAAAAGTCAGTTTGTCTAGGGGCTGAGTGTGGTTGTTCATGCTTGTAGTCCCAGCTACTCAGGAGGCTGAAGCAGGAGGATCACTTGAGTCCAGAAGTTCAAGACCAGCCTAGGTAACATAGCAAGACCCCATCTCTACAAAAATAAAAATAAAATAAAAAATTAGCTGGGTGTGGTGGCATGTTCCTGTAGTCCCAACTACTTGAGAGGCTGAGGTGGGAAGATCGCTTGAGCCCAGGAATTCTAGGTTGTACTGAGCCATAATTGTGCCTCTTCACTGTAGGCTGGGTACAGAGCAAGAACTTGTCTCTAAAAAACAAATGATCTAAATATATTTCTTATTAATTCTCTTAAAATGAAAAATTGAAAGATATTTCTCTAGTAAGTTCAATAGCTGTTAGCTATAAGTATATATAGCCATATATTTAAGTATGCAGCCATTGTCTATAAGTAATAGAACCCATCAATATTATGCACTTAAAACATAGAGTTATTTATTGTTTATTAGACAGAAATTCTGGAGTTGATCCAGGGTTGGTTCAGAGGCTCTTTGAAGCCATCAAGTCCTCAGGATTAGGCACCAGGCTTTTTCTGTCTTTCTTTACTGCTACCTTCCTATGCTGGTGATGTCTCTTCTCATGGCTACAAAATGGTTGCTGAAGCTGTGAGCATTACATCCTAGTAGGACAGCATTTTAAGCAGGAAGGAAGTAGGTGGGAGTCAAAGTGCTTTTTGCTTGCATACCATTTATTCTCTCTGTCTCATGCAGGCCTCCAGAAGACTTATCTATCAGTGTCCAAAATTGGGCTGTATGCCTACCCCTAGGCCAATCACTGGCAAATGGGACTAAATTAGATATCTCACTATTTATTGGGCTCATCAACCATCCCAACAAAATCAGAGTTCTGTTGGTCATGAGAATGAAGCAGGGCTGTAGGGAGGGCAACTAACAGTGCTTGCTATAGTTACAAAAATTTATAGACACTTAACTCATATTCCAGTGACCAATTAATTACTTTATACACATAATGCCTTTCTCCAAAAAATACTCTAATTTTTCTACAGAATATTCCTCCCTCATGGCTTTACCATGATAGCTTTAACAACATAGAGAAACTACTTATAATAACCTCACATTAAAGTTACTTTTAATGGGAAAATCAGGCTTGAGATTTCCCAAGTTGGTCTATTATATTATACCAGGCTACCATGAGAACTAGTGCATCAGTCGGAAAAAAAAAAAAAAAAAGAAAAAAATCAAAAAACAAAAAACTCCCTGTGTATTAGTCCATTTCATGCTGCTGATAAAGACATACCCGAGGCTGGGCAATTTACAAAATAAGGAGGTTTAATGGACTCACAGTTCCACAGGGTAGGGAGGCCTCTCAATCATGGTGGACGGCAAGGAGGAACAAGTCACATCTTATGTGGATGGCGACAGGCAAAGAGAGAGGTTGTGCAGGCAAACTCCCATTTTTAAAGCCATCAGATCTTGTGAGACTTATTCACTATCGCAAGAACAGCATGGAAAAGACCCACCCCCACGATTCAATTATCTCCCACTGGGTC
>NW_026652276.1:35288886-35304759 GCF_009828535.3 Hylobates moloch | reverse complement strand
ACCCATGAGCATGGAATGTTCTTCCATTTGTTTGTATCCTCTTTTATTTCATTGAGCAGTGGTTTGTAGTTCTCCTTGAAGAGGTCCTTCACATCCCTTGTAAGTTGGATTCCTAGGTATTTGATTCTCTTTGAAGCAATTGTGAATGGGAGTTCACTCATGATTTGGCTCTCTGTTTGTCTGTGATTGGTGTACAAGAATGCTTGTGATTTTTGTACATTGATTTTGTATCCTGAGACTTTGCTGAAGTTGCTTATCAGCTTAAGGAGATTATGGGCTGAGACAATGGGGTTTTCTGGATATACAATCATATCATCTGCAAACAGGGACAATTTGACTTCCTCTTTTCCTAATTGAATACCCTTTGTTTCCTTCTCCTGCCTGATTGCCCTGGCCAGAACTTCCAGCACTATGTTGAATAGGAGTGGTGAGAGAGGGCATCCCAGTCTTGTGCCAGTTTTCAAAGGGAATGCTTCCAGTTTTTGCCCATTCAGTATGATATTGGCTGTGGGTTTGTCATAGATAGCTCTTATTACTTTGAGATATGTCCCATCAATACCTAATTTATTGAGAGTTTTTAGCATGAAGGGTTGTTGAATTTTGTCAAAGGCCTTTTCTGCATCTATTGAGATAATCATATGATTTTTGTCTTTGGTTCTGTTTATATGCTGGATTACATTTATTGATTTGCATATGTTGAACCAGCCTTGCATCCCAGGGATGAAGCCCACTTGATCATGGTGGATAAGCTTTTGGATGTGCTGCTGGATTAGGTTTGCCAGTATTTTATTGAGGATTTTTGCATCAATGTTCATCAAGGATATTGGTCCGAAATTCTCTTTTTTGGTTGTGTCTGTGCCAGGCTTTGGTATCAGGATAACGCTGGCCTGATAAAATGTGTTAGGGAGGATTCCCTCTTTTTCTATTGATTGGAATAGTTTCAGAAGGAATGGTACCAGCTCCTCTTTGTACCTCTGGTAGAATTCGGCTGTGAATCCATCAGGTCCTGGACTCTTTTTGGTTGGTAAGCTATTGATTATTGCCACAATTTCAGAGCCTGTTATTGGTCTATTCAGAGATTCAACTTCTTCCTGGTTTAGTCTTGGAACAGTGTATTTGTTGAGGAATTTCTCCATTTCTTCTAGATTTTCTAGTTTATTTGCATAGAGGTGTTTGTAGTATTCTCTGATGGTAGATTGTATTTCTGTGGGATCGGTGGTGATATCCCCTTTATCATTTTTTATTGCATCTATTTGATTCTTCTCTCTTTTCTTCTTTATTAGTCTTGCTAGCAGTCTATCAATTTTGTTGATCCTGGATCCAGGACCAACTCCTGGATTCATTAACTTTTTGAAGGGTTTTTTGTGTCTCTATTTCCTTCAGTTCTGCTCTGATTTTAGTTATTTCTAGCCTTCTGCTAGCTTTTGAATGTGTTTGCTCTTGTTTTTCTAGTTCTTTTCATTGTGATTTTAGGGTGTCAATTTTGGATCTTTCCTGCTTTCTCTTGTGGGCATTTAGTGCTATAAATTTCCCTCTACACATTGCTTTGAATGTGTCCCAGAGATTCTGGTATGTTGTGTCTTTGTTCTCGTTGGTTTCAAAGAACATCTTTATTTCTGCCTTCATTTCATTATGTACCCAGTAGTCATTCAGGAGCAGGTTGTTCAGTTTCCATGTAGTTGAGCGGTTTTGAGTGAGTTTCTTAATCCTGAGTTCTAGTTTGATTGCACTGTGGTCTGAGAGACAGTTTGTTGTAATTTCTGTTCTTTTACATTTGCTGAGGAGTGCTTTACTTCCAACTATGTGGTCAATTTTGGATTAGGTGTGGTGCTGAAAAAAATGTATATTCTGTTGATTTGGGGTGGAGATTTCTGTAGATGTCTATTAGGTCCACTTTTTGCAGAGCTGAGTTCAATTCCTGGATATTCTTGTTAACGTTCTGTCTCATTGATCTGTCTAATGTTGACAGTGGGGTGTTAAAATCTCCCATTATTATTGTGTGGGAGTTTAAGTCCCTTCGTAGGTCACTCAGGACTTGCTTTATGAATCTGGGTGCTCCTGTGTTGGGTGCATATATATTTAGGATAGTTAGCTCTTCTTGTTGAATTGATCCCTTTACCATTATGTAATGGCCTTCTTTGTCTCTTTTGACCTTTGTTGGTTTAAAGTCTATTTTATCAGAGACTAGGATTGCAACCCCTGCCTTTTTTTGTTTTCCATTTGCTTGATAGATCTTCCTCCATCCCTTTATTTTGAGTCTATGTGTGTCTCTGCACGTGAGATGGGTTTCTTGAATACAGCACACTGATGGGTCTTGACTCCTTATCCAATTTGCCAACCTGTGTCTTTTAATTGGAGCATTTAGCCCATTTATATTTAAAATTAGTATTGTTATATGTGAATTTGATCCTGTCATTATGATGTTAGTTGGTTATTTTGCTCGTTAGTTGATGCAGTTTCTTCCTAGCCTCGATGGTCTTTACAATTTGGCATGTTTTTGCCGTGGCTGGTACCAGTTGTTCCTTTCCATGTTTAGTGCTTCCTTCGGGAGCTCTTTTAGGGCAGGCCTGGTGGTGACAACATCTCTCAGCATTTGCTTGTCTGTAAAGTATTTTATTTCTCCTTCACTTATGAAGATTAGTTTGGCTGGATATGAAATTCTGGGTTGAAAATTCTTTTCTTTTAGAATGTTGAATATTGGCCCCCACTCTCTTCTGGCTTGTAGAGTTTGTGCCCAGAGATCAGCTGTTAGTCTGATGGGCTTCCCTTTGTGGGTAACCTGACCTTTCTCTCTGGCCACCCTTAACATTTTTTCCTTCATTTCAACTTTGGTGAATCTGACAATTATGTGTCTTGGAGTTGCTCTTCTCGAGGAGTATCTTTGTGGCATTCTCTGTATTTCCTGAATCTGAATGCTGGCCTGCCTTGCTAGATTGGGGAAGTTCTCCTGGATAATATCTTGCAGAGTGTTTTCCAACTTGGTTCCATTCTCCCCGTCATTTTCAGGTACACCAATCAGACGTAGGTTTGGTCTTTTCACATAGTCCCATATTTCTTGGAGGCTTTGTTCATTTCTTTTTATTCTTTTTTCTCTAAACTTCCCTTCTCGCTTCATTTCATTCATTTCATCTTCCATCACTGATACCCTTTCTTCCAGTTGATCGCATCGGCTACCGAGGCTTCTGCATTCTTTGCGTAGTTCTCGAAACTTGGCTTTCAGCTCCATCAGCTCCTTTAATCCCTTCTCTGCATTGTTTATTCTAGTTATCCATTCATCTAATTTTTTTTCAAAGTTTTTAACTTCTTTGCCATTGTTTTGAATTTCCTCCTGTAGCTCGGAGTAGTTTGATCATCTGAAGCCTTCTTCTCTCAACTCGTCAAAGTCATTCTCCATCCAGCTTTGTTCCGTTGCTGGTGAGGAACTGTGTTCCTTTGGAGGAGGAGAGGTGCTCTCCTTTTTAGAGTTTCCAGTTTTTCTGCTCTGTTTTTTCCCCATCTTTGTGGTTTTATCTACTTTTGGTCTTTGATGATGGTGATGTACAGATGGGTTTTTTGTGTGGATGTCCTTTCTGTTTGTTTGTTTTCCTTCTAGCAGAGAGGACCCTCAGCTGCAGGTCTGTTGGAGTTTGCTATAGGTCCACTCCAGACCCTGTTTGGCTGCGTGTCAGCAGCAGTGGCTGCAGAACAGCGGATTTTCATGAGACCACAAATTCAGCTGTCTGATAGTTCCTCTGGAAGTTTTGTCTCAGAGGAGTACCTGGCCGAGTGAGGTGTCAGTCTGTCCCTACTGGGGGGTGCCTCCCAGTTAGGCTGCTCGGGGGTCAGGGACCCACTTTAGGAGGCAGTCTGCCCATTCTCAGATCTCCAGCTGCGTGCTGGGAGAACCACTACTCTCTTCAAAGCTGTCAGACAGGGACATTTAAGTCTGCAGAGGTTCCTACTGACTTTTTGTTTGTCTGTGCCCTGCCCCCAGAGGTGGAGCCTACAGAGGCAGGCAGGCCTCCTTGAGCTGTGGTGGGCTCCACCCACTTTGAGCTTCCTGGCTGCTTTGTTTACCTAAGCAAGCCTGGGCAATGGCGGGTGCTCCTCCCCCAGCCTCACTGCCGCCTTGCAGTTTGATCTCAGACTGCTGTGCTAGCAATCAGCGAGACTCCGTGGGCATAGGACCCTCCAAGCCAGGTGCGGGACACAGTCTCCTGGTGTGCCGTTTTCCAAGCCCATTGGAAAAGCGCAGTATTAGGGTGGGACTGACCCGATTTTCCAGGTGCCATCTGTTACCCCTTTCTTTGACTAGGAAAGGGAACTCCCTGTCCCCTTGCACTTCCCAAGTGAGGCAATGCCTCACCCTGCTTTGGCTCGCACACAGTGCGCTTCACCGACTGTCCTGCACCCACTGTTTGGCACTCCCTAGTGCGACGAACCTGGTACCTCAAATGGAAATGCAGAAATCACCCATCTTCTGTGTCGCTCACACTGGGAGCTGTAGACCGGAGCTGTTCCTATTTGGCCATCTTGGCTCCACCTCCCATCATTTCTAAATAAATAGCAAACACTTAACACTTTCCCCCCAGTGTAATTCCATATATTAATTTGGGACAAATGTGTGGTAGTAGATATGGTGATTAAAATCAATCCATTTTATTCTCCTACAGGAGTCTATTCTAGAGCATTCTTGTCATCCTATGGTTGTACAAACATATGGCAGTTCATATTCATGCTGGAAGTAGAGACTTCTGGGGATGGGGATGAATATGTCCCAAAAGGGGACAAAACTCTGTCTAGGTCCCCTCTAGCCCTTTCCTAGATGTCCACCAATTGGAGAAGAAGCTCATTATCTCATTGTTCACAACTTGACACTCATGGGAAGAAAAATCACTAAGGGGCAGGGCCACTACATTGAAAGGTGATGTGTTTGTGTTTGTGTTCTTTGTTCTAGCTTTTCTATCTGGTTATGGGTAATAAGGAGTCACATAACTGATTCAAGGGGTATGGAGTGGGAAGTTTAGCTTGGGCTTCTTGGTCTGAATCACAGTTTCCAATCTCGCTTAGTTTTATCATAAGAAGCCCTGTATGTTGAGGGGCAACCGCCATGTGCCCAGCTCTGTGTAAAGCACCATTTGATTTCCCATCCAGGTCTTGTTCTCCATGGTCACATTCCTTGGGTTGAGGACCCCACAAGGTCAGGCAATGGTATTGGTAGGATTAGGGCACAAAATCAATGTCCTTAACATGGATATTAAGCTTTCTTCACCATAACGTCAAATGAAGTGCTGACTTTGGAAACAAGCAAAAGTCAGTCATGGGTTTGAAATTACCCATTGCGTTATGATGGTGCAGAAGCAATGCAGAAGATGCATCTACAATTTCCCTGAATTTTCAGAAAGTGATTTGTATCTTAAGAGCTATTAAACATACAGAGAAAGCACAGATATCAGTTTTTCACATGACTCCTGGGCTTTCAAAAGTTCCTAATTGGCATTTGTAAAGGGCCTTATTAGCTGGAAAATATCTGAGCATACTGGTTTGGCTATTACTGCTTTAATAAAAGACTGTAATTTTTACTTAAACCATGCAATTATATAGTAAAAAATATTATGCTTTTCTTTCAAAATTCATTTTATTCAGGCCATATCTGTTGTCAAGGAGCAGAAACCTATTCAATCTAAGCTTTAAAAAAGTGTGATTTATTGTACAGACCTTTATACAAAGCACACCCAAGGAAAAATGGTACAGAGGCAGGTCTTATGAAGGTGGTGAACCCAACCAGCTCTGAAGAGCTCACAGGCACATAGTTCACTACCATTAACCTGACCCAGACACCAACTTACTCACTGGTCTCAGTTCAATTTTTCTTTGAGAGAGAGAGAGAAAATATGATTGGTTCTCCTTGAGTGAAGTACATCTGTTTGGCCTAATTAGTTGAGGCCAAGGTGATGAGGACATTTGAGCAAACATGGCCACTTAGGTGCAGGTCTTAGGTATGGCTGGCAGAAGGAAGCAGGTTCTCTCAGAAGACGTATGGGCAGATGCAATGACTGACAACTCTATTTTAACATAGTATAAAAATAGCATTTGACACCAAAATAGTTCTAAGAAAATGCAATTATTATGAAACAAACATGAGTGGATACAAGTAATGCAAAATGACTGAACTCTGGCCTTTGTGCTGTCACAGTGATTTAATTGCCTTGCATGGTATTATCTAAGACTGACATAAATCTTTCAAATTATTCTTCCTTAAATATAGACATTCATATAAATTCTATGTTTATTATGCTACCAAGTAATTATATATTTCATCCAATTGGATCTGTTAGGATTCCACGGTTTTGCCTTCAAAGTCTGTAAAAGGAAAAGAATGAAAAGACATAACTATTTCCAAAATATTTTAGTAGCATATGTTATTATTAGCTTTTTTTTTTTTTTTTTGCTGGATTCCTGTATTCATGATTCAATAGCTGAGAAAGTGCATGTGTGAGAGTGATTCCATGGGGAAATAAAGCCATGAGATCATAGTTAGGTATTTTCATATAACAAAACTAATTGTGGCCTCTTCCCTGGCCACAAGCTATTTTTATGTGCTCTCTCCTGGCACCTTGCTTTTCATTCCAAATCGTGTATTCAGCTATGTTGTCAGCTCCATTTCTGCTCTTGGCTTTGCTGGTCCTCTATGCACCAATTCTAATTCCCCCTGATTAGCCCCATTCCTAAGTCCATCATACCATACATTTCAGAATGAAAGGTGCATGAAATTTTGTTCATTTTATTGGACATTTAAATAAAAGGGTGGGGGCTGGGGTGAATATCCTGACTGGTCAACCACAAGGAAGTCTACATCAGCTTTGTTTTCAACTCAGTTATATACTTGGGCAATCTGGACGTGCAGATTACTTGTGTCAATTTCCTTACTTACTCATCTTGAGGGAAGGATTTAATGAAGGATTTAAGGATTTGGTTGCAAAAGTGGGAAGCAGGCCAGGCACAGTTGCTCACGCCTGTAATTCTAGCACTTTGGAAGGCCAAAGTGGATGGTCACTTGGGCCCAGGAGTTTGAGACCAGCCTGGGCAACACTGTGAGACCCTAGATCTACAAAAAAAATTAAAAATTAGATGGGTGTGGTGGTGCATGCCTGTGGTCCCAGCTGCTTGAGGGGCTGAGTTGGGAGGATCACAAGTCTAGGAGGTTGAGGTTGCAGTGAGCTGTAACTGCACCACTGCACTTCAGCCCAGGCAACAGAGCAGACCCTGTCTTAAAAAAAAAAAAAAAAAGTGGGAAGCTGGGATCCAGGAGAGTAAGCAACCAAGGCTGGGTCCCTGGGGAATGTGGGAAGTGGGGAGGGTTTGACAAGAACAGTATTGCAAGGAAACTTGATCCTCTATTACCCAGTTCCACTTGTAGAATAAGAAAATACTAGTTAATATTTTGTCTACCACCTACCATTTAGGAACTCAAGACTCTGTGGCTTTTCAAAGGTGGTTTGAGGAATCTGATTTGGAAAATCTGCTGCTGCAAATAGAGTTAAAAGAATAGTTTTTAGTATGTAAAGGACAATAATTTCTGCAGTTATTTCCATTTTCTTCTATCTTGTTCCTTCCACTCTGAGGTTTCTCTGAATTCACTGCTCTCCTAGGAGTTACAAGATGCTAGACCACTGTTAATAAAGTCTCAACCATTGATGATGACTTATCCATGTCCTGAGTGGACAATATGAACAAGCAGATGTTCAGTCAACTGCTCAATATAGCATCTTTCTACCAACATCCCTATGAAGCCTCCTTCCCTGGCCTCCATAAACCACTGGGCAACTTCTCAATGATTGCTAGCTTCCTTCTAAATAGATAGTTTCAGATGAAGCTGTAAAAATGGAAACAGACTAAATTATTATTTTTTTGATATACGGTTTGTATAGGCAGCTTTAGAAAAAATACAATTCTCTACATAAATATTTGCAAGCAGTCACATTATATGTATACGGTTGACCTGTGAACAATGTGGAGGTTAGGGACACCATTCCTCTGTGTGATCAGTAATCTACACGTAACTTTTGACTCCCCCAAAACTTAACTAATAGCCCACTGTTGACCAGAAGTCTTGCTGATAACAGTTGATTAACATACATTTTCTATGTTATATGTATCACATACTGCATTCTAACAATAAAGTAAGCTAGAGAAAAGAAAATGTTATTAAGAAAATCATAAGGAAGAGAAAATATATTTACTATTCATTAAGTGGAAATGGATCATCATAAGGTTCTTTATCCTCATTTTCTTTATGTTGACTAGGCTGGGGAGGAGCAGGAGAAGGAGGAGGCATTGGTCTTGCTGTCTCAGGGATAGCAGAGGTGGAAAAAAATCTGCATGATAAGTGGACCTGTGCAGTTCAAACCTATGCTGTTCAAGGGTCAACAGCATATATATGTGTGTGTATTTATGTAATACATTATAAATTATATATATGATGAGATATATATACACATAATGAGACAAAAATTCCCAGATTTTCCCTGTTAGGGAGAATTCTAACTTGGCTCTCTCAGTCCCTTCCTCTCACCTGTGTTCTGAGGAAGATGCTGTCTTGCCCTATTGGTTATTTTTGGCTTCATAATAAAGAATTGAGAAGAAAAGGGAAAGGTGAGAAGCAAGAGATACAAGGGACTGGAGCTGAAGTTAGAGTATTTTGGGAGAGTTTGAGGTGAATATGACAAGGAAGCAGTTTTAGTGCTTTTTAAAAAAAAGTTGACATTTTTATGCCCATTTCAAAGTGTTTGTGAAGCATACGAAAAGAAGCACTTATTTAAAACTTGCTTTGGTCACTAGACCATAACATTATTCTCTAACAACTGGACAATATGAGTCATGACTATTAGCAATATAGACATTGTTTATAACCCCACTGACTTACCATCTGACATAACTAGATTTTTTTCTTCATCAGGGACCGGATCTTTAAGTCCTGAAATCAAAATTAAATAAAACTTGCTGGATTTAGAATATAACCAACAACCTAACTAGGTAATGAGATGTTCTAAGTCAATGTTTTTCAAACTTCAGTGACTATGACCCACAATAAAAGGCACATTTTACATTATAGTCCAATGTGCATATTTGTGTACGTATTAATGAAACAAAAAATTACATGAAATAATACTTATCTTTTTCTAATTGTGATGGTTATACCGAGTGCCAACTTGATTGGATTGAAGGATGCAAAGTATTGATCCTGGGTGTGTCTGTGAGGGTGTTGCCAAAGGAGATTAACATTTGAGTCAGTGGGCTGAGGACTCTACTTTTAATAGTATGGAGAACACTGATAGTCCCTGGCATGAACTATTTAATGAGTTATGCAAAATAAATGCATTTGACACTCCTGATTCACTGCCCATGAGAGGCAGGGAGTTTAGTGACTCTATACATAATACCTTTGACCATATGTGGTGAACAAAGGAACATAATGAAGCTGGTTAGCTGCTCCTAAGTTCAGTGGACAAAGTGATGAAAGAAAATGATGAACTCAGAGATTCTGTCTCCTGGCTTCAGAAGCAGATACTGAGCCTCAAATCTGCAAAGATTGCCCTGAGTGAGTCTTATCTCCTGTAGAGAAAGAGCTGAAATTGTGGAAAAACAGACACAAGCTCTCATTATGTGAGTGGCTGAATTGCAATGAAAAGTGTATGCACAGCCTTGCCAGGTGTCTCCTGTTAAAGTGAGGGCATTAATTGGAAAAGAATGGGAGGCTGCAACTTGGAATGGAGACGTGTGGGAGAACCCTGATGAAGCTGGGGACACTGAGTTTGTAAACTCTGATGAACCTTTTTTGCCAGAAGGAACAGCTTCCCCTACCCAGTAGTGGCAACATCCCCTCCCTGACCCATGCTGTCATCAGCCTTTCCACCTTTGTCTGAAGAGATAAACCCTGTGCTGCCTGAGGCAAGAATGACGGCCTCCCCTGAGGCAGTTGCCAGGAAAAATAATGTTGATTCTCCTCAGTAGCCACCCCTAACACCCTTGTTTGCTTCTAGACCTATAACTAGACTAAAGTCTCGGTGGGCCTCTAGAGGTGAGGTTGAGAGTACGACCCATGAAGAAGTGTGCTACACTCAAAAAGAGCTGCTTGATGTCTCTATTTGTTTTTTGAGACAGAGTCTCATTCTGTCACCCAGGCTGGAGTGCAGTGGTGTGATCTTGGCTCAAGCTCTGCCTCCTGGGTTCATGCCATTCTCCTGCTTCAGCCTCCCAAGTAGCTGGGACTACAGGCGCCTGCCACCATGCCCGGCTAATTTTGTTTTTGTATTTTTAGTAGAGATGGATTTTTACCATGTTAGCCAGGATGGTCTCGATCTCCTGACTTTGTGATCTGCCCACCTTGGCCTCCCAAAGTGCTGGGATTACAGGCATGATCCACCGTGCCCAGCCAATGTCTCTCATTTATATAAACAGAAATCTGGAGAACAGGCATGGGAATGGATATTAAGAGTATGGGAATAATAGTTGAAGGAACATAGAGTTGGATCAGGCTGAATTTATTGACTTGGGCCTACTAAGTAGGGACTCTGTGTTTAATGTTGCAGCTCGAGAAGTTAAAAAAGGTTCTAATAGTTTATTTGCTTGGTTAACTGAAATATGGATTAAAAGATGGCCCACTGTGAGTGAGCTGGAAATGCCTGATCTCCCTTGGTTTAAAGGAAGCGATCCAAAGGCTTAGGGAGATTGGGATGGCGGAGTGGATTAGTCACTTTAGACCTACTCATCCCAGCTGGGAGGGTCCAGAAGATATACCCTTGACCAATGCCTTGTGAAATAGATTTGTGAGGGTAGCACCTGCATCTTTGAAGAGCCTTGTAATTGCTCTTCTCTGTATGTCAGATCTAACAGTGGGAACCACAGTCACTCAACTACAAAACTTAAATACATTGGGAATAAGTGGATCCCAAGGTGGCAGGGGCCAAGTGGTGGCACTTAACCAACCATCAAAGGCAAGGTGGGGCCAGGTGCAGTGGCTCACGCCTGTAATCCCAGCACTTTGGGAGGCCAAGGTGGGTGGATCATGAGGTCAGGAGATCGTGACCATCCTGGCTAACATGGTGAAACCCCATCTCTACTAAAAATAAAAAAAATTAGCCGGGTATGGTGGTGGGCAACTGTGGTCCCAGCTACTCGGGAGGCTGTGGCAGGAGAATGGCGTGAACCCGGGAGGTGGAGCTTGCAGTGAGCCGAGATCACACCACTGCACTCCAGCCTGGGCGACAGAGCGAGACTCCATCTCAAAAAAAAAAAAAAAAAAAAAAAAAAGGCAAGGTGGGCATAACTGCCATAATGGACAGCAGAGACAAAGCAGCAATCAGAATAGTCTGACTTGTGTAGAGCTCTGGCATTGGCTAATTAATCTTGGTGTTCCTAGAAGTGAAATTGACAGGAAGCCTATTGCATTCCTACTTAATTTATATAAGGAAAAACTTCTAGGTTGAATGGATAAAAGACACATTTGAATTATAAAAAAGAATCGTGGCCCCTCAATCAATTTCCAGATTTGAGCCAGTTTACAGACCCTGAATCCCTAGAATGAAGGGGAAACCGAGCCCCCTTGAGGAAGGACCCCACTACATTACTGACAATTTATGCAGTGAATCTTTCTCCCATCTTTCCCCAAGGGGACCTCTGGCCATTTACCAGAGTAACCGTGCAATGGGGAAAGGGATATAATCAGACATTTCAAGGACTTCTGGACACTGGCTCTGAGCTGACATTGATTCCAGGGGACCCAAAATATAATTGTGGTATTCCAGTTAAAGTAGGGGCTTATGGAGTTCAGGTAATTGATGGAATTTTAGCTCAGGTCGGACTTACAGAGGGTCCAGTGGGTCTCCAGACTCATCCTGTGGTCATTTCCCCAGTGCCAGAATGCATAATTGGCATAGACAAACTTAGCAGCTGGCAGAACCCCCACATTGGCTCCCTGAATGGTAGGGTGAGGGCTATTGTGATGGAAAAGGCCAAATGGAAGCCATCAGGGCTGCCTCTACTTAGAAAAATAGTAAATCAAAAACAATATCGTATCCCTGGAGGGATCGCAGAAATTAGTGCCACTATCAAGGACCTGAAAGACGCAGGGGTGGTGATTCCCACCACATCCCCATTCAACTCTCCCATTTGGCCTGTGCAGAAGACAGATGGATCTTGCAGAATGACAGTAGATTATCATAAGCTTAACTAAGTGGTGACTCCAGTTGCAGCTGCTGTACCAGATGCACCAGATGCTCATTGCTTGAGCAAATTAACACATCTCCTGGTACCTGGTATGCAGCCATTGACTTGGCAAATGCCTTTTTCTCCATTCCTGTCCATAAGGCCCACCAGAAGCATTTTGCCTTCAGTTGGCAAGGCCAGCAATGTACCTTTACTGTCCTACCTCAGGGGTATATCAACTCTCAGGCTTTGTGTCATAATCTCATTCGGAGCGACCTTGATCACTTTTCACTTCCACAAGGTATCGCACTGGTTCATTACACTGATGACATTTGACATTACGCTGACTGGATCCACTGAGCAAGAAGTAGCAAACACTGGACTTATTGGTGACACATTTACATGCCAGAAGATAGGAAATAAATTTGACTAAAATTCAGGAACTTTCTACTTCAGTAAAATTTCTAGGGGTCCAGTGGTGTGGGGCCTGTGAAGATATTCCTTCTAAGGTGAAGGATAAGTTGCTGCATTTGGCCCCTCCTACAACCAACAAAGAGGCATAATGCCTAGTGGGCCTATTTGGATTTTGGAGGCAACACATTCCTCATTTGGGTGTGTTACTTCCACCCACTTATTGAGTGACCTGAAAGGCTGGCTGTCAGTTTTGAGTGGAGTCCAGAACAGGAGAAGGCTCTGCAACAGGTCCAGGCTGATGTACAAGCTGCTCTTCCACTTGGGCCATATGACCCAGCAGATCCAATGGTGCTTGAGGTGTCAGCGATAGATAGGGATGCTGTTTGGAAGCTTTGGCAGGCCCCCGTAGGTGAATCACAGCAGAGGCCTCTAGGATTTTGGAGCAAGGCCCTGCCATCTTCTGTAGATAACTACTGTCCTTTTGAGAGACAGCTCTTGGCCTGTTACTGGGCTTTGGTGGAAACTGAACGTTTGACTATGGCTCATCAAGTCATCATGTGACCTGAATTGCCTGTCATAAACTGAGTGCTTTCTGACCCATCTAGCCATAAAATGAGTCATGCACAGCAGCATTCCATCATGAAATGGAAGTGGTATATATGTGATTGGGCTCAAGCACGTCCTGGAGGCACAAGTAAGTTACATGAGGAAGTGGCTCAAATGCCCGTGGTCTCCACTCCTGCCACTCTGCCTTCTCTTCCCTAGCCTGTACAGATGGCCTCATGGGAGTTCCCTGTGATCAGGTGACAGAGGAAGAAAAGGCTAGGGCCTGGTTCACAGATGGCTCTGCACGATATGCAGGCACCACCCAAAAGTGGACAGCTGCAGCACTACAGCCCCTTTCTAGGAAATCCCTGAAGGACGGCAGTGAAATCTTCCCAGTGGGCAGAACTTCGAGCAGTGTACCTGATTGTACACTTTGTATGGAAGGAGAAATGGCCAGATGTGCAATTATATACTGATTCATGGGCTGTAGCCAATGGTTTGGCAGGATGGTCAGGGACTTGGAAGAAGCATGATTTAAAAATTGGTGACAAAGAAATTTGGGGAAGAGGTATGTGGATGGACCTCTCTGAGTGGTCACAAACTGAAGATATTTGCATCCCATGTGAGTGCTCACCAACGGATGACCTTAGCAGAGGAGGATTTTAATAATCAGGTTTATAGGATGACCTGTTCTGTGGACACCACTCAGCCTTATTCCCCAGCTACTCCTGTCATTGCCCAATGGGCCCATGAACAAAGTGGCCATGGTGGCAGGGATGGAGGTTACACATGGGCTCAGCAACATGGACTTCCACTCACCAAGGCTGATGTGGCTACAGCCACTGCTGAATGCCCCATTTTCTGGCAGCAGAGACCAACACTGAGTCCTCGATATTGCACCATTCCTCGGGGTGATCAGCCAGTTACCTGGTGGCAGGTTGATTATACTGGACCTCTTCCATCATGGAAAGGGCAGAGGTTTGTCCTCACTGGAATAGACACTTACACCAGATATAGGTTTGCCTATCCTGCACGCAATGCTTCTGCCATGACTACCATCCATGGACTCCTGGAATGCCTTATCCACCGGCATAGTATTCCACACAGCATTGCCTCTGACCAAGGCACTCACTTTACAGCTAAAGAAGTGGGGCAGTGGGCTCATGCTGATGGAATTCACAGGTCTTATGTTCCCCATCATCCTGAAGCAGCTGGATTGATAGAACAGTGGAATGGCCTTTTGAAGTCACAGTTACAATGCCAACTAGGTGACAATACTTTGCAGGGCTAGGGCTAGGGCAAAGTTCTCCAGAAGGCCATGTATGCTCTGAATCAGTGTCCAATATATGGTACTGTTTCTCCCATAGCCAGGAATCACCTATCTAGGAATCAAGGGGTGGAAGTGGAAGTGGCACCACTCACCATCACCTCTAGTGATCCACTAGCAACATTTTTGCTTCCTGTTCATGTAACATTATGTTTTGCTGGCCTAGAGGTCTTAGTTCCAGAGGGAAGAACGCTGCCACCAGGAGACACAAAAATCCCATTAAACTGGAAGTTAAGATTGCCACCTGGACACTTTGGGCTCCTCCTACCTTTCAGGCAACAGGCTAAGAAGGGAGTTACAGTGTTGGCTGGGGTGACTGACCCAGACTATCAGAGGAAATCAGTTTACTATTCCATAATGGAGGTGAGGAAGAGTATGCATGGAATACAGGAGATTCATTAGGGCCTATCTTAGTATTACTATGCCCTGTGATTAAGGTCAGTGGGAAACTACAATAGCCCAATCCAGGCAGGACTACAAATGGTCTAGACCCCTCAGGAATGAAGGCTTGGGTCACTCCACCATGGAAAAAACCACGACCTGCTGAGGCGCTTGCTGAAGGCAAAGGGAATACAGAATGGGTAGTAGAAGAAGATAGTCATCAATACCAGCTGCAACCACATGACCAGCTGCAGAAACGAGGACTGTAACTGTCATGAGTGTTTCCTCCTTCTTTTGTTAAAAACATGTTTGTGCATGTATACACTTGTACTAAGAAAATATCTTCATTTTATTTCCTTTTCCTTTATCATGTGAAATAAGATTTATTGACTTCATATTAGCATTTAAGTATTGTTAACTTTATGTAATAGTATTTGGGTTGGAAATTAGTGCATTTCCGGTTGTATGAAGGATAGTTGTATTATGTTAGGCATAATTATGACCTTATTATTGTCTTTATTTGAAGATTATGTATGATCTCAGGAGACGTGTATGGGTTCAAGTTGACAAGGGGTGAATTTGTGATGGTTAATACTGAGTGTCAACTTGATGGGATTGAAGGATGCAAAGTATTGATCCTGGGTGTTTGTGAAGGTGTTGCCAAAGGAGATTAACCTTTGAGTCAGTGGACTGGGGAAGGCAGACACACCCTTAATCTGGTGGGCACAATCTAACCAGCTGCCAGCAAATATAAAGCAGGAAGAAAAATGTGAAAAGGTGAGAATTGCCTAGCCTCCCAGCCTACATCTCTCTCCCATGCTGGATGCTTTCTGCCCTCAAACATTGGACTCCAAGTTCTTCAATTTTGAGACTTGGTCTGGCTCTCCTTGCTCCTCAAGCTTGCAGACAGCCTACTGTAGGAACTTTTGATCATGTAAGTTATTACTTAACAAACTCCCCTTTATATATATATAAAATATATATTTATATATGATGTATTTTTATATATTATATATAAT
>NW_026652276.1:35246877-35288486 GCF_009828535.3 Hylobates moloch | reverse complement strand
TATATATATGTATCCTATTAGTTATATTCCTCTAGGGAACCCTAATAAACTAATCTAGTCATACTTACCCTTTTCTTGTTTTTCCTACTTGCCTTTTTCTTTCTATTCTATTCTAGTTCATTGGGGAAAAAAGTCTGGTCTCCTTACTGTTTTCTTATCAATTTCATTCTATTTCAGTGAGAAAAATGCTAGTGATTAAATTGATTTCATTAATCACTATATGTTTTTTACAATCCACCTAAGCTTATGGTAATGTTTCACAAAATGTGGAAAACACTGTAATTGGTTATATTTGATTCTATGCTTATTCAACAAATGGTCTGCAAAACAACCTTAAATCAACTCCATTTTCTCTCTTTTATCACAACTAAAGTACTTTAATCTGCATAAGCTTATGATTTATTCAGGTAGAGGTCTAAGAACCTGAAACTGTAATTAGCAACTTAAACTGTTCTGATTCGAGTAGTCTCAGGAATACACACTCTACAATTTGGCTTCTCTTCCTCCACCTTGGAAAACTGCCATCTCCTTCATGACAGATCTTACAGTTTCCCTCAGTTCTCACAAGGGGCTTGGTGCCCTCAGATCTCAAGTGTTGCTTAACACCAGTTGGGCCAATGCAATAATAATGCTGCCACTCAGATATCTAGAGAGACACTGTCTAGGTGGGACTGAGTTCACCACGCTTGTCAGAACAGTGATTTGGGCTGTTGATAATCCCTTACAGGGCTCATGTTACAGTTGGATTAATTCTCTAAGCCTGACTCCATCTATTTTGTGCTTTGTCCTGAGGACTAAGCTCCGATTTTTTTATTTTGCCCTAATTCCTTTCTTTTCTTTTCTTTTCTTTTTTTTTTTTTTTTTTTTTTTTTTTTGAGACAGAGTTTTGCTCTTGTTGCACAGGCTGGAGTGCAATGGTGTGATCTTGGCTCACCACAACCTCCGCTTCCCAGGTTCAAGTGATCCTCCTGCCTCAGCCTCCCGAGTAGCTGGGATTACAGGCATGTGCTACCACACCCAGCTAATTTTTTTGTATGACGGGGTTTCTCCATGTTGATCAGGCTGGTCTCAAACTCCCGACCTCAGGTGATCTGCCTGCCTTCGCCTCCCAAAGTGCTGGGATTACAGGCGTAAGCCACGGTGCTCGGCCACCCAAATTCCTTTCTAAGGGGTCTGGAGAGTCATGCCCTATAAACCATAAATTCTCACCAGATGTGTTTTATTTAACCCTGTATATCGTGACTTACTTTCCAATCTGACTCTGCCATAACAAGGAAGAAAATCAAAATGCTTTACCCCAAAATATATTTCCTTGCCATACTTTGAAATTGCCCTGCAAAATGTCTTGTGGGAAAAATCCACATTCTATAGAGAATCTCCTCTTCCTTTTGTTTTCCTTCCTTCCTCCCCAGAACCAGGAGATAATCAATGAAGAGCCAGGCACCCTTCATAAGAAACAAATTATAACCTGCTCTCTCTGAAGTCGGCTATCTGAGAGCTTCCTCTGCACATTAAAACTTCATTTCCACAATCCTTTATCTTAACCTAAACATTCCTTTCTACCAATCCCAGGTCTTTAGACAAACTTCACCGATTGTCTGCCAGAAAATGTTTAAATTTGCCTATAGCCTGGAGGCCCCCCACCACCCCCTTTGATTTGTCCCGCCTTTCTGAATGAAACCAGTGTATTTCTTAAATGTATTTGATTGATGTCTCATGCCTTCCTAAAATATATAATACTGAGCTGTACCCCGACTATCTTGGACATATGTTCTCAGGACCTCCTGAGGGCCGTACCATGGGCCATGGTCACTCATATTTGGCTTGGAATAAATCTCTTAAAATATCCCACAGAGTCTCTTTCATCAACAGTCCCATCATCCACCATCCACCAGTCATACTGCTAACTAACCACTCAGGTAGACAACAGGTGGCCCCTACCTACATTTCCAGCTTCATCTATCCTATATGCATCCGGGAGACACTGTATTCGGAAGACATGTACATCGTTGTACAGTAGATCTCCAGACATTTTTCATATTCCATGACTGAACTAGCTCAGTTTCTGAAGAAATGCCCATTTTTCTTTAGCCATCTTATATCCCAACTAGATTTCAAGATGTAATTAAATTTTCTCCTTTATACAAGGCTTTTTCCTTTTCATGTGTTTTTAGACTATTTATTAAGTACTTTTCTTCCTTTTGACCTGTCTTGCTTTGTTTTTTTAAGTCATTTAATTCACTGTGTGTCTTGGCATTTACCTTTTCATATTCTCATGACTCCTTTCCCCTGTGAGCGGGGCCATCACTTCCTTATTGTGCCCAGTGTCTCTCACAGTGACCAGCAGATAGAAGGTGCGCAGTGACTATCTGGTAATTTTCTCCGAAGACTTAAACAGATTTTAAATATAATCTTATTTTTTGAATATAGGATGACTTAACTCCCACTTTATGGTTGGTGGGTGATCAAATTTCTTTCTTTGCAATGTAGTGTTAACTCTTGAATAAAAAGGGCAGTTTAAAAAATTGAGTGTAAGTGTACCTACCATCTGAGACCTGTTCTTCCTGGCTGTCATCTGTGATGAGTAAGGAGATCCTTTTATCTTTTTTACGTAGTTCAGTTTCTGAAATCAGGAAATTAAGTATTCCATTAATTGAAGAGATTAAACAAGCCTCACAGAAGAATAATCTCATTGATATGTTAGTAACCAGAGACCTCCACACTGTGAGATTCTCTGATTTTGAAATATCTCGAAGAGTGCTTCTTTGCGGGCACAAGAGCCAAAAGTGACAGAGTTAAGATCAACCAAACACACACACACACACACACACTCACACTCACACACACACAAACCCCTTGACCTTTGTTAATAAAAACACAGCATAAAATCAAGTCTTTTTTTTTCCTGTCACAAAACTGTCTATAATGCAAGTATATATGGGACAGCTAGGACTAACTACAAGTCAATGGAATCAATTTTAGAATGACTGCTTTGTAGCCCACTCCCATGAAATGAATTTGAAGCTCTATTCTGCCTAGTGCAGGAAGCCACACAGAGGGCCTCTAAATTCTGAGAATAAAAGAATTTGAGTTAAAATCAACAGCCAATTGGACTTCTACATATCCCTTTGTGTCTGCACTTACACCTTCCTGCCTCCTCTGGTCTTTGGTTTGGCCCACTCCTGGCGACTTGGCCATCAGCCAGAACCTCATCTGAATTCCCAAACCCCACCCTCTCTGTGTCCTTCCTCCCCAGCTTCCTGTACTTTCACCTCACTCAACCCTCTCTGGTCTGGACCAATGGCACCCACTCTGTCCCCTGCAGTTTATTTTGATCAGTTAGTCCATTCTGAAAGGCAGCAACTGTTTTAATTGGTTGGGATCTGTACCCATACTGTTGTTAAATAGTTTCAATATCCCCTTTGTTTGGACTTTTAAATTTTATTTCTATTTATTACTTCCTTCCTTATCCAATCTAGACCCCCATAGTCTATCACTTCATCTGCTTTCTTGCAATGGCCTTCAATTTCTTTGCCTCACCTTCTTCGTTCCCAAATGCTAAGTGAACTGGACTCATTTTCCACTCTCATGTTCAATGTGGATAACCAAAGTCACCTTAGCACCTATTTAAGGCACAGTAAAGCACGTGCACAAATGTGAGAAAAATAAAAACTCTTTGGAAATAATTTGCTACTCCAAATAAAGTCAACATGGAAAAACCCAAAATTTTGTTGGAATACATTGTGGTGTTATTTTTACTCTAACTGCATTTATTCTAACAGCAGGGGGTGGCAGTATACTCTAATATTTTGGAGTTTACTACAATCATGCATCTAGGTTTCTGCTCCTGCATCCAGGCAGCTGAGCATCTTTGCAACGAATCACACAATCGCACATAGCAGGCACTACAAATTAATGGTCCCTAACTTCCACAGAGCCTTTAGCTCTGAAAAAAATTATATTTTTTTCTGTGTTGTGTCTCTCCCTTCCCCTTAACAGTTGCAGTCATGTGTCACTTAATAATGGGAGATACATTCTGAGAAATGCATCGCTAGGCAATTTTGTTATCGCGTGAACATGAGAGAATGTACTTACACAAACCTAGATAGTATAGGCTACTATACACCTAGGCTACAAACCCGCACTGCATGTTACTGTACTGAATACTGTAGGCAATTGTAACCATAATGGTATTTGTGTATTTAAACATATCTAAATATAAAAAAGGTACGGGAAAAGAAAACAGCATAAAAGATTAAAAAATGGTACAACTGTATAGGGCACTTACCATAAATGAAGCTTGCGGGACTGGAAGTTGCTCTGGGTGAGTCAGTGAGTGAGTGACGAGTGAATGTGAAGGCCTAGGACATTACTGTAGACTACTGCAGACTGATAAACACCATGCACTTAGGCCACACTGAATTTATTTTAAAATTTTTTTCTTTCTTCAATAATAAATTAACCTTAGCTTACTGTATTTTTTTACTTTATAAGCTTTTATGTTTTTTAAAACTAACTCTTTTGTATTAGCACTTTGCTTAAAACACAAACACCTTGTACAGCTATACAAAAATATTTCTTCTTTATATCCTTTTTCTTTAGATTCTTTATGTCCTTTTATATGCTTTTTTCTATTTTTAAAAATTACTTTTTTCTTTTCAAATTTTTTTTTAAAAACAAAGACACAAACACATACTTTATTAGCCTAGGCCTACACAGGGTCAGGATCATCAGGAGGTCACTAGGCAAAACGAATTGCTCAACTCCATTATGTTATGGGACCATGCCACGGTTTGCCACAGTTACTACCGGACTGAACGAAGGAGGATGAATGTAGAAATGAAGACAAAGAAAAAAGGATTTGTTTTAAAGAAAAAGAAGGGGTCAGGGGAAGAAGAAGGGGGCTCCTTGCTTCTAGTGAGCAAAGGCAGCCCTGAGCTTCTACAGCCCTTCATATTTATTGGGTAGAAAGAGGAGGGAGGAGCTAATGGTTGGTCAGCTGCTTGACTGATCACAGGTTCACATTATTATTGCTAACAGGCTACAGGTGTGCCTAATCACAAGAAACAGTGCGCTTGGGGCGTGACTGCCCTCAGCATTCCTTCTGGGCGGTAGGTGCAGTTTGTCAGTTTGCCAACATTCTGCATTTATGAGAACAGTTTGCTGTTTACTCATATAGCTTCCAGTGGTATACTGAGTTGATCACGACCCTCACTCTTTGGGCTTGCGACAGGACCACTGTGGTATCATGCCGTCTTCCATTGACCAAAATGTCGTTATGCGCACATGCCTGTATTTCAAAACTTCATGTCCTTCCTTAGAAGCCCAGCCTTTCCCTGAGTCCTTGGCCCTCAGGACCTGGTCCTGCTGCCTGTTTTGTTCCTTATTCCTCCATTCCACACACTGACTTGCATCTGCATCCATCACCTTCTCCCCTTCCCTCCAGCCTCAGCAGCAGAAACACTTTCAGTTTGGAGCTGACCCTGTGCTCTGGCACTTGAGTTCTACTCGAGCAGAGAACCCTTCTGCTCACTCCCCGTCTATCTTCACCCTCTCCTCTCTAATAGTAGTTAAACGTTAACATCCAACCATCCAGATATCTATCCATTTCTTTGTATTTTTGGATATGTATATCATGCACATGGAACAAAATCCAAGAGGCACAAGAGACTCTGAACTGCAGAAGTCTTCCCTCCCCCACCACTCAGGTCCTCCTCTGGGAGGTCACTACAGTTATCAGTTTCTTCTCATTACTATCAGTTGCTGACAACTCTGTGTCCTCACGTCCAGCCCAGAGCTCTCTCCTGGGCTCCAGAGATATGTGTCTGTTACCCACCAGAACTTTCACTTAGATGCCTCTTGAAAGTCTGCTCCTTCTCCTGTATTCATTACATTAATTGCATCTTCCCAATCATTTTCATGACTCAGCACACATAGTAAGTGACAAAGACGAGAGGCAACCAGCTTGGGGACTCCAGCTGCCCCAGATTCTGCCCCCAGGACTGACGAGATCAAGAGTTCTACACACTCAATTCATTTGTGGCCCACCGTTTGGGAAGTTCTGCCTCAGATAACACCACCATCATGTGTTGAGATGTTGAAAACATCAGGGGCATTCTTGACTCTCTTGAGCACTCTCTTATCCTCAATGTCAGATTGGTCAAGTTCTGTCAATTGTATCTCTTGCAAATATAGCTCTTTCCCTATATCCCCACAGCCACTGCTTGCTTAAGGTCCTCATCATTTCTCCACCTGCAACAGAGCTAGTCTTCCTGCTTCTTGTCTCTCCCCCTCCAATTCATTCTTCCCATTGCAGACAGTGATCATTTAAAATTAGAAGCTGCTCCTATCCCTCTTCTGCCTAAAATCCTTCATTGGTTTTAATAAGGCCTCTACTTACCTTCTGGCCTCCTGACATTCCTCAAACTCTATTTTCTAGATAAAGCAAATTGGCAGTTCTTCAAAAGTTCTTTCTTTCTTCTTTATCTTTGAATGCGTTGCTTTCTCTGAATTGAACAACTCTCCCATTTACTCCTACCATGCCCCTGACTGTTGGCCTTCCTTCCTCTTCATAACTCAGTTTCGATGTCACCTCCTCCCAAAAGCCCTTCTATCATATCAGAGTCCTGATGGGGCCCTTCCCACTGCTGTCATGGTACATGGCACATTCCTCTGGCCCACAGCACTGAGCACGCCAGCTCCAGAGTGACACTCTGGCCCCTAGCACTGAGCACGCCAGCTCCAGAGTGACACTCTGTTCCCTAAGGCTAGGGTCCTTCCTTTCTACTCTGGTCTCATTTCTGCCCTCTCCATTGCACAAAATTGGTCTCATCAAAGTCACAAATGACCTTTTCATACATCCATTGGGTATTTTTCAGGTATCATTTTATCTGACATGCCAGTAGCATCTGACAGTGTAGACCAGTCCTTGTTCTTGAAACACCCTCTGCCTTCAGGTCTTTTACGTCATCAGATTCCAGGGACTTATCCTGACTCTCTGACCACCCCTTTCTCATTGTCCTCTGTCAGTTGCTCCTGTTCTACTTAACCATGACAGGCTAAGTTCCTCCAGGCTTTCTTCTCTTACCTTCTCTCTAGACAATCTCCATCATACTGATAGCTTCATTTCTATTTATGAGGCAACAACTCCCCATTTGGCAACTGTAGTCCAGATCTTTCTGAGCTCTAGGAAGTATGCAGTTCTCCATGTGACATTTCCATTTTAGATATCACACAGGTATTTCAGAATCAAAATGTAAGAAATGAAACTCATGCTTTTTCTAATCTGGCACCATGCTTCTTCCTTTTCCATCCACAGGCGTGCATGCACACACACACCCATACACACACACACACACTCCTCCCACATTCTCATATTTTTTTTCTCTCTCTCTCATTCTTTTACCATTTTCCCCTTGTCAATAGTAAATCTGCCCAGTTGCTCAGCCAGAAGAACTCTGGGATTCACCAAAGCCAATCAGATTCATCAGCAAGTCTTGATAATTCCACCTCCTAAATATCTCTCAAATTTCTACTGCCTCTGGTCTTGGCTGTATGCGCTCCCCCCCAATACCAGTCTTTCTGCAAACAGCCTTGCCTTATTCCAGGCCAGGATGTTTTTCAAACTAATCCCACACCTGACCAGGTTCTCTCCATCTAGAAATCTTCTGTAGCTCTCACATCTACTCCTCATGGCTGTATCTCTCAGCTCCATCTCTTCTGGCTTTGGCCACATGAGCTTTTCCACAGTTTTTCCAAACAAGTTGATATGTACTTTCCTGCTTCAGTTTCTTCCCTTCTATCTGTAGGCATAAGCTCTGACAGCATAGCAGCCAGCATTTACTCCTCCCACACACCACAATTGCAGTCGTCTATATAATGTGTGGCCAGCCCCTTGATGGACTGCAGGTTCCCAGAGGGCAAGATCAGGTCTATCTCATTCACCTCTGTATTTCCAGCTCCTAGCACTGGCTTATAGTTGGTACTGCACACACATTAGCAGAAGGAAGGAATATTGGGCTCCAAAAGACACTTGACTAAAGCCCTTTGCATAAATAAATTGATTTATTTCTACATGTATATATCCATACCTAAGATGAGATCATCTTTAAGGCAAAGAAAAGATGTCAGCCCTCCCCTATTTCTTATGAGTGGAGAAAATATCAATAAGAAAAATAAGCTTATTGAAATTTGTTGGCTTTTAATAAAGTTATCTAAAGATAAACCTGGTGTTGTGGGTTGAATTGTGTTTCCAAAAAGATATGTTGAAGTTGATCAGGCGTGGTGACTCATGCCTGTAATCTCAGCACTTTGGGAGGCTGAGGTGGGTGGATCATGAGGTCAGCAGTTCGAGACCAGCCTGGCCAACATAGTGAAACCTCGTCTCTACTAAAAATACAAAAATTAGCTGGGCATGGTGGTGTGCACCTGTAGTTCCAGCTACTCAGGAGGCTGAGACAGGAGAATCGCTTGAACCTGGGAGGTGGGGGTTGTGGTGAGCCGAGATGGAGCCACTGCACTTCAGTGTGGGCAACAGAACAAGACTCTGTCTTAAAAAAAAAAAAAAAAAAAAAGATATGTTGAAGTCCTAACGCCTGGTACCTATGAATGTGATCTTATGAGAAATGGAGTCTTGGTAGATATAATCAATTTAAGATGGGGTCAGACTGGTTTAGGGCAGGTCCTGAATGCAATGACTGGTATCCTTATAAGGAGAGAGAAAGAGAGATTTAGAAACACAGACACAGAGGAAAGACAGACATGTGAAGAGGGAAGCAGAGGTTGGAGTGATGCAGCAACAAGCCAGGAATGCAAACACTGCAACCCAAAGCTAGAAAAGGCAAGAAGGAATTCTTTCTCAAGTCTTCAGAGAGAGTGTGGCCCTGCTGATACCTCACATCAGGTCTTCTAGTCTCCTGAGCTGTGAACAAGTAAATTTCTGTTGTTTTTAAGCCATCCAATTTGTGGTAATTTGTTATGGTAGTCCTAGGAAATTAATAAATATGATACCTACAACATTTATAGGATCATAGTGTTCATAAGTTGTATTTTCTTTAACATTCTTATGAGATGTTTTATTTCAAAGGACACATTGAACTTAACAGTTTATTTTGTCATTAATTTAGTTTAGAAATGATAAAACATAAATGAGAGTTATTCATATTAACAGTGATTCAGTTATAACAAATATTTTAATACTCTTTTAATAGCAGTCCAATAAAACATCACATCTAAGAGCTTACCTGATTGGTATGGCTGAAAATGTATCTGGTCTCCAAGTGCAACAAGTTTCTCCTGTTGAAAAATTTAATAATCACAGAATTAAATGACCACAATTCCTAACTTAATTATCCTTTTTTTTTTTTTTTTTGAGATGGAGTTTCGCTCTTGTTGCCCAGGCTGGAGTGCAGTGGTGCAATCCCAGTTCACCACAACCTCTGCCTTCTTGGTTCAAGCGATTCTCCTGCCTCAGCCTCCTGAGTAGCTGGGATTACAGGCATGCGCCACCATGCCCAGCTAATTTTTGTATTTTTAATAGAGACAGGGTTTCTCCATGTTGGTCAGGCTGGTCTCAAACTCCCAACCTCAGGTGATCCACCCACCTCGACTTCCCAAAGTATTACAGGCGTGAGCCACTGCACCCGGCAACTTAACTATTCTTTAATAGAAAAACATTTTGATTCTTCATTTTTAAATAACGAACAAATATTTTTAACATACCAGAAACTATGTAACTAAGTGAGTAGTGTTCCTTCACTGATTTTTTTCAAACTTTTATCATCTCATTATTTTTAAGAATTAAAAAAAAAAATTTGAATCCATAGTAAAACCAATGTATGCCTTGGCCTAGGAGAATCAGTTTAAGGTCATTATCAAGTCAGTCCCCTTGCATCCATTCTGACATTACCTGAATTAGATCATTTGTCATTCTGGTCATTATTTGTTCACTTATTGCAACATCTTTGAGATCTGTAAGAACCACCCAAGTTCCATTCTCAAATTTCACAGGCATAGAAAAGACAATCCCTTTAGGAATACCAAACTGGCCTGCAGTGAGCAAACACAAAGCAAAGCAATACAGCAGAACTTAGAAACATGCACCTTTTCTGTTAAGCATTGTAGAAAAGGACAGACATAATACAGGATTTTTAATGATAATGATGGAATTAAATTTCTCGGAATTCTTCTCCAAGGAGGACTGAAACACTCCCTCTACAAGGATTGACTGAGCAACTATCCAAGTTCTAACAATTCTGCCATCTGTATTTATCTGACATCCAGAGGCTAATGCAGTCTTTCTCTTTTGAACCCCATCTGTATTCTTTTTGTCTGTCTGCATGGCTTTTCCCTGGACCCCTATGCAGCCCATGAGCCTAAGTCATTTGTCCATCTGGCCTTCTACTCTTCTCACCTGCTATGGCACTCACACAGCCAGAGTATGAAGAACTGGGAAGGGAAAGGAGGGGAGGCAGGAAATTTGGTTATTCCTTTGCAGCCCCCAGTTTGCCATGTATTTTGGTGTGTGTTTGCTTCATGTGGGATGATTTCCTTTACATATTTCTATATCTTAAGCAGAAGCCATCCTTCATTTAATAACACATTTAATTTCTTTAAGATATACAGAAATACTTACATTTGGATGTGCTCTAAATAAAAAGATTGACCATATTTATTACTAACTGAGCACCATTCAGACAAAATTATCCCCATTTCTGGTGCCTCAATCATATAAGGAAATTATTTCTGCCATCCTAGACAACAAAAATGTCACCAGGGCAAAAACAAAAACAACAAAGAAAACATTGAGGACATTCAAGAAACCAAGATCTAAAAGACTTTTCCTTAGAGAGCTTCCCAGGTCCTCAAGTAATGCTGTATTTTGTTTAATCTGTGAAGAGCTAGCCTTATGGGCAGACAAGGTCTGAGGGTTTACCTATTTGGTATGGTTTCAGAGAGACAAACAATGATCATTTACCCTCCTCCCCCAAGTACTGCATTGTTTATTTTTGAATATAATTCCTACAGAGATTAATTAAACTTTCTTTCTACAAATAAAGGTAAGGTTTTAAATGCCTATTTCCCTAAGGAGATAATTTGCTGATCTGAATTCACACTATGGCAATGTTCATGCACCTTAACTTCAATTGAACAAGATTCATTGAGTGTCTACCATATAAAATGCTTCTCCCGTGAAGATGCAAAGAGGTGGCCCAGAAAAAGCCTTTGCCCTCAGGGTGCCACCAGGAAGGGGACATATGCAACTAATCATACTATCAAAAACAGGCACACTATAATATTCTCTGTGATAGGGGAACAAAATGCTATGTGGGGATACAGAGGAGAGACAGAGATTAATTCTGACATGAGGGATTTGGGGAGATTTCCTTAACCTGCACTGGCATCACTGAAACAATAGGGAAGATGATGGTTCTACTCATAACATAAAGAATACAAGAGATGGAGCCAATTGGGAAGGACGACAGTACATTCAGTCTGGTATATGCTGGATGGAAGTGACATGACATCCAGGTGACAATGTTTCAGAAGCCAGAGCTTGGCAGAGAGGTCCAGGTCTGCAGGTCTGGGAGTGAATTAGCTTGCTAAGGGAGAAAGTAGAAACCAAAGGGAAGAGATGCTTCAGATAGACCTTACAGATGACAGAACAGCAGCTATTCTCTTTCCTGTTTTGTAAAAATGGTAGAAGTCAGTCCGGCGCGGTGGCTCACGCCTGTAATCCCAGCACTTTGGGAGGCCGAGGCGGGCAGATCATAAGGTCAGGAGATCGAGACCATCCTGGTCAACATGGTGAAACCCCGTCTCTACTAAAAATACAAAAATTAGCTGGGCGTAGTGGCGTGCGCCTGTGGTCCCAGCTACTCAGGAGGCTGGGGCAGGAGAATCACTTGAACCCGGAAGGCGGGGGTTGCAGTGAGCTGAGATGGTGCCATTGCACCCCAGCCTGAGTGTCACAGCAAGACTCCATCTCAAGCAAACAAACAAAAATGTAGAATTCTTCTGCATAGTTTTTAGCAGATTAAAACATTAGGGCTGTAAAAGTTTACATGCAGTATTTGTGGATGGAGAGCAACCTTTCCATATCCCCAGCACTGCCTGAGATCTGGGTCCTGAAGTGCCTCTCTCTATCCTGCCTTTGTGTCTGTGCTCCTATGGTTCCCTGTGCCCAGCGTTCTTTCCACTCTTGTCTTCCAGGTCAACACTCCTCATACTTTAGGCTTACTGTAGTGTCGCCTTCTTTATGAAGCCTGTCCTGGTTCCACCTGCTTCCTGCCTAGAATTGACCTTGCTTTCCCTTTATCTCTTGTTAGGAAAACCTAACAACATGATTTTGTTTATGTATCTGGCTCTTGTTTATTCCACTGTAGGTTTCCTGAAGGCAGAGGCCAGGTCTTAATTCCTATGTGTATTTCCAACACATCCATACAATATATTGTTGACTTTCTGAATGAATAATTGAATGAATGAATGATTATGAAATTGTAAAAGTCCAGGCAGCTTATGGAACATGTTAAGCTAGACGGGTGGGGACACAGAATTAGGAGCACGAGGCATAGAGGTTTTAAGATTTTACAAGATACAAAAGATTTTACAAGATAGAGGTTTTAAGATTTTACAAGATATGAAAAACCCAGATTTACCTTCACTCAATATTCCTAAAGATACAATCTCCCCAGGCGGTGAGCCATGGTACCAGTATTTCAATGTAGTGGCTATACTGTGTGCAGCCAAAATGCCTCCAAATTGTCTTCCTGTGGCGGTCAAGTTTTTAAGAATTGCCACAAATTCTCTTTTTACCCACTCACTGTAAGGAGAGAAAGAAACAATTTTACAATGGAGAGAGGAATTAAAGAGAAAAAGGATATTCCCTGGCTCAATGGAACTGGAACTAAGTATCAGAAACCTAATCCACCGTCAAAATAGAAAAACGACTTTATTTCTAGTGTCTTTCCTCAAGTGTCTTCAATCCTCATAAAAAGTCAATTGAAAAATAGTGAAATGTAGTGGAAAGGATTCCCAAGATGTCAAACTAAAAATATGATACTATAAATATGGAACACAGAAAAGTGGCTGAAAATGGCAAGAACCATTATTTTCATTACAAAGAATTGATCCTGTGTAGACACTATCTTGGAACCAGTAGTACCCTACACATTAAACAAAATAATTTCATAAAACATTGAATTACAGGTTGCGTATCCCTTAGCCTAAATGCTTAGGACCAGAGTGTTTCAGATTTTGGAATATTTGCATATACACAATGAAATATCATGAGGATGGAACTCAGATCTAAACACAAAGTTCATTTATGTTTCACATACCCCTTATACACATAGCCTGAAGGTAATTTTATACAACATATTTAATAATTTTGTGCACAAAGTGAAGATTGTGTAAATTAAACCATCAGAAAGCAAAGGTGCTGAATGTAGAATTTTCCACTTGTGGCATCATGTTGGTGCTCAAAAAGTTTCAGTTTTTGGTCATTTCAGATTTCTGATTTTTGGATTGGGGTGCTCAAGCTGGATTCACGTTAAGAATTAGGAAAGTAATTATGTTTTTATGATCTGAAGTCTAAATTCAGAGAATAGTCCAGCTAGTTAGCTTCTGCTAACCTTGCATGACACTGCTCTATGCAACACTGGTCCTGCCCAAGCAGCAAATGCAGAGGAATCATGCTTCAAAATAGTGAACTCGGGACACATCATCGCTAGGCAGGGGTGAAGTTCCTGTGGTCTGAGGAAGAAAAGGAAAGCAAGGGGCAATCAAAAGAAAATGCTACAACTGGGTAAGTGCTGTAAAGTTTAGAAAAAAATGCTTCAGAGGTGCTCCTTCCTGCTCCTCCTCTGCCTCATCATAATTGCCAGTGCTTATTGTGCAGACACAGCTCTAAGTCCTTTATTGGGAATAATCCATTTCATCTTCCCCAAGACCCTATAGGGAGGACCCTTATCATGTTACCATTTCCACTTTGCAGATGAAAAACCAAGTCACAGAGAGACTAAGCAGCTTCTCTAAAGTCACACAGCTACTAAGTGGCTAAGTGAGAATTCCAGCCTGGGTGGCTTGGTCCTAGGACTGTGTTCCTCACCACCTCTTGCTTCAGCCTCCTGCCACAGAATGCCCAGTCTGGCCTGTGCCTGCTCATCGTCTTAATTCCTTTCTTGAAAACATTTCAATTAATTTCAGCCTGGATAGATAGCTCTGTCTTTACACGAAGTAAGATTCCCTTATACATGCTTGCTTTAGAGATAACCTTAATTGAATATATGAGCTACTGAAGGATCTGAAATATAAAAATTCATAATTTCAAAATCAAATCAATTACCTAGTTGATATTCTGTGGAATTTTTTGTTTCTTCAGTAGACAGCATGAACAAATATGAGTTTAAACAATGCAAGTTATTTTTGTACAAAGATTTATAAGATGATTTAAAAGACTACAACCATTAAACATTTATTTTAACATTGTCAGTATGCTTCACTTAAAGATATACTGTACCTGTCAAAAATCAAATTTAAAACAGGGCGTGAATAATGGAGAGGTCCCCAAATGGCACTCTCATATCTGTACACTCTTGTTTTTCTCAGATCAACGTAATTATTTCCACTGATATTACCCCAAATGATCACATCCTTAATGTCTGTGAAGAATAGAAAGTTTAGAAAAATAATAATAATGTATATTAACATAAAAAATTACCTGAAGCCTATTTTTTGTTTGCGTGCATGTTTGTTTTAGGATTGGTCCTTCTGCTATAAAATGAATCTAAGTTTATGATTCCTAAAATTGTGCAAATTGTGTGGATCACCTCCCTAACTGTCATAGTTTGGCAGTTCCTAATAATGTTCTATGAATGGTATGGTATATAATTAAATTAAAGAAATAATGAAATGTTCCTTGAAAGAAACTGCTACTGAAAATTATTTCACTGGTGTTTGTCCTGACTTTGCTTGCCATTGAGAGAGAGAGAGGTGGAGAGAGAGTAAGAGGTCAAGAGAGGTGAGGGAGAAAGGACTTTTTAATATGCTTTGGTTTTTCACAAGGAGTTCTTGTTCTAGACTAGAATAGAAATTAGGGCAAATCATTTAACTCTCTGATGGGTTGCATCTCTGGCAAAATGAGGATATTGTAAGAGGACCCTGGGCAACATCTTAGTCAACAAATAGTTATGAATTCTATTCTATGTGTGAGACACCTCTAGGTACTACGTTTAGAAGAAAACAAATCAGCCCCAATCCTTACAACATTCTAGGGGTGGTGGGAAGTGGATGAGAAAACAACTATTATACAAAGTGATACATGCTAAGAAGTAAAATAAGACCATAATGGTTAGAGAGAAATAGGCATTGGGATTCAATATGATTTTATCATTGTTAACTATCTAGGAATGTTCTATGAAAACTTTAAATAAATAATTTTATTTACTTATTTAACTTATTTATTTGCCTAAAAACTCAATCACTTTTAAGTCCACACCACTTCTTACTGTGGAGATTAACTTCTTCCCTCCTCTCCTGTATAAGATTGCTTTTGTCTTCAACTAACAGAATATCCTACTGACTGGCTTAACTAGAACAACTACTTTTCTCAGGTAATTCATGGTAGGCAGTGACATGTGCTGGTTCAGCAGCTCAGAGATGTGATTCTCTTGGCCTTCCCCTCATGATCATAAAATGGCTGCAGCAGCTCCAACTATCAACCTCTCTCACACAGTTGTGTTCAAGTATTACCCTAACACAGTTGTGTTCAAGGGCAGGCAACAGGGAAAAGGATGGGGTAGAAGCTTCCTCTTTGCCTTTTCTCTTTTCAAAAAGTGAAATATTCTTCTCAGGGGACCCCAAATAGACTATATCACTCAACCACTCCTAGTTGCAATGAAGCTAAGAAAAGGGATGATTGTTTGAGTCTCTATAGTAGAGAGAGGCTAGCAGAAGAGAGCGGGAAACAGATTTTTGGTAGCCCACCATCGCTGTCTACTTTTGTCCTGTGAGATTCCTGCCCCCATCAGAATGATTCATGCAGTAGGAATAGCTAGTTCTCCCTCCACCACCCAACTTTCAGGGGAGTTAGTGATGTGAGGGGAGGGTGGGAGTCAGGGTTTAGAGCTCATAGGATCCCACATGGGGAAAATAATTCTTCGGCCAGGTAAGCATATGGTAGGCTTCCTTCCTACAGCCTAAAGAAGCCTTTTACTCGTGCTGGGTTTCATTTTTCTTATCAGCTTTGAGGCCCTTGATAGCTCTAAACATCCTAAATTATGCTACAGAAAATGATAGTGGACATCTGCTTTCTTCCCTCTTGGCATGAATTCTCCCTTCTTCTTCTTCTTCTTCTTTTTTTTTTTCATTAAGAGCATCTTGATTTTTCTTTAAATAACTACTCCTTCTCCAGTGTCAGTCCCTATCTGTCAGGTGGGACTGTCCTCATGCCTTAGGTCCACCTATAGGCATTAGATGCAGATTCCACCCACCCACTCCCTGTCCCTGGCCATGATGATTGATTTAGAGATGGGCATGTGGTCCAAGCCTGGACGATGAGTTTGTACTCCTTTTTGCACAAACAATTGGGACAGCAAGCCCTCATTCTCCTGGGGTACGTAAACTATAAGCATGTGAGTCTGGGATGCCAGTGGCCATTCTGCCAACTTTTAGGGCTGAACTGAGAAGGAGATCAACACAGAGAGCAGAGCAGAGGGATAGGCCAGCAGAGAGAGCATAGGTATGTCCTGGCACCATCATTTGAGCCCCAGCATCCGGCTATGTCTGAAATAAGAACTACCTCCTGTGTTTTTCAGTTATGTGGGGAAAAAAGTTCTCTACTTGACTTCAATCACTTTTTGTATTTTTTTGAGTCAAGGTCTTGCTCTGTTGGCCAGGCTCACTGCAGCCTCATGGTTCACTTGCAGCCTCAAACTCCTGGGCTCAAGTGATCCTCCCACCTCAGCCTCCCAAGTAGCTGGAATTACAGGTGTGAGCCATGGTACCTGGTGACTTCAGTTACTTTGAGTTGACTTTTTTGCAACAGAAGGGGTCCTGATGAGCCAATACGCATGGTCTGATAAATAGTGATTTATGAACTGAACTTAGGGGTTATCATGAATCTTGCTTTTCTGAAAAGGTTTGCCACCCTCTTGGCATCTAGAATAATCCCTGAATCATTTCCTTGGTGGTTTTTCTCTTTCATGATGTTTTGCTCAACTTTGGTCATTGCTGGCTGTCTCCTTGCTGCCTCGCTGACAGTTCTACTTGGACTCTGTCCCTCTAATGCCTTTTTCCTTTTACCAACTTTCCTCTATTTTTCTTTTTTCTGCTTCTCACATGCTTATTGGATTTGCATAGAGTGGAGCTTAGAGTCATGGTACCAGCAGACCCACAAGACAGCAGCTTTCTGGCTGAAAGCCCCCAACCTCCCTCAACTCCACACCCCACCCACACATACACCTTGTTTTAGATTCCTCTTGATGCTTTTCAGTAGTGTATCATAGACTTTCTGTGATAAGTCACTGTCTACACATATAATTATAAGGTTGATCACAGAGATAAAATAGAAAAAAGTTTTCATTTCCTTCTGAATAATTTTAGCATCAATTTGGTTGAGTGTTGTAGTGACTGTGGGGATAAAATACTAAAGATATGTATGCAAGAATACTGGAAATTATGATTTACAGAGTTTCATTGTAACAAAAAAGAAAATACAGCTCTGGCTATAATGTTAGGGGTTCACTGAAGCCTAATTGTCCTGACTGGGAACATTCTAGGCTCGCATTTCATTGTCTTTCCAATTTTGCCTGAGAGAATGCCTGGCATCTCCTTCCCTTCTCAATGGACACTGTTGCACCTGCTCCATCTAAGGGCAGAAGCAGCTAAAATATGTCCAATATTATCTCCCTTTTCAAATACAACAATCAATTTTCTGATCTAGTCTCATCTTCTCATCTTCATATGATTCTGGTATTTACCAGTTCAAAGATTAATAGGAACAGAAACTGATCAGATATCATAATCCTATTGATAAGCTTAACATCCTTGGAAATGTTTATTATGTGCCATACACTCTTCTTAGCACTTTAGGAATACATCTCACTGAATCCTCACATCAATTCTAAGAGATAGGCACTGTTAACGCCCTCATTTTACAGATGAGGAAACCGATGCACCCAAGACTAAATGACGGCTCAAGGTCATACAGGTGGGAGGTGGGGCAGAGCCACTTGCACATAGCTTTGATTTTTTTTAAAACACTAGTTACTTTAAGTGACTATTGTCTTGGGAAAAATGGAATGCGATGTGTCACATTATCACCTGAATAATATAAATTGTATCTTATTAAATATTTATTGATTTTTATAAAGATGGAAAAAGCCAGACACAAAAGCCAGTAAAAAAAAAAATGTTTGCACAGTAGTCAAATCACACAATAAGTTCTTTATGTCTGTTTTATACTTCCTATTCCAGATACTCAGAATGTTCCTAGAGGGGCGGTGTTCTTCCTAGCTGCTTTGAAATCATGTTGTTTCAAAATAAAAACAAAAACATAAAGAGACATTCACTCACATGAAGGAGCTGTCTTCAGTTTTCTGGCCAGTATGGCTTTCGCTTCACCTTCCACCCCCAGCGCCACGGCAATAATGTTGTGTGCAATGCGTGGGGCATATCTCATGAGTAAAACTGTCTTCAGGTTTACAAACGTTCTCCCTCCCACGATGACTCTGACGGACTCATGAGCATTTTTCTCTATCAGGTACCCGTAGAGCCTGCAGAGAGGCACCCTGCTTCGGAGGCAGTCCTCCAGAGTGAACACCTCCTTGTCGGTGCTGTCGTCCAGCACCACAATGACATGGGCCTGGCAGAAGGCCTCCTCCACCTTCGTGCAGATGGAGACACTGCGCAGGACGGGAGACGCCAGGTCTTGGGTCTCCACCACAAGGCTTTTGAGATGTTCTTCCGCCTGCTTGTTGTCAAATAGAGTTATGCTAATTTCTGTATGCATCCCAAACACCTCGCCGCTCGTCAGTATGGGAATTAGGTTGTAGCAGGCAGGAGCAGAGGCACTGATAAAAATGCAAAGCTGCATTGTGAATAGTTACATCCTTTGTCCCTTTTAAGCCTTTATTCTTAATAGATATTTCTGCATGTGCATCAATAGGGTGGTTTAATATTTAAATAAGCACACACATAGCTGCACTGACATTCTAAGGCTAGAAGTCAAAAGTAGAACAAAAACTTCTCACTACCAATCCCTTCCTCTGGCCATCTGAAATAAGTCCCCAAATAAGAAATATACCTGTTTATTAGGTTTTTCAAAGAAAACAGAATTCCCCCTATGCATAAATCAAAATAAAGAAACTGTATTATATTACTGTAATTATGTGTTTCTATTTCCTCCTAAAAAGATAAAGATATAAGTTTCAGTTAGCCATAGCTCTTTTTTAAAAAATACAACCTCATCTACACAATAATGACCTTTTTTTTTTTTTTTTTTTTTTTTGGAAAGGACTATCTTTTCCAAATTCTTACACAGAAAAATCCTTACAAAGATGGCAGGATCAACATAGGCTATGTAAGGTGTATCTGTAGCCACAATTCTGCAGTTGTCTACAGCTGTGACTACCAGCTGCGAACTGTAATGCCCGTCACGGGAAGTTCAGAAACGCATCTGGGCATTTCTGGTATTCACAGTGGGTTTGGGGAGGTGTATAACGGGGGTTTCAACAGTATCTGTACTGACTTAATTCTTTGAAACATCTAAAGAAGATGTGATAGTTATTAAATCTGGGTGATAGGATCATGGATGTTTATTGCATTATTCTCAACTCCTTTCTGTATTTAAAATATTTCATAATAACAATTTTAAAAATGAGTATATATTAGGATACACATGCACATATAAGCAGGAAAGTGCAAAAGACAAACTGAGGGGTGAGGAAAGGAGAAGAGGAGGGAGAGAGAGAGCAAGAGAGACAGAGAGACAGTGCAGAGAAAGAAAGAGAGAGAGTATGACAACAAAGACTGCATGTGCCCAGACTGGGAGCAAAGTGGAGCACACATGAGAAGGAGAAAAGCAAAAGGGAGCAAGGTGAGGGGAGTGGGGTTACAGAGAGGGAGTGGGTGTATAGAGAAAAGCCAAAGAAAGCTCTAGCAAGTGGGAAAGAGGGATAGAGCAACAGTCAGAGAGGGTGAGCTTCTGCAAAGCAGCCATGCTATAGAGTTGTTTTTAGACCAAGTGTATGTGTTTGTGTCTGTAAAATATAAAACTCATTTATGAGTTATATGGAGGATACAAACACACACACATACACACACACAGGCATATGTATATGTATATACATATAAGTATACATACACACAAATTTCAAACCTGACATTCAGGTATTCTTCCATCATGAAATTAATCCCATCTCATTGTCCTTTCTAAATATAAAATAAATCTCATGAATCCTGGGATTTGACTGTCCTACCTGGTGATCCAGACCTGCAAGGGGTTGATGCAAGTTTTCAGGGCTTCTTCCTCCTGCTCTTTTTCTATATGTGCCCCCACGTTCTCTTGAGCAATTACCATCATCAGCTCAGTCGTCATGCTAGAGGCGACATTGTAGTAAAGCTAAATATTGGGAGAGAAAAAGTCAATATCAGAGAACAGATAACTAGTTGAAATTGGCTATAATGGAAAGTTTTTGTTTAAAGTCAAAATACAATAAAAAGGGACATGAGAGAATGTCTCAGAAAGCAAGATATGTGAAAAATAAAATAATGTAAGAGAATTATCACTGTTAGAACAGATAAGTTAACTTATATACCTGGGCATGCTCCAGGAACTCATTATATCCTCCCAAAAGCAAACCCTTTCCTCCACGATCCAACAGCTCTCTCCAGATGATAGGGGAATTCTTGTGACTCCACTGATTCTTTTCACACACATCTTTTAGCCAATCCTGTTGAATGATATTCCAAGTGAAGTCATATATTAAATCTGCCTGGAAATTCAATTTAATACTTTAGAATTCAAACATTATAATACTAGGTTGCTTTTAATGTCACTACATACACATAATATAATTTAGATATCTTTAAAGAGTAAAATGTAAATATAGAAAATAGTGACGTTAGTAACAGATTAATTAGGTAAGAAAGCGTATTCTTAGGCCGGGCGCGGTGGCTCACGCCTGTAATCCCAGCACTTTGGGAGGCCGAGGTGGGCAGATCACGAGGTCAGGAGATCGAGACCATCCTGGCTAACACGGTGAAACCCCGTCTCTACTAAAAATACAAAAAATTAGCAGGGCACGGTGGCAGGTGTCTGTAGTCCCAGCTACTCGGGAGGCTGAGGCAGGAGAATGGCGTGAACCCAGGAGGTGGAGCTTGCAGTGAACCGAGATAGCACCACTGCACTCCGGCCTGGGCGAAAGAGTGAGACTCTGTCTCAAAAAAAAAAAAAGCAAGCGTATTCTTCAAATTAATTGACCAAATAAAGGTACTGAGGAGACCTGGGATGCAAGTGTTTAGCTTAAAGAGAGGTTACATGTTCCAACTCAACTGATTTTTTAAAAAATTCAACTAGTTTTGCCCTTATTCTTCTACACATGCAATATTTCCTGTCTTAGGGGCATATAAAATTTGATACTGTTTTTTAAATCTGTGAGTGTGGTTTATGTAGTTCAGACTAAATTAATAAGCTAAAAGTTATTTGGAGCTTTCTGATAATATCAGAAAAAGTTTAAATTATCATTATCTGATTTGTATAGGCTAGGCCTTCCAATGACAAGATCTGAGTAGAGTCAAATAGAAACATTTTTATCAGCAAAGTACATGGCAGCAGTCTTAAAAACCATGTCATTGGAGGCATGGGTAATGAGGCCACCTTACCAATAAAATCCTGGAAACTAATTTCCTTGCTGATATTGAAGATCTGCCTGCCTTTATCTCACTGAAAGCAAACAGTGCTGCTATGAGGATTCCAACATGGCCCCTCTAGCCACACCATAGCCAGACCAATGAAGTACTGGGCCCATGAAGGAAAGAGACATTATCCCAAAAAACCATCTTCACCCCGCAGAGCATGTTAATGTCCCAGCAGGAGCTGCGAGGGCACGTACAGGACTGGACCCTCACGGTGCTGAATCAACAGTGGAACATGAAGTTAGACAAGGGAGAATTTACTAGTATGAATCACTTTTCTGCAATTCAAGACTGTATGCCCTGGCAAGGACCTCAGAAGACAGGGACAACATGTTGCCAGACTGGCTCTTAGAAACTTGGAGAAAGTAATTAAATAAAATAGAAATGCCAGACTTCATGGAAGACAGTAGAAGAATGGATCAAAAGACTAGTGATGCCAGGTGTTGTGGCTCATGTCCATAATCCCAGCACTTTGGGAGGCCGAGGCGGGGGCAACATCTAAGGTCAGGAGTTCGAGACAAGCCTGGTCAACATGGTGAAACTCCATCTCTACTAAAAATACAAAATTTAGCCGGGCGTGGTGGTGGGTGCCTGTAATCCCAGCTACTCAGGAGGCTGAGGCAGGAGAATTGCTTGAATCTGGGAGGTGGAGGTTGCAGTGAGCCGAGATTGCGCCATTGCACTCTAGCCTGGGTGACAAGGGCGAAACTCCATTTCAAAAAAAAAAAAAGACTGGTGAACGTGGTACTATGGAAGGCTAGAAAGCCCGCCATTCAACCATGTTCTCTGCAAGGGACTGGAGGATACGACATGCACCTAAGTGATAAGGAATGCACTGGTGAGAGAGGTGCACTGAGAAGGGTGCACTGGTGTCACTGAGAAGCCCAGTGTGGCTGTCCATTCTAGGCCAAGGCTGTTTTGTGTTTGTTTTTTTTTTCTTTTTTTAGACTTCTATTTTAAGTTCAGGGGTACAAGTGCAGGTTACATAGGTAAATCTGTGTCATGGGGGTTTGTTTTACAAATTATTTCATCACCCAGGTGTTCAGCCTAGTGCCCATTAGTTATTTCTCGTGATCCTCTTCCTCCTCCCACCCTTCACCCTCCAATAGGCCCCAGTGTGTGTTGCTTCCCTCCCTGTGTCCATGTGTTCTTATCATTTAGCTCCCACTTCTAAGTGAGAATATGTGGTATTTGGTTTTCTGTTCCTGTATTACTTTGCTAAGGATAATGATCTCCAGCTCCATCCATATCCCTGCAAAGGACATGATCTCATTCCTTTTTATGGCTGTGTAGTATTTCATGATGTATATGTACCACATTTTCTTTCTCCAGTCTATCATTGACAGGCATTTAGGTTGATTCCATGTCTTCACTATTGTGACTAGTGTTGCAATGAACACATGTGTGCATGTGTCTTTATAAAAGAATGATTTATATTTTCGGGGGTGTATACACAGTAATGGGATTTCTGGGTTGAATGTTATTTCTATCTTTCTATGCTTCCACCAATAGTATATAAGTGTTCCTTTTTCTCGACAACCTCGCCAGCATCTGTTATTTTTTGACTTTTAAATAATAGTCATTCTGACCGGTATGAGATGGAATCTCATTGTGGTTTTGATTTGCATTTCTCTAATAACTTGTAATGTTGAGCATTTTTTCATATGATTGTAGCCAAGGCTGTTAAAGGACATGCTGCTACACACCTGAACTCTCTGGCAACTGAGATGATAAAATCCTGAAATAATAGAGGCCAGTGGGCAGTGCCAACCAGAGAACATTTATTGTGACAGAAGCACTACCAACCCAGCAGATAAGATAACTTAGCTGAAGACCAGACCAGTAGAGAGTGAGGGAAATCTATAATGGATGGTAGAGAAGAGAGGGAGAGAAAAGAGGTGATAAGTGTCAGTTTGGCCCTGAAACTATGAGCAGTGGAGACTATAGTTCATTTGACTATCCTTTCTCTTATCAAGTTTCCCCAGGGAAAGATGGCAACCAGAATCCTGGAGGAGCTGTTCCAAGACGGTGTGAACTGATTATAGGGAGCATGTGGATCCAAAAGGCACAACAGGTGGACTGTAGCCAGTGCTGTCATGTACACTCCAGGTTCCCCCTTCACAAATGAGGCACTCACTCTCCCAGGCCCCTGGTGTATTAGAGGCTGATGATAACTTAAAGTCTGACTCCATTCTCTGTCTAGGAATTGACTTCAGCCCAAGAAAATTGCCTTGCCTAAGGTTAAGTTCCTTCCCAGGGACAGCTGATATCCAATGGCTGGTTGAGGAGGGAGCACAAAAGCTCAGCTACCTTGCCTCAGTTTGGAATAGTTCTGAAAGGCCATCAAGAGTTCACTGTGGGATCCGCTAAGCCCTCTGTTGCAGCTATGTCGAAGTTCAATTTCTCCCTTTACCCAATCCTGCCACCCTCATTCCGTTTCAGAATGCTGTTCCCAAGACCACTTCCCAGTAAAGCCCCTTCACCAAAATCTACATCTCAATGTCTGTTTCTGGGGAAACAGAGTCCCAAAGAAGGGTATACCAAATAAGTCATTGGAAATCAATACCAAGGAGAATGAAAAGTTAACAAGTGCAGTGTAAGCTACCTGGATTCTTCAGGGGGTGCAGTCAAACTTATTCTACTTATTGATTAGGGTCTCATTTGTTCTACTAGGTATTAGGAAAAAAACATAAATATTATTTTGAGGCTGGTAAGTAGGGACTTGTTTTACTAGTATTCTAATATCACTAGTACATGAACAGTCATTACTAGAAGCCAATCTAATACACCAGTTAATATTTAATCAAATTAAAACACATTTTGTGCATGAGTGAGTTCAACAAACTATAAAGGTTTCTTACCTCCCAAACCTCAGGACGTTGTGTGATTTTATGTATCCGAAAATCAGGAAGATTCTTTTGTAAATAGTCTGCCAGAAGTTCTGTTTTAGCATAATATGGACAATCTGCTCTACCTAAAAGAGTTCAAATTAGCAATGTTTTCTTTCATCATGCAGAAATTATTATGTAGTTCTAAGTATTTGCTATGTAATTACAGAATTAGTCATAGTTATGATATAATTTGATAACATAAAGTTGCAGTATAAACTGCTATTACATAAACTTCTGATGTTTATTAGATTAATACAAATAAACTTCATAAGAGGTCAGAATCTTAAGTAATAAAATGTGGAAAGAAAAAAAACCCTACTGAATATTTATTCTCTTCTAGTAATATGCTAGACCTCACTTTCTCTAGGAGGCTGCTAACTACTACTAATTCAGCATGAATTAGTACTGATAATGAACTACTCATTAATGGCCACCAAAAGGTAAAGTTTGAAGTCAGGAGTGGTGGTAAAATCACTTTTAGATTTGATGTGTGTCAGGAAGTTGTGGGGGTGGGAAAGAAGAATCTGGGATAACTTCTGTTTTCTAGCTTGGGCAGATGATGCTGATCTTAACTAGAGAAAAATCATGAATGAGAAATTTAACTTTAGTCAAGTGCAGTTGGAGGTATTTGTAGTATGTCTAAGTGGTTATGATCAGCAAGTAGCTGGAGATATGTATATATATATATATACTCATACATACATATATATATACACATATACATACATACATATATATATATATGTGGGGTGCAGGTGCCATGTAAGGGTTTCAGACACACAATTTGTAGCAATAAACACCCAGGAAGTTAAAGCCACTACACCAGATGGAATTGGGTGTCTGATAGAGCAGGAGGGATGGGGCAAAATGCAGAGCCCTCTCTGTAGCATTCTTCCTCAGTTAAGATAACTTAACTCCTAAGTTATCAACCTGTCTGAAGCTACCCCTGTCTATCAGTCGCCCTGTCTAGTTCAAATCTATGGTTCATCTCTTCAAACCACTTTCTGGTCCATGTCTTAAATTATCTTTCTCCACTATCCTTTTGGGAAATGAGCGTGATAAAAGCCCCTTATCCTGGATGATCTCAATTACTTGCCTTTTCTGTAGCTGGGTCCTACCTGCTAGCCACCACTACAGAAACATGGTAGAACCAAGCGGAGGGCACCTTTAAAATTCATGGTCACCAGCTTTAATTGGCCCTCAACCCTGTGTGGAGATCCCTCTGTTTCCCTGATCAGCACTCTCTTCTGTTCTCCACCATTACTATTCCAGACTTTTTCCTCTTCCTCCAAATCTTTTCCTTCTCCCCAACATTCCTTTGCATTATCAGAACACAACAGACAACTTTGCTTTTTACTTTACAAAAACCAATCCAAACAAAACAAAATGGCATTAGTTTGGAAAATCTCCAACCTCCTCCATCACATCTATATGCCTGTCTGCATTTGGACTCATCCTTTCCTCCTTTCTTCATTTCAATGGAAGAGGAGTCCTACCTCCTGTCTAATCTAATCCCACCACTTATGCTCTGAATCCCACCCTCATCTGCCTTCATAGGAACCTTGCTTAGTTAATTATCCTCTCTTTCTAGAGTCTTGTATCTGTTTCTAATAGTCCCTTTCTGTCATATTTAAATATACTCAATATATTAAGTTTCTCCTGTCCTAAGAGGCAAAAAACTCATCTCCCCCTCTAGCTATTGCCTTTCATATGTCCTTTTTGATCAGAATATCTTGAAAGAGTCCCCTATACTTGCCATCCTCAGTTCTTCACTTCCATTTATTTCTCATCCACTGCAATGTAGCAGACCCCACAATTCTCTTGAAGGTCATTGAAGACTTCCATGCCACTAAACCCAATGGATACTTTCTGATCCTTTTCTTGTTGACCCTTGGCAGCATTTGCCACTACTGCCCCCTTCCAAGCTTTTGAAACACCTGCTATAGTGGGGGCATTCTCCCAGTTCTCCTACTTCTATGGTCACTCCTTTCTATCCTTTCCAGGTTTCCATTCCTTTATCAACCCATTAAAAGTTATCATTCTGAGAAGCATTTTGTCTTTATAACTTACATATTCTTTTTGGCCAATCTGCTTCATTCCCTTGGCTTCAAGTAGCAATCTATATTTCCAGCTCAGATCTATCTCCTTATCTAGATGCCTACACCCTCCTGTATTTTCCCATCTCCTTCAAAATGTCTCATAGGCACTCAGGTCTATGATGTATTTTGCCACCATTCCCCTACTAAATGTGCTTAGTTGCTTATATTTTTTATGTCCATCTCCCTAATTATCTAAGAGTAGTAAGAGTATCCAGAGTATTAAGCCTACTCTTCCGCGATTTTTTTTTTTTTTTCAGTGACTCCTAATCTCTGCAATTATTCAAACCTCTGCTTGGGAACAATGTTTAACTTCTTTTTCTCCCTTATCTGCCCTCCTCCACTCAATTAGACATCCACTTCTATAGATTCTGCCTCTCTAATATCTCTCCAATCCATTCACTTCTCTCCATCTCCATTGTTTGCCACTCTAGGCCAGGTCACTATCAACTCCCTCCTGGACTATAGCACTAGTCTCCTAACTGGTCTCTTGGCATCCAGTCTTTTTCTCCCACACTATAGCCATAACATTCAGATAAAATTCAAATTTGATTAGGCCCTCCTCCCCTTCCAAAAACCTTTCATGTACTCTGGATAAAGTCTAAACTACTGAATGTGGCTCAAAAGAATCTACATTATCTAACTCTAGCCTCACCTTATGAAATTCTCTTCCTTGTACTATTTGCTTCAGTCCTAATAAACATATTTCAATTTTATGCTTATTTTATATTTTCAATTATCACCAAACTAGTTCTCCTTGCTGTAACCCAACTCCCAGTTACCCATGTCTAAATTGCTCCCCTCCTTTCTACCTCTTCTCTGTTAGGTAATTCATTATCATCTTTCAGGTAGCTGCTTAAAATCTCTCCCTCTGGGAAGCCCTTACCTGATTAAGTAAGGTCCCCTGCTATCGTTCCTATAGAACTCTGCCCTGCCAATGTCATACATGCAACATTCTCTGCAAGTGTGTTTTCCACTGACTTCCCACCATACAGTTAGTCAGTGTTCAAAAATATTCTTCCAGGCCAGGTGCGGTAGTGCATGCCTGTAATCTTGGCACTTTGGGAGATCAAGGTGGGCAAATCGCTTGAGCGTAGGAGTTTAAGACCATCGTGGGCAACATGACAAAACCCCACCTCTACAAAAATACAAAAATTAGCTGGGCATGCTGGTGCATGCCTGTAGTCCCAGCTACTTGGGAGGCTGAGGTGGGAGAATCGCTTGAGCCCAGGAGGTCAAAGCTGCTGTGAGCCATGATTGCACCACTGCAGTCCAGCCTGGGTGACAAAGTGAGAGCCTGTCTCAAAAAAAAAAAAAAAAAAAAATCTTCTGTGGATGGTAGATGTCAATTGTGTTCAATGCATCAAAGAGATCAAATAAGTCAAAGACTAAACAGCTTCTATAAAAGTCAGTGGTGACTTTGGTGACAGCAGTTTCTGTCAGGAAGCAGAAGTAGAAGCCTTCTTCCAAGATTGATTGGAAGGCAGAACTGGATATGGAAGAGCAGTCTACTCTTTTAAGAAACTTTATGAGGAGAGGAGGTAGGTACCATGGGTTGTTGTAATAAAAGCCTTCTCAGTTGAGTCCTTGCTGTCAACCAGCACTTTCGATCATTCTCTCCATTGCTGCCAAGACAGGCTTCCTAAAATGCAAACTCATTAAGACTACTCTCCTGCTTAAAATTTTTTATAATTCCTCATTGCTTTCAGGATACAGTTCAAACACCTTTGCTTGACGTACATGAAATGCAAGGACCTGGCTACTGCTCCTGTTGTAGCCCCAGGTCCTGTCATGCCCCACATATCCAGATCTTCTGTTAGGCCAGGAAGCTTCCTGCCTCTCTGCTTTTATCTGGAATAGCCTCCTGAGCTCATACCTTCACAACTCAGCACCTGTAATACCTTCCCCAGCCAGTTGCTTGTGTCCTCCTCTCCCTCATTCCCCAAACCTAGATTAGGAGTCTACGCTCCCAGAGACCTGTGCAGATCTCCTTCATTGCGTTAATCACACCGTATCAAAAGTACATGTTCTGTGCCCCATGAGACTGAAAGCTCCTCGAAGGCAGGGATATGTTTCCCTCCATTGCATCCCCAGTGTCCCACAGTGCTTAGCGCACCGTCACGGTCCAGTAAATAACTTTGAATAAATCCATAGCAAAGCACGGAGCGGTCCGTATAGAGGCTGCCAAGCCAAGCGGCCATGGGAGGTGAGCTGTTGTCGGCGTTTTGAGCAATCTGCGGGTGGACGCGGGGATCACTCACCCGCGATGACGAATTTGGCCATGGTCGAGAGAGACTCAGAGGCAGGGACCGCGGCTTCGCGGTTTCCTGGCAACCACGCAGCCAAGGGAAGGCGCAGGCGCACTACAAAGTCTGGCGCCCAGCTGAGGTTAGGTGTTTAAAGTTAGGTCTTGAATGGGTTACGTTGCTATACACGATCAAACATCGCCCTTATAAGCTCTGCGGTATCCCCGATCCCCACCCCTGTATCCAGGGAAATGGGTCATTCTCCTCGGTAAACTTTCTTCAGGTAAGTCCTTCAGCTACAGCCGCGAACGTATACTTTTTGACCTTTGAGGGAATCCGTAAGATCTCGTGAGAAGCGCAGCTTCTCGGGGAAGCTGTCTTCGCCGCTACTGTACGCAGCCACGGCCTTGTGCTGTAAGGTGAGTGGAGGACGAGCTTGGGCTTAGCGGCTGTCCGTATCACATCCTAGACTTTTTACTTCGAGGAGAAAAGTCTCACGAGTTGTTGAAAGGAGGTGGGTTAATGCTGGGCGGCCCAGCTGCAGAAGGACAGGCTCTTGAAGTTGGTTCTGGGGTCTGGTGAGGCTGGCTGGTTGTATAAGATCTTCCTCTTAAGCGCAGGCCACATGCGGACATCGCTTTCGTTTTCTGCTTCTTCCACTGAGCCGTTCTACCTGCCCAGGTCCCTATTCTTGATGGTCTGGGTTCGGCCGTTGCTAAATGGTCATGTTGAAAATGATCTATCAGCCGGGCGCGGTGACTCAGGCCTGTAATCCCAGCACTTTGGGAGGCCGAGGCGGGTGGATTACCTGAGGTCAGGAGTTCAGGACCAGCCTGGCCAACATGGTGAAACTCCATCTCTACAAAAAATACAAAAATTAGCCGGGCGTGGTGGCACACGCCTGTAATCCCGGCTACTTGGGAGGCTGAGACAGGAGAATTGCTTGAACCTGGGAGGTGGAGGTTGCAGTGAGCCAAGATCGCACCACTGCACTCCAGCCTGGGCGACACAGCAAGACTTTGTCTCAAAAAAAAAAAAAGAAAGAAAGAAAAAAGAAAATGATCTATCAATGTATCAATGTTAATCCCCTAATTTTCACCGAGGACATTTCCATAACAATGCCAACAAAAATCTCTCCTACAGAGAAAGTGTTATGGAACGCTTTTGCACCAGAAAAATCTCATTAATACAATGACTACTTCCAAAGTGACCTGGCTTCTTTGAAACTAGACACATTGTGGTAGATTGGAGGGAGCCCATATTGGTAAAAAAAACTTCTACTGTTTTATGTAAATCTGTAATGGCTCCATAGGTTCCCCATTTTCTTTTCTGTTAAATGCATTTCATATTTTTAAGTAAAAGTTTTATTTTAATTCTTATTCTTTTCATTACTTCTTCCTCTACAGGAAAACCACAGCACGTGTTCTTTTTCACTAGTAGAAGTGACGTTGGTTTCGTATTGACAACTTTGAAGCCATTTGGAAGTGTTTCAGTGGAGAGCAAAATGAATAACAAAGCAGGCTCCTTTTTCTGGAACCTTAGACAATTCAGTACATTAGTTCCAACAAGCAGAACTATGAGGCTATATCGTTTGGGACTTTGCAAACCAAAAATAGTTCATTCAAACTGGAACATTTTAAATAACTTTCATAACAGAATGCGATCAACTGACATCATTAGATATCTCTTTCAGGATGCATTCATTTTTAAATCAGATGTTGGCTTTCAAACAAAGGTCATAAGCACTGTAACAGCCCTTAGAATTGAAAGACTACTTTATGCTAGAAGACTGTGTTTTGACTCAAAGCAGTCTCTTGTCCCTGTTGATAAATCTGATGATGGATTGAAGAAAGTAAACCTTAATCATGAAGTCTCTAATGAAGATGTTCTTACCAAGGAAACAAAACCAAACCGTATCAGCAGTAGAAAACTGTCTCAGGAATGTAATTCCCTGAGTGATGTGTTAGATGCATTTTCAAAAGCGCCTACATTTCCTAGTAGTAACTATTTCACAGCAATGTGGACAATTGCCAAAAGACTGTCTGATGACCAGAAGCGCTTTGAAAAACGACTGATGTTTAGCCATCCTGCATTTAATCAGCTCTGTGAACATATGATGAGAGAAGCCAAGTTCATGCAGTATAAGTACCTACTGTTCAGTCTTTATGCCATAGTGAAGCTTGGAATCCCTCAGAACACTATTTTGGTACAGACTTTGCTGAGGGTGACCCAGGTAAAATAAAAAGGAGATTTAAACATGCATTTACTTGGTTTAGAATATTTTGAAAGAATGAAGGGATATAGATACGTAGCCTCCTTAAAAGAGACTATCAAATGGAATGGTAGTTTCCTTTATATTTATTTCTGCGTATATATTATATGATTTAGAGGCCTTAAGTTAGCTAGTTATTTTCTTCCTTTTGCTATGGAAATTTATGAAAGCCTTCCCCCTTTACCATCCCCAGGGTTGAGTAGTGGTGAAGAAGCTAAAATTAGGAGAGATGCAAGATATACAAAGAAAGGCTGGGTAGTTGAAGAAGGAGAGAAGGGAAGGGGAAGGAAGAGAATTTAGTCCATGGTAGAATTGGGATTCAGGCCCAGTAGATGATGCCTAAACTGATGAGCAGAATGGTAGTGAAGGGGATGGTGTTTCAAGTAGAGAGGATTGCATGCCCTACCATTCCCAGAGGAAAAGTTTGGCAAATTTGAAGAGCTGAAAGTAGTTTGGTGTAGCTGAAGCACAGAATGATGGAGTTGTATGTTTGAGTGGGTGGGAACAAGTTTTGTACATGGTGATCAAAGGAGAGGAGTGAGGGGCGAGAGGCTTAGGGGCAGAACAAGAGGCTAGAAAAATAGGAACCAAATCATAAAGAGCCTCTTATGGCTAGCTAAGGAGTATGCATTTATCCTGTAGGCGATGGGAATCCATTGAAGAATTTTAAGCAATGGGTTGACGTGCTCAAATTTGTATTTTAGATCACTGAATGAGTGGAAAATGGATTGGAAGAAGGTTAAAATTGGATGGAGGGAGCCATTTTTAGTCTAAAGCAAGAATGTCAGTGTCCTGTTTAATGTCACTAAAATGGTGCCAAATGTAAGGAAGGAAGGATTAGCTTGTTAATCATTTATGTTTTAGGAGTGTACACTTCTGACGTATAAACTCAATGATAATGAAGTAATTTTTTAGCCAGGTGTGGTGGCTCACACCTGTAATCCCAGCACTTTGGGAGGCCAAGGCAGGAGGATCTCTTGAGCCCAGGAATTTGAGACCAGCCTGGGCAACAAAGGGAGACTCCATCTCTACAAAAAATACAAAAATTAGCTGGGTGTGATGTGCTCGCCTGTGGTCCCAGCTACTTGGGAGTCTGAGGTGGGAATATCGCTTGAGCCTGGGAGGTCAAAGCTGCCGTGAGCCATGATCGTGCCACTGCACTCCAGCCTGGGTGACAGAGCCAGACCCTGTCTGAAAATAATAATAATAATTTTTTAAAAGACAGGAATTTCTTGGGGATAATCTGGCATATATCCTGTCTTGCTATAGAATTCAGTAATTGGGTTCATAGCTATGGGAAAGTTTTTAACTTTTTACATTACTGTGATTTCCATATATCCTTAAGGAATAATTTTTATTTAGTGTATGTGTGTGTATTTGTTTAAACCACAGAATATCCCTGTTTATTTGTAGGCTGTGTATTAGTTCCTATGTAGTTATTTAAAAGTGACTAATAAATCACCTTACCTGGTCAGTGATGCTCTTACTAGATTTTGGACAGATATTCGCACTGGGATGACATCTGTGTTGGTGAGGTATGAGTAGTAGATTTTTGTAGTCAAAACATCTGTATGGATGATGGTCTCTCACTGACCTATTGGAATAATGTAAAGACATTTTAGAGGTGAAAGGACAGTGTGCCGTCAATGAATTTGCCCTTCGAACACATAGACAAGTGGTCTTTTCTTTCATAGTAGATATTGATGGAGTGCTGTAAAATCGTTAAGGAAACCCTTTCATAGGAAAGAAACCTTTTTTTTCTTCTAACCATGACCATTTCTTATTATTACCTGGTTCTGACTTAAGACTATGGGATTCATTGGTTATGTAATTTTAGCAAAAGAGCATCTCTCTCTTCAGGCTAAGTTTCCTCAGATGTGATTTTTTGTGAGGTGTATAGACTAGTTGTGATTAAACTGTAGAGTACTACTAGTTAAGCTGTGTTGTTACTATTCACTTTCCAAATTATGCCCACTATTTCTGGAATCAAACTTAGTACCTTAATTAAAGGGACCTGAAAGAAGAATCTGTGGGGTGTAGGCTTCCCTTGAGACCCAGATAGCAGTGGTAGAATGTGGCAGGAGATGTGAATCGGAAGATTCACAAGTAAAGTTTCAGCTTGATACCCAGGAAAGGATCTAGGGAAATTGTAAGGGCACACCCATTTAAGGATCTTTAGAGATGGGCTAGTTACCTTCTGTACCTCAGTAGTTCTTATATTCCTGCACTTTAACTGTTTTTGCCTTTGTAATGACCTTGAGTTCCAAGAAGAGGTAAAAATAATGTTTAATAAAAGTTGTTTCAGAAGCAGTGGAATATAATAAATATCAAATGTGTCTTCAGTGATAATGGTGAAGGTAAAAAAGTGTTGATGCATAAAGGGATGTGTATCAGTTAGCTAGAAAATTCAGTAAGTATGACTTTTTATTTCCCAAAGATGCTGTTTATTGTGGACTGACTATAGGAATTGTTGGCCTGATACTCAATCGTTTTATTCAGTACATCAGTTCAGTGTTTTTGCTTGGGTAAGATAGTTTACTATGGGCTCATCACCTGTAGTGTTTTTGTAATTATATTTCAATAGGAACGTATCAATGAGTGTGATGAGATATGCCTTTCAGTTTTGTCAACTGTTTTAGAGGCAATGGAGCCATGCAAGAATGTTCATGCTCTACGAACGGGATTCAGGTGAGAACTCTCTTATGCTTTCTTCATGTGGTTTTCTTTGTTCCTTATATATCTGGAATAAAAAAATTGAGATGAAAACTAAACTCCTTTCTTGAGGGGAGGAGGAGTTGGGGAGGGTTTGTTGGTAGTTACAGCCTTTCATGCCTTATTAAGCTTAAAATCCTGACTCTGGATGACATAGGTTGGAAATACCTCTCTTAGGGTCCATAATAACAAAGATGTGAGTAACATTGAAATCTAAATTAATTTATTTTAAAACATAGTACTGGCCAGGCACAGTAGCTCACGCCTGTAATCCCAGCACTTTGGGAGGCCGAGGCGGGCAGATCACGAGGTCAGGAGATTGAGACCACGGTGAAACCCCGTCTCTACTAAAAATACAAAAATTAGCTGGGTGTGGTGGCGGGTGCCTGTAGTCCCAGCTACTTGGGAGGCTGAGGCAGGAGAATGGCGTGACCCCGGGAGGCAGAGCTTGCAGTGAGCCGAGATCACACCACTGCACTCCAGCCTGGGTGACAGACCGAGACTCTGTCTCAAAAAAAAAAAAAAAAAAAAATAGTACTGATGTGGGGTAGGAGAGAATTGATATGTATATTTAATTCAGAATAGTTATTTGGCGGCCTATGTGAGGGTTGACACTGACCCAGCTTGAAAAGGAATTTATAAAATTGATATAAATGATCTAATGTCATAGATTAGTGAGAGTAAAACTTAACTCCCTTTGACATTGACTATGCATAGGATATGTTACTATAATCTCCTGACATAATTTGTTCTTTAGTAAAGACAGCACAATAATGTGAGAGAAAATAGCACTATTAATAGATTGGGTCTCGATCTTTAACTACTTACACTCTCTCGAGCAGGTAAATCATTTCTCTGGGCTTCATAATCCTTGCCTGTAAGAAGGGGCTGGACCAAATGAAATTTTAAGATTTTTCTTCTGCTTTGAAGATTCTATGATTTTAATATTTATTGTGTTTGATAACAGAATACTAGTTGATCAGCAAGTTTGGAAAATAGAAGATGTCTTCACATTACAAGTTGTGATGAAGTGTATTGGAAAAGATGCACCGATTGCTCTTAAGAGGAAACTGGAGGTAAACACATGAATTTTCTCTAGTGGATGAGATTTGAAAAAATTATTTCTTATAACCTGCTATCACTGCCTGAAGTCAATTTTCTAGGAGGGCATTGCTGGGCCTTTAGGTTTAGCTTCGCTAAAGTGAATGAATAGAAGTACCCTTATATTTATTTATCTGTATATATACATGTATATTTATTTATCTATTTGTCTGGTCATATTACCCAAACTTCATCCTTTTTATTTAAAAATAAATGTTTAGGCCAGACATGGTGGCTCACACCTCTAATCCCAGCACTTTGGGATGTCAAGGGCAGGGAGATCTCTTGATCCCAGGAGTTTGAGACCAGCCTGGGTAACTGAACAAGACCCTGTCTCTGCCAAAAAAAAAAATCAAAGAATTAGCTAGGCGTGGCGGTGCATGCCTGTAGGTGGTGCATGCCTGTAGGTGGTGCATGCCTGTAGTCCCAGCTACATGGGAGGCCGAGGCAGGAGGATCACTTGAGCCTGGGAGGTTGAGGCTCCAACCTGGGTGACAGCACAAGACCCTGTCTCAATAAAAATAAAAGTTTATTTTGTCACAGATAGTAAATTAAATTAAAGTTTGTTTTTCTTTAGATGAAAGCCTTGAGGGAATTAGACAGATTTTCTGTTGTGAATAGCCAGCACATGTTTGAGGTACTAGCTGCCATGAATCACCGATCTCTTATACTCCTGGATGAATGCAGTAAGGTGGTCCTAGGTAAGAGGAGTTTTTCTTTCATCATTTGTAATACCTGAGCTTCTGTTTTAGACTATTTTTGTTTTGTTTTAAAAACTTTGCTTTTATATGAAAAAAGAATAAAGCATGTTGTATTCAAAACAATCTGGTAATTTTTGTTTGTTTATTTAACTCATTCTTCAAGATAATATCCATGGGTGTCCTTTAAGAATAATGATCAACATATTGCAGTCCTGCAAAGACCTCCAATACCATAATTTGGATCTCTTCAAGGGACTTGCAGATTATGTGGCTGCAACTTTCGACGTCTGGAAGCTCAGAAAGGTGAGTACATTAACAATTTAGAATAAGCCTCGCAAACTTTTAAAACACATACTAATTCATTTAGCATTTTAAGTATTTCTCTTTCACCTTTATAGTAGTTAAGATACCCAAATATTCCAATGATGAATTGACTTTTGAAAAATTAGCTCCTTATTATTCCTGTTTGGGGGCTACTTGCTAATATGAATAGTCCCTAACTTAGGATGGCTTGACTTAATATTTTTTGACTGTTTGATGTTGCAAAAGCAATACGCATTCAGTAGAAACCATACTTTGAATTTTGAATTTTGATGTTTTCCTGGGTTAGTGATAGGTTGTATGATACTCTGTTTTCATGCTGGGCAGTGGCAGCAAGTCGCAGCTCCCAATCAGCTGCGCAGTCATGAGAGTAAACAATGCATATTGTATTCAATAAATTACTTGAGATATTCAACACTTTTATTATAATATAGGCTTTTTGTTAACTCATTTTGCCCAACTATAGGTGAATGTAAGTGTTCTAAGCATGTTTAAGGTAGGCTAGGCTAAGCTATGATGTTCAGTAAGTTGGATGTATTAAATGCATTTTGACTTAAAATATTTTCAATTTATGGTGAGTTTGTTGGGATATACCCCACCGTAAGTCAAGGACCATCTGTATGCTATTCTATCTTTTGGTCATCTTTCTATTTGAAACAAAAATTTGCTGTTGTGTTTGGTTATAAAAGGGTTGTATGGGCTGGGCGCGGTGGCTCATGCCTGTAATCCCAGCACTATGGGAGGCCGAGGTGGGTGGATCACCTGAGGTCAGGAGTTCAAGACCAGCCTGGCCAACATGGTGAAACCCCATCTCTACTAAAAATACAAAAATTAGCAGGGCATGGTGACATGTCCCTGTAATCCCAGCTACTGGGGGGCTGAGGCAGGAGGACCACTTGAACCTGGGAGGTGGAGGTTGCAGTAAGCTGAGATCGTGCCACTGTACTCCAGCCTGGGCAATAAAGATCCAAACTCTGTCTCAAAAAAAAAAAAAAAAAAAAGGGTTGTATGGTACTTTTGTTAGATATTTAGCATGATTTCCGTGTTTATACTTTGTTCTTGTTAGATTTCGAATAATAAAGATGGGTGATGTGACAGGCTTATGGTTTTTGAAGAATAAAATATCACTACTTAATGGTCACATCCATTGTTTTATCCAGAGTAAAAGCCTTTAAAATCAGGAGCTGTGTTAAGAATATAAGCATTTAATGAAGCACCTGGTAAAAACTTCTTTTTGCAATGAAATATGTGATAACTGTTAGACCTCTAGGTTCAGTTTATTTTGGAGAGTAAGGTAAATATTGAGTTTACTGTGGAAATTGGTTATGGAAAGAGAAGTAATAATCCTAAGTAAGAAAGATTGAGAAGGAAATGGAGGTGACTTGAAAGTTTATTTTAATCATAATGTTTCAGTTCCATTTTCACTTACAGGTATTAATATTAAATATAGAAATTTTGGGGTTATGTCTTACTTGTTAGAATCTAGGAAGTATTTAAGTTTGGGAATGCGAGGAGTTCAAGATTGAGTTGGTCATTTTGAAAACCTTCAGAAAAGGCATATTTAAAAGTAATTTTCAGATATGTTGTATGAAAAGCATGTAGGAAAAGATTTATTTTTAAATCAGATGGAAACAGAAATTACTGTATGCCCTGGTTCTCAGCTTAAAAAAGATTGCTTATTAACTTGATACCCAATTCAAGAATTAATAGAACAGATTTTGTGAGGGAAAGATAATTGTTCCTTTTCAGGGAAATATTCTGTTTCAGGATATATTCTGTTGATCAGGACAGTTGAATTGCTGCTTAGATTTTTTGAGATCTAAAAAATTACTATTAGCATACTGTAATTATTAAAGAGTTTTCCCTCAATTTTCTCTTTTTAAGGTTCTTTTTATCCTCATTTTATTTGAAAACCTTGGCTTTCGACCTGTTGATTTAATGGACCTGTTTATGAAGAGAATAGTAGAGGATCCTGAATCCCTAAACTTGAAAAACATTCTATCTATTCTTCATACTTACTCTTCTCTCAATCATGTCTACAAATGCCAGAACAAAAAGTATGTACTTGTTTTTTTTTTTTTACCTTTTTTATTGCTATATAACTTACAGAAAAGGTTATAAATCATAAGCTTAATGAATTATTACAAGTGAACACACCCATAGTCATCATCCATGCCAATAAATAAAACATAGTGTTCCTTACTCATTTATAAAGTTAAACAAAATTTTATTTTATATTTGCTGCCCTTTGTCTTGTTTGTTTCTTTGTTCTTTATAATATATTAGTTAATTCATTATAGGAGTTTTGATTTCAAACCCTCCCAGCTTATCCTCGCAGCTCCTAAGTTCATAGTTCATTTTAACTGTATTAAAAAATGGAGAAATCTATCTTTTAAAAAATTTGACTTTTTTTATTATGGTAAGAACATTTAGTAAATTTTAAAGTGTGCAGTACAATATTGCTGACTTTATTATTATTATTATTTTTTTTTTTTTTTTTTGAGACGGAGTCTCGCTGTGTCACCCAGGCTGGAGTGCAGTGGCGCAATCTCGGCTCACTGCAAGCTCCGCCTCCTGGGTTTATGCCATTCTCCTGCCTCAGCCTCTAACGATATAGTTAACAATATTGTACATTGGATCTCTAGAACTTAATCATCTTGCATAACTGAAACTTTATACCTGTTGAATAGCAACTCCCCTATTTCCCCCTTTCCTCACCCCTGATGACCAACATTATAATCTCTGTTTCTATGACGGACCTTTTCAGATACTTTATATAAGTGGAGTCATGCGGTATTTGTCCTTCTATGACTAGCTTATTTCGGTTAGCATAATGCCCTTCAAGTTAATCCATGTTGTAGCATGTGGTGAGATTTCCTTCTAAGGCTGAATAATATTCCATTATATGTATATATCACATTTTCTTTATCCATTCATCTGCTGATGGATGTTTAGGTTGTTTCCCTATCTTGGCTATTGCAAACAATGCTGCAGTTAACATGGGAGTGCAGATGTCTCTTTGAGATTCTCATTTCAATTCTTATGAATTGAAATATATCCACAAGTGAGATCCCTGGATCATACAGGGATTCTGCTTTTACCAAGGGTTCTACTTTTACTAAATGCCTTTTTTTTTTTTTAGCATCAGTTGAAATGATCATATGGTTTTTATCCTTTATTCTGTTGATATGATGTATCATATTGATTGATTTGCATATGTTGAACCATCCTGGCATCCCAGGGATAAATCCTACTTGGTCATAATGAATAATCTTTCTAATGTATTATTGAATTTGGTTTGCTAGTATTTTTTTTTTTTGAGGATTTTTGCATCAGTCTTCATCAGAGATACTGTGCTGTAGTTTTTTTGTTTGTTTGTTTGTTTGTTTTTTATGTGTCTTTGTCTGATTTTGGTATCAGGGTAATACTGGACTTGTAGAATGAGTTTGGAAGTATTCCCTCCTTCTCTGCTTTTTGGAATAGTTTGAGTAGGATTAGTATTAGTTCTTCCTTAAATGTTTGGTAGAATTAAGCAGTGAAGCAGTTTGGTCTTGGGCTTTTCTTTACTAGGTAGTAGTTCTACTTTTACATTTTTCAAGGAAGCTTCATACTGTTTTCCATGCACCATTTTGTATTCCTATCAACATTATGCAAGGGTTCCAATTTCTCCACATCTTCTCCAACACTTTTTAGATTTTGTTTTGTTTTTTTTGATAATGGCCATCCTAACAGGTGTAAAGTGATATCTCATTGTGGTTTTGATTTGCATTTCCCTGATGATTAGTGATGTTGAGCATGTTTTCACATACCTGTTGGCCATTTGTATGTCTTCTTTGGAGAAATATTTAAGTCCTTTGCCTATTTTTAAATCATATTATTATTTTTGCTATTCAGTTACAGTATATTATAATATATAAACATACTACAAATATATATATATTATGGGATGCAGAAAAAGCAATACAAGAAAACTTAAAGCATTAAGTTTTATATAAACTTATAGCAATAAGCATAAATATATGAGTTACAGGAATTCCTTATATATTTTGGATAATAACTCCTTATCATATGTATGGTTTGCAAATATTTTCACCCATTCTGTAGGTTGCTTTTTCACTTTGTTGACTGTTTCCTTTGCTGTGCAGCTTTTTAGTTTGATATAGTTCTCTTTGTCTGTATTTGCTTTTGTTGCTTGCACTTTTGGTATCACATAAAAAAAAATCATTGCCTAACTAAGCCAATCCATGAGGCTTCTCCTACACATTTTCTTTTAGGAATTTTATAGTTTTAGGTCTTATGTTTAAATCTTTAATCCATTTTGAGTTGATTTTTGTGTATGTTATAAAATAAGGTTCCAATTTCATTCTTTTGCATGTGGATATCCAGTTTTCCCAACAGCTTTTGTTGAAGAGCATATTCTTTTACTATGTGTAGTCTTGGCAGCTTTGTCTTTTTTATGCCAGTACCATACTGTTTTAATTACTGTAGCTTTGTAATATATTTTGAAATCAGGAAGTGTGATACTTCTAGCTCTGTTCTTTTTCAAAATTGCTTTGGCAGTTCAGATTCCTTTGTGGTCCTATATGAATTTTAAGGTTTTTTTTTCTATTTCTGTAAAAAAATGCCATTGGGATTTTGATAGCGATTGCACTGAATCTGTAGACTGCCTGGGTTAGTATGGACATTTTAACAAGATTAAGTCTTTCAATCCATGAGTGCAGACTGTCCTTCCATTTATTTATGTCTTTAATTTCTTTCATCAACTTTTTTGTAGTTTTCAATGTACAAGTCTTTCACCTCCTTGATTAAGTTTATTCCTAAGTATTTTATGCTTTTTGATAATATTATAAGCAAGATTGTTTTCTCAATTTCCTTTTTGGATAGCTTGTTATAAGTGTATAGGAACACAGCAGATATTTTTACTGCTTCCTTTCTGATTTGGTTGTTTTTCTTTCTTTTTCTTTTGTCTGCATAATTACTCTGGCTAAGATTTCCAGTACCTTGTTGAATAGAAGTGATGAGAGTAGGCATCCTTGTCTTGTTCCTGGTCTTAGAAGAAAATATTTGTTTTTCATCATCGAATATGATGTTAGCTATGGTTTTTCATATATGGTCTTACTTACGGTGAGGCACATTTCTTTCTTTTTTTTTTTTTTTTTTAAATATATACTATTAAATCCTTTAAGTTTTTCCCACTTTTCTTTTTTTTTTTTTTACATTTAAAATTTTATTTTGAATGTCAAGCTTAAAAGACAAGATATAATTAACATATATCACTAAAACATTTTTTTAATGCTCTGAAATATTACCAGGAAAAGTCATCAACTTTGATTCTATCTTTTTTTTTTTTTTTT